>NC_056744.1:1642349035-1642654035 GCF_019279795.1 Protopterus annectens | reverse complement strand
GCTTAAGATAATATGCCTGCCTCACTTAAACATAACTGCAGCTAAAAAGAAGGCAAAGGACTAGAATCCTCCTTTCAACAGCTTCAGGTACATATGGAAACAGTTCATTGATTTGCTGTCTGAGATGACAGACACATCTTTTTTTTTCTCATCTACATTTAAGCTATTTTTCTGACAGATACAAAGTTCAAACTGAAGTGATTTCCTGCCTGTACGGCAACTGCACGGCTCAAAACAAAATCCAAAAAACAAAACTCAGCCAGCAGATCATGGCAAGTTTTATAAATTTATTAGCTTGTTTAAAGCACAATAGACAGACCGGTTTCGGCTCAGTTAAATATTAGCCTTCTTCAGTGTTAAAATAAAATGAGAAATGTGGTACCTTATAGCGTGCTGTGTATCAAGGTCACTGAGGATGTGATTTTTTGGTTCTTATATTTATCCTTTCTACCCCATGGTCATGGTCGTTGATACTTGGATGGTTTTCTGTAGCATTTTGAAAGGTTCTGGATGTGTGTTATGGTTGGTGGACATTTTTTCGGGGACATCTGATCTGCGTGTTCAGTTTCAGTGCTAAGACCACGTTGGTGTTTTGGTGGAGTTACTATTTCAAGTTTTGCAGCTTATGCTGGGACTCAGGTTTCTCCAATTACTTCATAATGAATGGTTTTTTGGACCTACTGGGTATGTGGGATTTATATGAGTGTATGTGAGCTTACATTTAGAGTTTTTTTTACATACTCTGCATTTTGGTGAAGCACGTTCAGTTGTTTTGGACTCGCTGAGTGGGGAACAACGGCCTACGCATCACGTCATAACGGTCGAGTTTATCGGACTTGATATGGGACTTTTATGGGTCTCTGTGGGTTATGATTTGATGTGTATATGACTTTTTGTGAGTTTAAAAATTTTCAAGTCATCTTTATTAGACATTCTGTGGGCCACCGTTTAATGGTGTTCAACTAACAAGCGAGTTCACATCTGCAAGTGTTTTCCGTTGGACTGTATGTGTGTTGGGGTTGTAACTAAGGCGGTTTTCAGAAACAAGACTACTCTGAGCACTCGCCTACCGATGGGTCTTGATCCAGGAATTTCTATTGTGATAATTTTGGGACATGTTTTATGTTTGAGGGGACCAGATTGGTTCTTTCTTTACATGGGACTTATTTAATATCATTTATTGGGACATTGCATTATGCTTGTGTATTGGAACTACAATGTCATGATTATATATCAATAAGGGGGCTGCTGATATGCTCGTGTACTTTTTTCAAAAAATGTTTTTGAAACAATCAGCAGAATTATAGTGTGGAGCTTTGACCACTACACAAAATGGGACTTATAAATTAGAACTACAGTACTATGTGTATATGTTAAATAATGGACTGCTGTTATGCATGTGTTTCATAAATTATTTTGATATAATCAGCAGGAGTATAATGTGGTGGTTCGACCACTACATAAAATGGGATTGTGAGCAAATGCTGTTGGACCAGACCTTTGTTTTCGGATATATATGTTTTGCATTTCATTGTGTTTACTTCCAGAAGCATTTGGAACTAAATAGGGGGATTTACTGGGTCCATTCAATATAACTAAAGTTTTTTTGGACAATTTGTGGGATTGATGCTTTCACAGATGCTTATGGTTACTATACATAAGCTGCTGTTGTATATGGATCATTTTGGTTTACTGTAAATTGCCATTTAAATGCACATTCATTCCCAGTGACCACTTGCATACATTAGGGCCTAGTTTGGTAATCATTTTGAGCTTGCATAGGGACTGTGGATACCTGAATAACATATGGGACTTCCGCCTTGAAAGTGGGGTGTTATGGAGATCGAGTTGGTTCGTGTTTGCATTTAGTAATGCTTTTAAGCTACATAACTTTATTTACATGTGATCTGGGTATTCCTGTATGGATTTTTTTGGCCTGAATCACTACTGTTTGGGCACTAAGCAGTGTGTTCTGGGGGTGAGTCCGATTTACTGATTGATACCATCTCAAACAGATTTTTTTTATATTGGCATACAGGGAACCATTGTTTTAAGAACTAAGGGGACCTAGCATTGCTCCAGATACATTGGTTATATTTCGATTTGAGGAATTGTGAGCGGAAAGGGGAGCAAGGGCTACTATTCTCCCTTTATTTATGAATGGGTGTCCATTCAAAGGATTAACAACAGTACAATCAGATTCTTATGTTTTGGTTCTCTTTTGACTATGGATCTTGGTGTGAAGGGGACGTAGCATTGTTCACAACATTTGGACTCTAATAACACTGTGAGTGTTGGGTAAGGGTGAGCAAGGGCTATTATTGTCCCCCTCTCTCACTATTAGTTGCAGAAATTGTCATTTTCAGATTGGCATTATTAGCTTGGTTTATATGGTCGACATAATGTTTTTTTGGCCATTTGTGAACTTTGTGGAATTGCGTTTGGGGTAATTCTTAATTGGGCTACACCTAGACAAACTGCTTTTGGTCCAATAGAGTGTTTTCCTCCTTTTTAGGAGTTTTGTCAGGCTACACCACACTAGAAAGCACAGATTTCATTTTTTGTTTATACTGTTTGCAAACATAAGTATGGAACTAACAAAAATCTTCAAGGGGTTGTCAGCCGATAAGGATGATTTGGGTATTTTTGGTTTGGGCTCAGATGCCCAAACATCCCAGGGGTCTCTCCCCACTACACTAGAAGCTACCTGTGAGGCTCATTTTCAAAATTTAACTAAATATATGAGATCCTTAAGAACCAACGTTTGGCATGCCAAACTATTTAAGAAATATTTAGCCAAAAATATGGCCCCTCGGGTTTTGAGAGTTCGGCTTCAACCTTTGGTGGCCAAAATTGATGGTGAACTCACGGAGCAATGGGCGGCAGCACAACAGGCATCCATGAGTTTTGTTAAAGTATTATTAGCATATTATGAAAGGGTTATTGAATCTGACATGATGGAAATTAATGGGTTATGTGAAACTACCAAAAAATTTGAGGGGTTACCAGCGTTTCAAGCTCGTCTCCAGAAATTAAGTAAGGATTTGGCTAATCTTGAACAATATTTGAAGTCCAAAAAGATTAGGAAATTTCAAAGGGACCTGGCAGATTACGATAAGGGGATTCAATTCTCCAGCAATAATAAACAAGTCAGGTTCAATGAGCCAACTAGAAAAGTAGGTAAACGGAAGAGACCCAGGTCAGTCTTGAAAAGTACACCAAATTCTAGTTCTAACTATGAGACCTCAGGGGATGAATCATCAACTGTAACTGATCTCGATATACAACACCCTGGGGACTCACCTGTATCTAATAAATTGACCCCTTTAGACAACGGCATGTTGGGGGGGTAGGAAACTCAACAAAAATAGGAAACATGGATGTCCTACTGGAATTAATGACTCGGAAATAACTCAGAATAATGTCTTGAACATCTCTAATGTACCATTGTCTGGAGTACAAATAAAGATACTGAATAAGGGATTGAATTTTATTGCTGTTTTTTTTTTGTTCCTGAAGACCAGCTAGCTCAAGATGTTACAGCCTTTTGTACATTATTGAACTTAAGTATGTTTTACAAGGATTCTGATAACCAGATAAATGAAGACAAGTTTTGGTATCATAAATCTAAGTTTATACCCCCAATGCACACCAATGTACTTATGTTCCAGACTGCAGTTCTGAAAGATTTACATTAAAGTTCTAGGGAATATGTATGTAAAGCGAATAATCTCTCAAAGACTGAACAAGCAGCTTTGTGTGACTTGGTTGACAATAAGGACTTAGTTATCTTATCAGCAGATAAGGGGGGAGCAGTGGTGGTCATGAACTGGAAACAGTATAATGAGGAGGCTATGAGACAACTGGGTGATGGACGATACTATATGAATTTGCCCCTTGACCCTACTCAGAAATTTAAGAAGGAAATCGATCAATTTTTGGCCCTAGCTAGGGAGGAGGGTATCATCTCGGATTCTGATTTACAACAACTAATGGTCACGAATCCAACAAATCAATACATTTACTTCCTCCCTAAGATACATAAAGATCTGCACCACCCACCGGTAGACCTATCATCTCGGGTAGGGGTTCTATTACTGAACCCCTATCACAATATTTAACTTTGAAGCTACAACCTCTACTCAAGTGGGTACGTTCCAGATTTCGTGACACCACTGAGTTTCTCCAGATTATAGCTGATACACAACTGGAACCTGGCTGGCTACTCTGTACCTCAGATGTGTCGGCACTATATACAAATATACCGCACTGGGCGGGCTTGGATGCCCTGGAATACTGGTTGAATAGGTTAGGTCTTTACTCCCCCAGATATAAATACCTTGATTATCAGGCTTGCTGAACACATACTAAGAATGTCTTTTTCTACCGTGATCAATGCTTTTGGCAAACCAAGTGGACTGCTATGGGGGCTTCGTTCGCCCCCATTTACACAGATTTATTTATGGCATTTGTTGAGGAGCTCATTATATATGATAGTTCCCACAATATTTACCTAAATGAAATTGACATCTGGAGGAGGTTCCTGGATGACTGCTGGATGGTATGGAGATCGGATGAGAGTTATCTGAAGGAATTTGTACGTTATCTTAACGAAAACAAGTGGGGTATTCAATTTACTGCTAGTTACCATTCCTATAGGATAATTTTTTTGGATGTATTGATTACCAGGAATGCAGATCATACCTTAGAAACACAGGTATATAGGAAATACCCCCAATACAATTCCCTTCTCCATGCCTCCAGCTTTCATCCACCTCACATCTGCAGAAATATACCCAAGTCCCAATTTCTTAGAATGAAACGTATTTGTTCCAAGCCTGATAGTTATGTGTGTTATAGGGATGACCTTATCGATAGATTTACGGACAGAGGTGATCAAATGGGTTACGTCTTGAGTGCTAGCAATAAGGTTTCTTCACTAAACAGGACTGATACATTACAATATAAAGAACAAGGGACCAACCAAAAATCTGTCATCCATCTTGTTACAACTTACGGTAGGAACACAGAGACTTTACTTAATATTGTTCATAGACAGTGGAACATATTAAGAGCAGATGATTATTTTTCTACTATTTTGGGGGACAGGTGTTTGTTCTCATTTCACAGGGGGAGAAACATTGGGTCACAGTTGAGCAAACATATCAACCACTCTTCGGGGGTTTCTGGACAAAGACTATAGTTGGGGACTTACTTTCAGGTTGTGTACCTTGTGGCCACTGTACCCACTGTAAGGCTATGGATAAAACTAAGGATTTTTCCAGTAGCAATACGGGTAATGTTTTCTAGATTCCATTTTTTGCACATTGTGGGACAGACTGGCTTATCTATTTAGCAACCTGTAGTTGTCATGCCTTCTATGTTGCACAGACGTCCAGACCCCTTAGGATCTGAATTTCTGAACACTTTAGTGGGATAAGAAATAAAAAACCCAGTAATGCATTATACAAACATACAATTAAACATCCTAATACTAAATTCAGATTCACAGTAATTGACAAAATCATGGGAAAGCTGGATGGCATAGCCTTTTGGATTCAAAGGAAAATAAATGGATAATTAAGTTAGGGGCATTATTTGGACCTGGTTTGAATGAACATTTGTAAGGAACCAATCATGCCTCAGCATCAAATTGTATGTTATTATATAAGGTACCATATTTCTCATTGTATTTTAACACCGAAGAAGTCTAATACTTAATTGAGCCGAAAACGGTCTGTCTATTGTGCTTTATACAAACTAATAAAGTTATACAGCTTGCCATGATCTGCTTGGCTGAGTTTTGTTTTTTAGATATAAAGTTAATCGTTTCTTTACAATAATGCAGGTCCAAAGTAAAAACTACTAGGCAAGTCAGACTTTTTCTTCATATCAATTATGCAGCAAAAGGACACATTTTTTTAACGCATTTTAATGATTACAGCCTTTTAACATTTTTTGAAAATAAATTAGTACATAGTAAAGGAAATGAACAATGACTACAGGGAAAGCTACTAAGAAAGGGCAAGAAGTGAACAAAAACACTACCCATAAGGCAGTCTCGTACCAGCTATGCAAGTACCAAGCCTAGTTTCCTCAAGTGAAGACAGCTACTGCTTAAAACAAATCCAGCCTGAAACATGGAATCAGAAAGTGGGCAAACCCAGAAGTTAAAATTTACTGTTACAGTGACAGACTTCAATTCAGATCTGAAATGAGATCCTCAACTCATAAAGGAGGTATCAAAGGTAATCGGTACCAAATTGGACCCACAGAAAGAAGAGAACTCAAAATAAAGTTGTGAGGGTGGGTCCACCATGCGATAGTGTTGTAGCATAGGGTTAGAGGAAATTCCTCAGATTGCTGTGATTTCACAGTGCACTGCAGAACGCACATGTGGCACTACAACAGAGGCTGCAGTAAACTCAGAAAAGCCATGATTTAGTACAAGTGACAATCTGAAAAGGAAAGCTGATAAAGGTTAGAATGGCTCACAACATCAAAACAGAGGAATGCCCTTACTCAGAAAGTATTCAAAATGCAGCCTGTATATAAAAAAAAATAATGACAACACTGGATTAAGATTTGATATTTCTGTGCTGATCGTGATTTCTGATTCTTGTAACTAACAAATTAGTATTCCATCTTCACAAGTTTAAGGCAGGACCTAATCATCAAAATGTAGGAAAACATGAATTCTAAATGAAAGTCCTACACTGGCTGAGTTTTTAATTGAATCTAGAACAGAAGCTGCTGTTAAAAACGGGGATAACTAGTATAGCATATAAAATACTGCACAATAACTACAGGAATCAATCAGAGGAGGTCAGAAAAATCTAGAAGATATAGGATTGCTTCTTGGAAGTGTTTTCACAGATACTTTTATACCCCAAGTGGACTCCAAGAATTTTTCCTCAGGTAGATGGCAAATATTGGAGGTGTGATAGGAAAGAATGAGAAAACTGGGAACATATGTTTTGGGAGTATAACGAGTTGGCAGACTTTAAAAATTCCCTATAGACTACTCTGTTAGGAATACTGGGACAGCAAATGAATGTAACTAAGGAACGTTTTTTTTTTTTTAAGCTGGGACACAGGATCTGAATTGCCTAGACAGAATAAGGCCTTGTTTAATTCTGGTGGCTGCCAAAAAACAATTACTAGAAAAATGGAAATCAAAATCTAAATCAACTATACTTGAAGTAACGAATATGGCAACATGATAAAAGAACAGAAGTGGGATCTGAGGTTTAAGAGAAGGCAGGAACTGAACAATTTATGTAATGTTGTACAGCGAAATGTTTGTAAATGTAAATTTGTTGATTACTTTTATATAAATGAAAGTTTGCCTATGTCACAAGTAATAATTCAATAAAAGTGCTTAAAAAGGTAGGAAAACATGTATCTGCTAACACTGCATAAATAAGCTTGCTGCTATCACTGCGGTGTACCTGGTGAAGAATCTGGTAGCCTAAAAATGGGAAAATGATTAGTAAGCTTACCATTACAGTAGATGTTTGAATGATCACTGCTGCAGTAGCATAAGCTACGTGGGTTATGTCCTGCCAAGAATACAGCATCCAGGCCGCTAGCTAGCTTCCAAAGGTTCATGGCACCTTCCATGCACCCAAACTGACAGCTTGAACTGAGCTGGCAAAGTTAGTTTTGGAAGGAAAGCCCTTCAGAGCTTTCATGCTAACAGAAAGAGAGAGGCTAAAACCCTGAGGAGGACAATGCATGGAAAATAATAGATGTCCACACCCTCACATAAAAATGTACAAAAAACAAGGGGAATGGAGGGAGGAAGTGAATACTGCAACACTAATACTGCAACATTAAACTTGAATATATACTGTTTGGGTACATTTACTTGCACAACTGTACTATGCTCTTCATTCTCTCATTGCTGCAATACACTAAGCAATATGGGTAGATTACAATAGTTTAGATAGACTGGGAGGAGAAAGAATAAAGCTCAGGACCCCTGGAGAATGACAAAGCCTATCCTAGACTTTGAAATGGAATCTAGTTTACAGTGCTTTGTAAAAGTATGCAGAGATTTCCAAGAAGCAGCTTCTAGAATACTTCTAGAATGCAACCCTTTCCAAAAAAAACACAGGAGAAGTCAAGGCCCTGGTAGAGTGGGCCTTAACCCAACATGGAACAATTTTGTTGTGGTGGAAGTATCATGCAATTCCGTGAAATAACCATTTGGAAATAGTGTGGTATTGACTCTGGTTGTTCTTTCTTTTTACCTTCACAAGCATGAACAACTGATCAGAAGTTCTGAAAGATTTTGTTCTGTCAAGATAGCACCAGAGTTTCTGTGGACATCCAAAGTATGAAGCCACCTTTCTCCCTCATTTCTGGATCTGGAAAGAAGACAGGGAAATAGGTAACTTGGCTTTAAGTAAACTTGGATACCACTTCAGGAGGAAAAGGAGATTTGGTTCTGAAAAAAGTATTTTTTGGAACAATGAGAAGATCGATCTATCATAAGAGCTTGTAACTCACTTCATGCAGATGTCAGAGCAATAAATGAAACTATTTTCCATGTCAGGAACCTCAAGTTAGCCTGATAAGTTGGTTCAAGTGGAGTGTTATTTTTTTTAAACTAAGTTCAAATCCTCAGAAGAAGACACCTCTTTTCTATGAGGCTTCTTGTGCAACTCCCCTTTCAAAGTAATTTTGCAAGAGACCGAGCTGAAAGAGGAGAACTCTTGGGAGACTTGCAGAGATGGCAGAGAGGTAAATCTTGATAGAAGAATACAAAAGCCTAGAGGATAACAACTTACACAAATACCAGAGAACCACAGGTGTCTTGAGCCTTAAAAATATCCTGGTTCTTACTCTGGTACCAGCTAGAAAATCTTTTCCATTTAGCCAAATATGATTTTCTTGTCCCCACCCATTAATACATGCTGCTGCCCTGCTGGTCCTCAGGAAAAGAAAAGTGCCTAAAAGGTATTAAGATCCTATCTTTCAGGCAGTCAGTTCCAGTTGCTTGAGTTTAGGATGTATCAAACACCCCTGGTCTTGTGTGAGTAAATCCCCTCTGTGAGGAAGCCTGTCCCTGGCCATTTCCAGAAAAAGCAAGAAAGTAGAGTTGAGTAACAACTTACCATAATTGTAGATGTCCTACTGATTATTGTTGCAGTAATCATAACAGATGAATTGCCTGCCGACATCTTGTCAGGGTACCAAATATTTACCTTCCTGACGGCATATGTCCAGATGATGACCTCAGCCCGTTGGGAGTAGGAGTAAATAAAATGACATACATGCAAGATCCTCAAGACCATCTCCAAGCCAGTGTCCTGAAGACAACTGAGACAGGAGATTGGTCAGCTAGGAGGAGTGTAGTTTAAACAGGTAATTAAACTCCTCAGAGAAATAATGTAATCAACTGGGAGCATGTGTTAGTATATTGTGTTGTGTTAGTATGTTTATGTAAGTAAGAAGAGAAGAGCACATCTACTGTTGTGATAAATTCTTACACAGCTGTACTATGTCCTGACTGAAATAACTGTTGCAATATTCATAATAGATGGGCATTTTTTTTAGAGCTGTAGAGAGGAGGGATAGAAGACTATAAAGAGGCAGTAGAATCCATAAGGCCAGACAGAACAGGCAAAAGCCACCCTGGACCTTAGAAAGTGTCTAACCTGTACTGTTTAGTGAAGGTGTGGATAGACAACCAGCTGGCAGCTTCTAAATGGATCTGGTATCCACACCCTTGTAAAAGGCAGCAGATGAAGCCACTGCTCGAGTGGAATGTGCTGTCAGGCAGGGAGGGCAAAGACTTCCCATGGTATTTACAGCAGATGGAGATGGCCTTTGAAATCCAAAAGGCAATAGTTCGTTTAGAAACTGGTTGTCCTAACTTGGAGTCTCTAAAGGAAACAAACGGCCTATCTGTTTTCATTATATCCTTCATTTTATCCAGTTAAAACCTGAATTGCCTGGGAATGTCTAAAGATGTAAGATTAAGGTGTAAGATTCATTGCCCCATAATTTAGCGGTTGGGAAAGAAAGTTGTAGGACTGACGGCTTGATTAAGAGTCAACTACTTTAGGTATGAAGGAAGGATTGGTCCCAAGGCTTACCCTATCTTTATGGACGGTGACAGAAGAGGGAATGGCCATGAAGACATGAAGTTCAGAAAAAAATGCGAGCTGAAGTGAGGGCTACAAGCAACATGGTCTTCCATGTGCAGAAGTTTAGGATGGCAGACGATGCTGACTCAAAAGGGGGCAAAATAAGTTTTTCTAACACAAAGTTAAGGTCCCATGGCAGAGTGATTGGTTTCCTTGGAGGTTTAAGGTGCAAAACGTCTCTCAGAAAAAGTCTGACCTTTGTCCTGGACATGGAAGGGGACTCAAAGGCAAGCATGCACTGATGACAGACACATGGGCTTTAATGGAAGAATAGGCCAAACCAGAATATAGCAATTACAGAGATACTGACGAGCAAGGGGAATATCTGACAGAAAGGGTTGCAGTTTGTTTTTAAGGCACCAAGCAGAGATCTTTGCCACCTTGGCTGTGTATGACTTCCTGGTACTGAGTTTCCTAGCTTCTTGTAGACTCCAACCACCTCTTCAGAGAAAACCTGTCTTTTAGGGATTAAAATGCTTTCATCCAGAGAGTGAGACTGAGGGAGGTCAGACTTGGATGAAGGACTTGCTCTTTCTGTTGAGTGATGAGATCTGGTTGTAGAGGGGTTCTCCAGAAATGTTCCTTTGACAGGTGAAACAGGAAAGGGAACCAATGATGTCTTGGCCAAAAGCAGAAGTTTTGGAGACTCTTTCTGGACCTTGAACAGAAGTCTTGGAAATAGATGAAGGTATGTACAGAGGAACTTCCCCATCCACTGGAAGCAGAGGGCATCTGTCTTCCAGGCTAGTGAAAATGGGTTGCTGGTGCAGAAAAGAGGAAGTTGTTGATGTTCTGGGAAATCAAATAGGTCTGTGGTGTTCCCCACTGGAGTTTGATAGCTTTGAAGACCTTGTTCAAAGATCTTTCCTGAGGTTCCTCCATGTACCTGCTTAAACAGTGCCACCACATTCCCCTTAGAGGGGGATATACATTGCAGTGAGTGCAAGACCTCAGGTCGGAAGCAAAGTGCTAGGCATCCGGTGCCAACCTGCATAAAGGATAGGATCTTGTACCTCCCTGCATGTTTACGTACCACATGATTGTGGTGTTGTCTGTGTAGATCAGCAGAGTGCATGGCTTTCAGTGATGTGAGAAGGTCTGCAGGGCCTGCAGAAATGCCCTCATCTCTTTTAGATTGATGTGTTCTTTTACAGCTAGGTAGGCCATTCCATCTAAACATTATAGGCTCTGGTCCAAGCACACCATGCAATCTCTGAGGCATCTGTAAACAGGACTTGGTTGTGTGAGGCTGGAGTGAGTGGAAGGCTCGGGTTGTAGTGAGCCGATTCCTCCACCAAAAAAGTTCCTTCTTGATGCATGGCAAAAAGATAGCAGAGGGCACTGACATGGTTAAGTATTGGGACCACACCAATTTCGGATACAACTTTATCTTTCTCATGTGCAGTCTAGTGATCTCTAGCTGTGCAGTGAGTCTCAGTGGAGGGTGTCCTGAAGTAGTTGGATAGGGTGGTAACTTTCTCCTGAGGGATAAAGCATGCATGGTGGAAGTGTCCAGTCTGCATGCCCATATGGGTCAATTCCTGGGAGGGTTTGCGATGAGATTCTTTTGAAATTGATGGTGTCATTCCAAGGGGATCCAGTATCTGTCTGCTTGGGATGACATAATCGACAGACCAAGATGCTTTGCCAGAGATGGCCTGCACCTGTCGCCGCTGGATTCCGGACACTGGCTAAGGCTCTTGCCACTCCTATAGTGCCTTTTTTAGGCAAGGCTCAAACGTCAAATGCACCACTATAGTAGACATAAGTGAAATCTAAGGGTAATGCTACTCAATGATAGAAGTCTAAACCCTCAAAATGCACACACTCAAGCCTCTCCTTAAGATGGAGAACACTGACATCTGTGCTGTGACAAGAGACCTGGTTTAAGGCTCCAGAGAGCACACCTGCATTACCAAGCTAAAATTCTTACCACACCTTTTGGCCACCTAACCCAGATTGAAATAGTAAAGGAGGCGGCGTGCCCATATTCATAAAGGATATCCGCACCTCCAAGCTAGTTGCTCAACATAATGCCTCCAAAATTATCCAAGTACAATTAACACTGGACAAGACTGCAATTCAGGTTGTAGCATGTTACAGATCCCCTGTCATGCCCCAGGACGCCCCCTCCATGTTTCTCGATATACTGGATAATATTCAGGTACAGCCCAATACCCTAATTTTGGGAGATTTCAACTACCCCTCCAGCAAATAGGAAAACTACTCATATACTAACTCACTTGCCCAACATTTTCTGGAATTCATCAATTTCAATGCCCTGGACCAGCTTGTCCATAGCCCTACCAGGGGTAGCAACATCCTGGACCTAGTCATTACCAATATGGGTAACAGATGCTCCACGCCAGAGGTCAACTCCTCGCTGGTCAGGTCTGACCACAAGCTAATCATGCTAGACATCCATATCCCACCCCTCCTTAAGGAAACCACTGTATAAAACGTTACCACAGCCAACTTCATGCTTACGTCAGAAGTGGCAAACTTCACTACACCCACACACATGGAAAATAGTGGCACGACTGCTGAATCATACAAAAATGCACTGCATAAGCACATACATGAGTGCATGGACCGTGCCATCCCCAACAGAACCAAGACACTATCCTCTAGAAAAAGGAAGGCAATCTGGTGGTCCCCAGCCATAAACAAGCTCTACAGCAGAAGGAAAAAACTGTTGCAGAAAATAGTAAAAGCCCATGATTGCAGGAACTCCCTGGTCAGCCTCAGCAAGAAGCTGAGATCCTTCATAAAATCCTCCAAAGCTAGTCATGAAAATAAAATCGTCTTGGATTCTAAAGACAACCATAAAGCCTTCTACAGCTATGTCAAGAATCTCAATGGCAACACTCAAATCTACTCTGAACTACAGCACAATGGCACTACATTTACCGAACCAACTGATATTGCCAACATCCTGGCAGACAGGTTCAGTGCTAACTTCACCGCTCTCTCACCCCCCAAAGGGCCCATCCCCATACTGGATGATTGCAAAGCCCCTGAAGTCACGGCTGCAGAGGTGAAGACCGCACTCTCCAAAGCCAAGAACACAGCATCCATGGAACCGGACAACATCCCATGCTGCGTTCTGCACGAACTACAAAACGAACTGGCACCCCACCTAAGTACCTTGTTCAACCACAGCCTCACTTCAGGCTTTGTGTCTATGGAGTGGCGCACAGTGACAGTTATCCCATTCCACAAAGGGGGTGCCACCACAGACACCAGGAACTACCGCCACATTAGCGTGATGAGCCTGGTCTGCAAGGCCATGGAACGCATCTTCCTACAGCTTATAAACAAAGACATAGGTAACCTCCAAACTCTGGAACCCACTCAGTTTGGGTTTGTAAAAGGTAGATCATGCCTCCTAAACCTGATAGACTTCTTCAAAGCAGTTATTAGAGCCGTAGATGAGGTTAAGGTAGTGCACACAGCCTATCTTCACCTCGCCACGGCTTTCGACACAATTCCCCATCTCGTATTATAGATAAACTCACTGGACTAGGCATAAATCCCTGTCACAAGATGGGTGGCCAACTGGCTCACTGACAAAACCCACACTGTGAAAGTAGCCGACTCCAAATCCGACTTCGGACCAGTGACAAATGGAGTACCACAGGGTTCGGTCCTGTGTCCTCTCCTGTTCGGTATCTACTTCTCTGAAGTCAGGCTAATACAGCTGGTCTCTGGCAAATGAAATTCACCGACAACTGCAAACTAGGAGCCATAATTGATTCACCTAAGAATGCCAACATTCTACAAAGAAGCCTCACCGAGACTGATGCTTGCTGTCAAAGTCATGGCCTAAAGCTCAATGCCAAGAAGTGCATTGTCATCCCCTTTGGGAAAAATACCATACCCATGAAATACCACATAGGCGGTATACTACTAAACACCGAAAGTGTGATAAGAGACCTTGGGACACAGGTGGATAGTAGTCTCTCCTTTGATAATCACGTCACCACAGTAGTCCAAAAATCCTTCTATGTGGCACACCTCATCACAAAGGGGTTTACCTCCAGAAAAAGAGAGGTCATCGTTCCTCTCTACTCATCCCTTATTAGACTCATCATATAGTACAACGCCCCATTTGGCATGTACCTTGCAAGACATCTGCAACAGCTGGAAAGGCCACAGAAGTACCTCACTAAGAGGATTACCAGCCTCAAACAGATGCCATGCACTGACCGTCTCAAAAAACTGGAACTGTACTCTATTGCATATCGCCTATTCCGGGGTGACCTCTGCCTAATGCACAAAACCATGTCTAACCCTGACCTGATGGACATGGTACACTTAAAGAAATCCCAATCTCTCCAAGCCACACACTCCATTGACCTAAACCTTGTCACCACAATAAGCAGAATATGCTGAAGGGATAGATTCCTGTCCCAGAAACTTCCCCTGCTCTGGGATAGGCTGCCCATTCATGTCAAGCAGAGCTCCTCATTAGCCCTCTTTAAGAGAAATCTTGACAACTGGATGGGAGATGGGAAATTCATCCTGGGGATCACTGTTGTGGCTCTGCTCGACAGGGGCACAGATAAATAATTTTGTTGGGTGGCGAAAGCCAGGGTACCTCATTTGGCTAGGTTGTTGGGTGGCGAAAGCCAGGGTACCTCATTTGGCTAGGCTTGTATAGGCCCTAGGGCCGATAGCCTAGTACTCATCTATGAACCTATGAATTCCAACACAGCCATAAGACATAGTGTAATGAAGATGCTTGAGAAGGATGTCTTTGGACAGAGCTTGGATAAGAAGGTCATCCAGGTAAGGGAAGATTTGTATGCCCTGAGTGCAGAAAAGGCCACCACTGAAGCTAAACATTTTGTGAAAACCCTTGGAGCTATAGGAAGACCAAAAGGTAAAGCAGTAAACTGAAAATGTGATGATCCAATAAAGAACCTGAGAAATTTTCTGCATAAAGGAAGAATGAGAATGTGCAGATAGGCATCCTTTAAGTCCATGGATACCAGGAAAGCTTGAGGAAGAAGGAACAGCAGATGTGTGTGCAAATAAACCATTTTGAAAGTGGGGACGTTTAGGAAGGTGTTTAGCAAAGAAAGGTCTAGAATGAGCCTCCATTGGCCCTCCTTCCTTGAGACAAGAAAGATTCCAGAATAAAAAACATTTCCAAAAAAGTTTAAAGGGACCTCCTCTATGGTCCCCTGTGCTAGCAAGTCTATGATGATATTGTTCAGAAAGTGAATCAGGTTGGGAGGGAATGCCTTCCCAAGTCATAACGTATACCTCCTTGATAACGTTCAGGAAGTTACCCAAAGGGGAGGAGAGAGACAGTCTTCTTTGAAACGGTGGTGGAGGGGCTAGAGATGGGAAGAGTGAAGAGGAGATGGTCACAGGGGCCTGCTTCCAAAATGAGGCCTTCCTGAAGGGATCTCTCTCACTGAGGTTTATCTGGGAATCTTCATGTGCGTTTTCCTTTATGAGAAGGCCTCAAGTCTTTTTTAATACAGGAAGTAGAGTTTGCAAGATAATGTCTATGGTACTTCGGAACTGTGAAGAGAAGAATCTAACAGCAGTCTTTCATTGTTTGCCTTGTTCCTGTAATGCTTTGAAAAGGTTAGCAGTTTGTGAACCAAACAGAAGACTATTGTCTGGAAAAGAGTCTAAAAGTTTAGACTTGAAATCTTCAGGAATAGAACAACTTCGCAGCCAGGCATACTGCCTAATGACTGAACCAGTAACAGCTGCCCTGGAAGATGCGTCCACAGCATCACAGCTGCATATAATACTGTGTCTGGCTATTTCAGAAGCCTGAGCCACTAGGATTTGCATATGCTGTGATTCTGATGCTCTATGCTGGCTTTAACCAAGGACTGAACCACAGAGAGTAAGTGTTTAGTCATTTGAGTTTAGTAGTTAATGGTCTGAAAGCCATTGTGGAGGATGTATACACTTTTTTATTCCAATTATCCATCGTTCAACTGTCCTTATCAGTGGGAACATTAGGCTGGAAGCAGCATGGAAGGCTTAACCAAGGTCAGGGAAACTGCAGTGGGATCTACCACTGAATTGTTGTACAGGTACTTAAGTTCATCAGGAACTTTATAGCACCTGTACGGCCTTTTGGGTACTGGAGGTTGAAAATCAGGCGTGGAGGCATTGACTTGAAATGCATCCAGGTAAGCCTCTAGAACAGGAGGAACTGGAGGTGGTGCAGGACTGCCCATGTCTAAAAGGTTGTAGCATCTCTTTTGCACTGATGACATCTGTTCAGATTGCCATTCTTAAGTGTTTCTTCAAGCTCTGCAATGTTTCACCAATGGAAACCTCTTCCAAAGGGGAACCAGGTGAGAGGGAATCTCCCTCAAAGGATAGCTGTAGCTGTGAAGAGCAGGCCAAAGAATGGTCTGAATCTGCCTCTGATTCCTCCTCGGAGTACGAAGACTGTTTCTGTGGAGTTGCCTGTATAGGCCGAGTTACAAAGGAAGGTGTCTTCAGGGACATAATGCCTTCAAATAACCCTTGAGAAAAATCAGTCAATTCTTTTTCCACATACTTCATAGATTCAAAGTAGGTTACTAGACTAGCAGCCCTAGAGCCTTTACTAGCCTAGCCATGTTAATCTCAAGTATCTCCATTTGTTTGTTTTGGGTAGTTTGCAGAACGAATTTCAAATTTATGAACATAGTGGGTCTTTGATCAACATCAGCTGCCCCTGTCCATGAGGGCATGGATGCCACCCCAGGGGCAAATTTGCAGTCTCCAATCCAATTATCTAGGTTGCATTTGAGTAGGGTCAGTGAGGAGCTCTGCTTTCTGTGAATAGGAAGTCTACTCCAAAGCAGCAGCAGTCTCTGAAAGACATATTTGTCTCTGTTCTGTTAATATCACAAATTAGGCTGAGATTCCTACAGCAAGTGAGTCTTGTGCCATTTGACACGCAGATGTGCAGCATTCCCATTAGGCCAATATTGGAGATTGCCCTATAGGCCAGGCACAAGTCACCTTTCAGCAGCCTACAAGATACAGAGTAAAGTGACAGGGCTTTCAGCCTATCCATGTAAGTCATGGTTTGAAGTTCCTGTATTTTCTTAATGAGAAACCTCTGAGGTCTCTCCAGCTGCTGCGGGTGTCTGGTGAGGTACATGCAAAAGGGTGCCTTATACTCTATTAGTGGTCTGATGAGGGTTGAGTACAGTGGAGTGATAACATCCCTTGACCTGGATGCTATGCCCTTGCTTATGAGATGCACTACGTAGAAGGCTTTCCATACCACTGTGGAAACTTGGTGGTCAAACTTCAGATTGCTATCAACCTGTGCACTCCCAAGTCTTGCACAACTGGGTTGGAATTTGGGGAGGGGGGGAGGTGCTGTCAATAATGCAGTTTGTAGGGAATTCCGTTTTGCCAAAGGGAATAATAATGCATTTTTTTGCATTTAGTTTTACAACATGGCTTTGGCACCAATCACTTGTTTGTGTTAGCCCTTCTTGTAATATGCTGACATTGTTGAGAGACTTATGATTGCTCCCAGTTTGCAATCACCAGTAAACTTGTTGAGCCAAAGGCAGTCTACTATGGTCTGGACTTCTGAGAAATATATGCCAAACAGTAAGAGGCCCAGCACAGACGCCTGTGGCAATCCACTGGTGACGGGTCTACTGGTGGAGGTGGAGTCACCGATTTTGACAGCATGTGTTCTTTCAATGGGCCAACTGGCTACCCATCTAGTAATGTAAGGGTTAAATCCCTATCTTGAAGAGTTTCTCAATGATGCCAGAGTGGGGAATTGTGTTGAAAGCCTTGGCAAGGTTGAGACAGGCAGTGTGCACCGTCTTACCTTTGTCCGTGACTTTGGTGACATTTTCAAAGAAGTCCACCAGGTTTAATAAGCATGGTCTACCCTTGTCGAAGTCAAATTGGGTTGAGTCCAGCATTTGAAGGTTGCCTATATCCTTGTTGATAAGGTCCATGATAATTCCTTCCATGGCCTTGCAGATGAGGCTAGTTAGACTTATGGGTCTGTAATTCCCAAGGTCAGTTGATCCCCCCCGCTTTGTGCAGGGCGTTACTGTTGCTGTTCTCCATTTTCTAAGAACACAGACAGTTTTCAAGCTATGAATAAACAGACCGCCAAGTGGGTCCACTAGGTCTTGCTTTATTTAGGAAAAGTACAGTTTTGTACCTACCATAAATGTAGATGTTCGAAGATCCACATTGCTGCAGTCCTAACACTTGGGTAGTCCGCTGTCCCTCGGTCGGCCCGAATATCAGAGTATAAGGCTGACGTCGGTCAAGGCACATTTGACTGACATCAGAACGTCAGGGTACAAATGCGCATGACCGACGTCATATCCTCAGTCTTTTCTTGCCCCAGATGTCAGAAGACCCTAAAAAGAAAGGTCCAAACCCAAAGACAACAACTAAACAACCAACCAGCCTAATACCAAAAATATGTACAATATATACAACATATATACAATATGCACAATATACCTCAGATGGATAACTCAACCCACACAACCACCTCACACTACAGAGGGGAAGGAGGGAGGGTAAATTGGACTGCAGCAATGTGGATCTTGAACATCTACATTTATGGTAGGTACAAAACTGTACTATGTTCTTCATCTCACATTGCTGCAGTCCTAACACTTGGGTAGAATCCCAAAGCAGAGGTAAGGGAGGATGGCTAAATCATATAGAAGCAGGAGCTGCCAAAATGCCCTGCAACACAGCAGTGGCAAAACCAGCCCTGGATTTAGAGTACAGTGGAAGGTGGTAATGCCTAGAAAAGGTATGCACTGAACTCCAAGTGGCTGCCTCCAAAATATCCTTAGTTGCCACCCCCCTCAAAAAAGCTGTTGAAGTGGCAGTAGCCCTAGTGGAATGAGGCCTAATCCCAGCTGGAATCTCTTTGCCATGATGGGAATAACAGAAAGCAATGCAAAATCCAATCCACTTAGAAATAGTTTGTTTTGACACGGGCTTGCCCTGAGAACACAAAGCAAAAGAAACTAATAACTGCTGAGATTGTCTGAACCCTTTAGTTCTGTCCAAATAATATCGCAACTGCCTGTGTACATCTAAAGTGTGCAAAATCTTTTCCCCTTTATTTTGGGGATTTGCATAAAAAGTAGGCAAATGAATAGTTTGGTTTAAAGCCACACTAGAAACCACTTTAGGCATAAAAGAAGGATTAGTACGTAAAGATACCCTGTCCTTATGAAAAATTAAGAAAGGCTCAACTGCCATAAGGGCCTGCAATTCAGAAACCCTTCTTGCAGAGGTAATGGCCAACAAAAAAGCAGTCTTCCATGACAAATATTTCAACTCGGCAGTAGCTGCAGGCTCAAAAGGTTGTAGAGTGAGTTTCTCCAACACAAAATTGAGATCCCGAGCAGGAGTAGGAGCTCTTCGTGGGGGTCTTATATTCTTTGCCCCTCTAAGAAATTGCTTGAACAAAGGATGAGAAAACAATGGTGGGTCACAGTCATAGTGAGCTGAAATTGCTGCAGCATGAATCTTAATAGAAGAGAAGGACAAACCCTTGTCCAATAACTCAGTAAGATATTGAAGAGCCACACTTAAATCAGGCTCAGAAACATCCAAATCCTTAGCTGCACTCCAAAACAAAAATCTCTTCCATTTATCTGCGTACACTTTCCTTGTAGTAGGCCTTCTAGCTTCCAAAATCACATTCAAAACTTGTTGTAGAAGTTGAAACCCTCTATGGTTTAAAACAGAATATGCCAGGCTGTTAGGTGAAGAGAGTGAAGCTTGACATTGAGCAGATGGCTGTCCTCCTGTGACAACAGATGTGGAATCAAAGGCAAAGGCCATGGAGGCTTCCGTACTAGACTTCTCAGTAATGGGTACCAGTGCTGTCGAGGCCAATCTGGAGCAATCAAAATCATCCGTGGCTTGTCCTGTCTGACCTTCAGAAGTACCTTTGGAAGGAGAGGCAGAGGTGGAAAGGCATACACATGAAGATTTGTCCAACTGAAAGAAAGAGCATCCACTTTCCAAGCTGTGGGATGAAACCTCTTCGTGCAAAACTTTGGCAGCTGGTGGTTTAGTGGAGAAGCGAACAGATCTATGTCTGGAGTTCCCCAGGACACTGTCAATTTCTGAAATACATGAAGATCCAGTTTCCACTCGTGGGGATCCATGATTTGTCTGCTTAACACATCTGCTAAGGAGTTCTGTGCTCCTGGCAGAAACCTTGCCTGAAGACTTAGTTGTAAACTGAGAGCAGTCTCCCACAAAATCATTGCTTGCCTGCATAGAGGATAAGAATGTGTTCCCCCTTGCTTGTTGATGTACCACATGACAGTTGTGTTGTCTGTTAGAATCAACACCTGCCCTGGAAGAAGTAAATCCTTGAAAGCTATTAATGCAAACTGGACTGCTAACATCTCCTTCAAATTGATATGTAGATGCAGTAGTCTGACAGGCCACTTGTCTTGTATCCACTTTCCGTTTAGATGAGCTCCCCAAGCTTTGTCTGAGGCATCTGTTGTTAGAATCTGACTCGCCTCTCAGAGAGTCCCTTGTTTAGGTGACATTCCTGAGCCCACCACAAAAATTCCTTTTGAATGCAAGGTATTATTTGAATGACAGTGTCCAGATCCTGGCAGTGCTGAGTCCATACATTTTTGAGATACCATTACAACTTCCTCATATGCAGTTTGGCATTGGGAAGCACCAGAATACAAGATGCCATGAACCCTAAGGCTTGAAGGACTGTCCTTGCAGTCAGCCCGGACTGAAGAGAAAGATGATGGAAGTAAAGGGAAAGATTCTTTTGTTTGTCCGGGGTTAGAAAGGCCATCTGGGATGCTGTATTCAGTCTTACACCCAGAAAGCACGTGTCTTGAGAGGGTACTAGACTGGACTTTATTTCGTTCACAGAATACCCCAGGCATCTTAGCACTGCTATCACATATTCCAAATGACGGAGAAGCTCGTCATTCCTTGAGCCAGAATCAGGCAATCGTCCAAATAAGGATAGATTTGTATTCCTTTTAGCCTGAAGAAAGCTATCACTGGAGCCAGAACTTTTGTAAAGACTCTGGGCGCAGTAGATAAGCCAAAGGGCAATGCAGAGAACTGATAGTGAGAAGTCCCAGTCCGAAAACGCAGATATTTCCTGCAACTTAGTCTGATAGGAACATGAAGGTAAGCCTCCTTGAGATCCAAAGTTACCATCCAGTGATCCTTGCCCAGCAGAGGTAAAAGTTGTTGTAACGTCAACATTTTGAACTTGGGAATGTCCAGATAAGTGTTGAGGATAGATAAATCCAAAATTGGTCTCCACGTGTTCCCCTTTTTTGGTACAAGGAACAGGCGAGAATAAAATCCTAGGCCCCTTTCTGGCATAGGAACCGGCTGTATGGCCCCTATTTGGAGTAACAGAGAAATTTGCTTGTGAGCCTCTATTCTTTGTTGAGGAGGAATGTCTGGCATGCCTTTGAAAGGAGGCAAGGTATGGAAATAAAACCTGTACCCGTGATGTATGATATCCAACACCCATCTGTCTTGGGTAATCAAACTCCAATTTTCTTTGAAAAGTGCCAACCTTCCTCCCAAAGGTGCTGCCAGGCGAGAAGGTTCTGGCAGCTGAAAAGGTAGGTCATTGGGTCTGTTTACGAAAGGACTGACCCCTGCCCTCACTCGAAGACTGTGCAGGAGAACCCCCAGTTCTAGGCCTGAAAGAGCCCTGACCTCTGCCCCTGCCACGTCTAGATCTACCCCTAGACTGGGAATCATAAGAAGGATACGTCCACCCCTTAGTAGGCCAATTTCTACTAAACTTTGGAGGCTGAACCTGCAAAAAATCTTTAACAGTCTGCATAGACTTAGCCTTGTCTTCCATTTTCTTTAAAACTGCCTCAACAGGAGAACCAAACAAGACATCAGATTGCAAAGGGGCATCCAAAATCCTAGTTTTAACATGGTCAGATAAATTTTGATCCCTCAGCCAGGCATGCCTGCGAAGAACTGACCCAGTGGCAGCCACCCTAGAGGAGGCCTGTACAGCATCAAAACCACATTGCAAAGAATGCTTACCCACCTGTTCAGAAACATGCACTAAATCTTGTAACTCTTTACAATCAATACCTTCCGCCAGAGCATCAACCTTAGTTTTCAACTGTGAAAGCAGATAATTTTGATATTTTAACATGTGAAACTGGCAATTCAAAGCTCTCATGGCTAGGGTGGAAGAAGTATAAACTTTCTTTCCCCATCTATCCAAGGCCCTGGCCTCTTTATCTGCCGGAACCGGAGTCTTGACAACAGAAGCCTTAACACCCTTAGGCCCCTGGCTAACAGTTTCTGGGTCTGCCCTAGGACTCTTAAAAAGATACTTATGAGCTTCAGGCACCCTGTAATACCTATCTGGTTTAACAGGAGCAGGAGGCAAAGAATCAGGATTAAGAGAAGCCTCCGCAAACACATCTTCCACCACAGTCAAAACAGGAGGTATAGCCAAAGGCCTATGCTGGGGTAAAAACAAAAATTCCCTAAGCCTTTTCCTGGAGTCAGAGAAGTCCTGACCTTCCCATTTAAAGTGCTCTCTCATGGAGTGAAGGGTCTCCGAAAAAGAAAAATCCTCAGGAGGAGAAGCAGAAGGAGTAGAATCATCAACATCAGAATCAGAATAATGAGAATACTCCTGCAAGTCTTCAGCCGAAGACTCAGACACATCCGAAGCCTGCTCATAATCCCCCAATACTGGCTCCATCCTAGGCCTCTTATCAGGAGGGGGCATAGAGCCTCTAATTAAAGCAATTAAATCTTCTGCCATTTTAAGCATGTGCTTCTTGGGCATAGAACCTGAAGAACTAGGAGTGACACCCACAGCAGCTAAACTAGACCTGCCTCTAGGAGAAGCCTTGGAAGCAGAAAGAGAGGGCCTAGACACCTTAGGAAGGGAGGGGAGTAAAGTAATCTGAGAAGCCCCTGTAGCCTGACCTGCCTCCTGGGAGGCCACATCCTGTAAAATCAAAGTTTCTCCCTGGGACTCCAGAGAGGCCTCCGTCGGAACCACCGGTTCCCCTGACGCCTCTAAAGAACCGGCGTCCGGTTCGGACGACTCCTCTAACCTAGCTTTAACTGCCTTGTCCTTGCGCTTCTTTGAGGAAGCCGGAGCCGGAGCATCCGACGGCATATTGTAATTGCACCGCTTCCCAAAGACCAACCTGGCACAATCCAACCTTCGCTTTATAGTGCGTTTATTAAACCTAGCACAAAAGCGACACCCAACAACGTCGTGCTCAGGTCCTAAACAAGGTATACACAAATTATGGTAGTCCCTATGCGGAATCTGTTTCCCACAAGAAATACAGTTATTCACTTTTTCTGACATCCGGTAAACCACTAAGGCAAGAAAAAAACAAAATATTCCCCAACGGGGTACTTAACCAACTCTGACTTCGGTCTGAAACTCCGAATTCGAAAAATTTCAGAACGCCGAACGGCACTTGCAACACTGCTTCTGCATCGGACCATGCGGCAAAAAAGACTGAGGATATGACGTCGGTCATGCGCATTTGTACCCTGACGTTCTGATGTCAGTCAAATGCGCCTTGACCGACGTCAGCCTTATACTCTGATATTCGGGCCGACCGAGGGACAGCGGACTACCCAAGTGTTAGGACTGCAGCAATGTGAGATGAAGAACATCAACCTGGGATTTTATTTGATCCCATTGAGGCCGTGCTTTTAGCCTTGGCGAGTGCAGAGATAACCTGTTCTCTACAGATATTAGGCAGAGGGCTAGTTGTCAGGTAAGCTTTCAGATTTAGTAGGTAGAGATGGTGGGGGGGGGGGGTGAAGTCTGCATTGAATCTGTCAGCCAGCAGGTTGGTAACATCTTCCGGTGTAGTATGAGTGATCCCATCTACAACCAGTTAGGCACATAGCTGGGCATTCCCTTTTAGGCTTCAAACATAGTTAAAGAATGCCTTATGATTATCCTTGGCTAGGGGTGTGATTTTAGTTTTGTAACTTGCTTTAGAAGACTTCACAAGATTTCTAATTTTTTTGTTTAGGCCTTCCTCTGCAGAGTGACATCCCTCTTGTTTTTCGACAACAGTTTCTTCCTCTTATTATATAATCTGTTTATACTTGAAATCAACCATGATGGCTTGTTTTTACTAGAAGACCTGGTTTTGATCTGGTCGGGTACAGCAGAGTTTATGCAGTTGCTTAAGTGTTTGTACAAGGCATTTGCATACACTTCTGTATAGTGATCACTGATGTCTGCAACTGTGGATGGTATGAAGCTTTTTATACCAGCGCTTAGTAGGCTGTAGTTAGCTCTTGTAAAGTTATTTTTATACTTTTTGTTCCTGTGATGGTGTCAGTTCCAGTAGTTACTTCAAACAAGACAGATTTGTAGTCCGACCTAACCAAGGAAGGCATCACACATGGGGAAGTACAGTGACCCTTCCCATGTTGGTGAGAACTATGTCCAGAACATTAGAGTCCCTAATGGGGGTGCAGACTATCTGTTCCAAAATCTAAACACAAACCAAGTCACAGCTAGTATAAAAGGGCTGCTGGATAAAAATATAGTGGATAAACTCTTTAAAAGCAAGCAACAGACCAACCAACAGCAGAACAGCTACATAAAAAACAACAGTTTATTATGTGAGCGCTTTCGTAGTGTACACACACCAATTCATCAGACCTAAAACACAACTAACAATCCATCAGTAAACAGCAGCATTCAAAAAACAAAAGCACCAATCATATTGCCCTATTCATTGAGCAACAAGTCTAAAACAGATAGTGCAAATGAAAAATATAAAATATATACATATATATCACTGCTTTATAACTAAAGCTCAAATCTAAAATATGTACAAATAAAAAAGCCGTTGCTTACAATAAAATAAAGAAAATCTGAAAAAAACACAACACAATATGAAAAAACATATAAAATCAATATCTGATGAAGTGGTGTGTCTACACTAAGAAAGCGCTCACTTAAACTATTGTTTTTATATAGCTGTTCTGCTGTTGGTTGGTCTGTTGGATGCTTTTGAAGAGTTAATTTGTTCCAAAATATTTGTGTTACAGTTCTGGAACCTCTGGGCGAGTGTGTTTTTGCTTGTGTATGTCCCCCAGTCTAAGGAAGGATAGTTGAAATCTCTCATGACTAAGGTGTTGGGCTGTATGGCGAGGGATTCAAGTAAATTGAGGTAGTGATATGTTTACCCTGGTTCATGGTGGGGGATCTATAATTAGCATCCTCTAAGGTGAGGAGTGCTTTCAGAGATTGCAGTGTCATGTTTAAACTCATAGTATCAAGCAGCACAACCCTGTGTTTGTCTCAATTAGATTTTTGTTACACTGGAAAATTTGTTTTGACATTGCCTAAGCAAGGCACTATAAGAGAGGCAAGAGCATTTGCCAGTATCTGAAAGCCTATGGGGACAGGTGTAGATCATCTGTAGCAAAGCAACAGGATCTGTATACCATATCCTCCTAGGCTGACAGATACTGAATCCCCCTGGACTGACACCAGAAGCTGAGCCAATTGTTGAAGTCAATCATTTTTTTGTTTACATTGTTGCATCATCCCAAGTGTGGGTAGGATGCTGCTTATGGCTAGATGCATACCTGTCTAGGACACATAAGAGAGTTCCATCAGGTCTTTTTTTCATACACTAGAGAGAGGCAAGTCTCGAGTCATAACAGTACTTGCTGAGTGACTTGACTGTATGCGTGATTTGTCGGATCCTGACACCTGATAGGCAGCTAACCATGACTTTCTTGTCCAGTCTAGTGAGGAGGACATCTGTATGTCTCACTATGGAAACACCTATGACCAAGACAATTGATGTGTTTTGCCTTGGGGGCTTATTTGTTGAGACGTGTGTGTGTGTGTGTGTGTGTGTGTGTGTGTGTGTGTGTGTGTGTGTGTGTTGATGTGTGTAGTGGTTTCTTTTTGCCTAGTGGTAGTGAGTACCTCCGTGCATGTGGATTTACGCATCGTGACCTCATTTTGTCTGACAGGTGAGGTTTGTGTGTGAGGAGAAGCAACCGATTTGATGTCTAGTTTGTTTTTACGTGAGATAATTGACTCCAGTTCCACAGTGTATTTGTCTCTCTCACATAGGATGTTAGCTTGCTTTAGGAGAAAATGATTGTCGGTACACAGCCTCAAGATGCCCATATCAATTAAGGTGGCAGGAGAAATGATGGAAAGCTGCCCGTACATTGTGGTAGGATTTTTCTGAATGTGGTATTTAGGAAGGAAGTAGGCTAGCTGGACTTAGTCACAGGCAGCAAAAATGAAGCAGTAATTCAATTAAACACAGTTAAAAGTGCAGTGCTGGCTGAAAATATACTTATTGTTCAGTTTTTTTCCCCTTCTTCTTCAATGGATGCCTTGGATTTCAGTGCAGATGCACTCCAGACTTCTGGCTAAAGTTTCCAAACATTTAGCAGCTCTGGTAAACTCAGCACCAACCTATGTAAATGTGAGGCTTATATACAGGCAAATTTAAAACTGAGCATTTCCCTAGCAATCCCAAATTCAGATCGGTCCTGAACTACACACTTCTGCCACAAGGGTAGCAGGGAGGCCCTGTTAATGTAAGATGGTTGGTTTAAGAGCACAGTAATAGCAAACAGAATAGATTCAGTAGGTATGAATGTAGTCTATGCTATGTAAGGCAAGGAAACATAACTTCTAGATGAGAAGGAGTAAGGGAGAGTCACTTAAAGGTCAAAGTGAATGTTTGATAGGACACTATTAGATGACCAGCAGTGGTACCACCCTCTGCACAAACTGGTAGCTCTTCAAGCAGCTGTGAACAATGGGAGACTATGGAGAGCATTTCCTATAGAGGATTTTAAACTGGAGAGGTTTGCTTATATGCAAGCTCAGGGAACCGCGTTTGCGCATCAGGCTTTTATACCAGCAGGATGAAAGACTTTTCTAAAGTTAAACCCTCAGGCCAATTAGATAAAAACACAATAAGCTATCAACCAGTAGTTCCCACCTTGGATGGGTTGGATTTTGCTCTCTGCTCCCACCAGAGTGCAAAAGAACCCTCCCAATGTAAAACAAACTGGCTTTGAGCTCAAGTGCAGCAACAAACGCTTTAGAACAGAAGAAATAATTCCTGCAATATCAGGAATCCTTGGAAATAAGTTCACTTACTCTGTAAATGTTCACAATGCACAAAAACTTTACAAAACTTAAGAAATACTTTGGCAGACTCGGAACAATTTTTGCAGAATACTGCTAAAACAATCTAACTGTAGTACAGTAAAAAACAGATGGAGTTTATTTAACAAGTGCAGGCTGAAAAACCGTGATAAATTCAACCAAATAAGTAAATTCAGCACAGAAGTATTAACTATCACTGAAACAGCGCAAGTGCAAAAAATATACTTGTATCAGCACTGTAGGTCCAGATGGTTTTAGAAGCAATCCAAATCTTGCAGTCATAGGTCGCCAAGCCAGGCACAAGGAAGTTCTGAATAAGTGAGCACAATCTTACCCAAATGTAATCCTTTTAAACCAGCTGAAGGGGATGTTTTTTTTCTTTTTAAGGGTGACATCCACCTGAACCAACTTAGGAAGTTCGGTACCTTGACAAATTTTGCCAAGTATTCCTGGAACCTTTTCCTGTACTAGGATCTGAAAGACTTCGCATGGGCTCTCTGAAATAAAAAGATGGGGTTCAGAGGATTCGGTCTACAAGGCCTCAGGAGCCATACCAAACTCTAGCGGGGTTGTGGCCTCTTGAGATAAAGTCTGGTGTACTGCAGGTTGGACCACCTCAAGGGTACGTCCGATTCAAAAATGACAGAAGACAAAGTCTCTCTGGGTCTTAAGTTTTTTCTTGGGGAGAAGGACGACAAATGGGGATTTCAACATGGTAGAGCAAGCTAAGCATTTTAAGCACTGTATCTCAAGGAAGGTGCTAAGAGTGGAGAGTCTCAACTAGAGAGTTTTAGGAACAAATGACTAACAAATACAGCAAGATCTGTAGTTGTGGGCTGGGCCTATAAATAACAGGCACTTGGTGTGCAAGTCCTTGTATGGAATTTGCCAACTGCAATTGCACTTACCTATCCTTGCTAACATATAACGGCTAATATACAGTCAAAAGGTTAGAAAGGAAGATCCCCAAGTGGGCATATACCGGAGTCCAACAAACAAAGTTATGGTACATCAGGAATAGCAGTAAGGTAGTCTGAGGATCTCGCTTGTACGCCCATTTATATACCCCTATGATGATGAACTGAGATGATCATAATGATGTACGCCCTTGAGAAGGTAAGGCTTAGGTACCACAGCCGGACATCAGAGGACGACAACCCATCTGTTATGAATACTGCAACAGTGTCTTCAGGCAGGATATCCATTGCTGCCTGGGCCAGAAGTGAGTCACCACAATGACCTTTGGGGACTCCTCCTAAAACTTCAGAAGTCCCCTGGATACCAGTAGAAAGGACAGAAAAGCATAAAGGAACATTCCAGTCCCAGAAAAAGGAAGGGATCTGTCTTCCAAGACTTCTTGCAAGGAGTCCAGGAGCAGAATTCTGCTAAATAATTATTTACACAGGTGGCAAGAGAGCTACCTGAGGTGTTCCCCTACAGCTGGATCAAATCCTGGAAAACCCTCTGATTCAGTTTGGATTTGTGAGGGTCTGTAGTGGTCTTGCTCAACTTGTCTGGCAATTTTGCTTGGATGTAATGCAAGATGCCTGTAGAGTGAGATTGCACTAAAAACTATATCCCAGGATACCATGGATAGTCTGCACAGAAAGTATGACCTTGTTCTCCCTTGCTTGGTTATGTACCACATCACTGTGGTGTTGCTGGTAAACACTTAGAGGTCCTCGCACAGATGATTTACAGAGTTGAGCGCTTTTAAGAAAGCTAGTATCTTTTATGTAGACATGTTTTTGACAGTCTTTTTTCTTCCAAAGATCCTGCACTTTTATTCCCATGGGCACTGCCCCTCAAACAAAGACTGAGGTGTCTGTCAGGACTGACTGTGATGGAGCAGGAGGGGAGAATGGCAGCCCCCCCCCCCCAAAAAAAAAATCTTTATTAAATTTACACATGCAGTCTTTGCTTCTGAGAGATTTGGTGTTTCCACCACATACTCCCCCGTTTCACACATCCTAGAAACGGAATGAAAAAAGTCAAGGAATCTTGGTGCTGGGACCATACAGATTTCAGGTATCATAATTTTCTGATGTGGAGTTGCGCAACACGTATCGTATATCCCATCATTGATGCCATGAGACTGATAATCCTGATTAATTCCCTTGCTGAGATGGGAGTCTAAGTAGAAAACCACAGGAACAGATCTAATATAGATCTATATTTTCCTGTGGAAGAAAAGCTCTTTGAACTGAACTGTCCAGTAGATACCTCAGAAAAACAATACTGTGAGGAAGCAGAAAAGACTTGTGAATTTCCCTTGGAATCACAGCCTGTGTAGGATATCCCTTACTCAAGCCAGGGATTCCCAGCACTTTTAGACTCCTCCAAGATAAGCAAGTTGTCCAAATAAGGAAAAGTGTGAATGCTGTTGCAAGCTGCAGTAGACTATCACAGGAGCTAAATATAAATACATTTACAGAAAAAGTAAATTTTCTGGAACACAATATAAAATTGAAGTCCCTCCCCACCCAAGTGAACTTACCTGTCCAATAATACAGCATTGCTAGCTGACCACAGATCCTCAAAAGCCCACAGAGGAGCACTCTCTTCTGTGGCTGGTAAGCGCTGAAGAGCTTAGCACCTACACCCAACTTTTAGTCAGCTCAGCTCAAGGTGACTAATTGTCTTAGCGCTTGAAAGGTGCCATGACATTTTTGAAGCTGGAAGGCTATTATGTTCTTGGCAGTGCATAACCCATACAGCTTAGGCTACTGCAGCGGTGATCAAATGAAGAATGTCTACATACGTGTGTGTGTGTGTGTGTGTGTGTGTGTGTGTGTATTGATACACACACACACACATATATATATATATATATATATATATATATATACACACTGAATGATAAATACATAACTTCACCTTGGCAATACAAAAAACAGCTAATGAAAGGGAGCTCGAGTGAAAGGATGGCTACTGCGACAACAAACTATTAGAACATCTACCATTATTGTAAGTCTACTTTTACAACTGAGCTGCATTCAGAACTGGATCACTGTTGCTGTGGCATACACTGTTTGGGTGGATGACCAGTTAAGTTAGATAAAAAAATTAGGAAAAATCCATGAGTCCCTGGAGAATGGTCCTATCAAAGCCTGTACTGAACCTGGACAAGGAATTCAATTTGTAGTGGTTTGTAAAAGTATGTACAGGGTACCAAGTTGCTACCTCTAGAATACTTCTACAGTCCACAGCTTTCCACAAAGCCACAGTGGACAGCAAAACCCTTGTAATAATAGGCCCTATCCCTGCCAGGAAGTGGCTTGTTATGGTGAGAACAGCAAAAAGAAAGAAAGAAAGAGCATGAGACAACACCTCAAAACTGTCTGCTTCGACACTGGTTGTCCTTTTCGCTTTCATTCATAGGACACAAACAGCTGATAAGCTTTTTTGAAGGTCTGTTTTTTATCTTGGTAGTATCTGAAGTGCCTGTGGACTTTCAGAGTATGAAGTATTCTTTGTCCCTTGTTTTGTGGTCCTGGAAAAATGACAGGGAGAATAGACTGTCTCAAAGTAAACTCTGAGACCACTTTAAGCATAAAAGAAGAATTTGTTATCACAGAGACCCTGTTTTTGTGTAAAATGAGGGAGGGTTGCCTCACCAAAAGAACCTGGAACTCTGATACTCTTTTAGCACAAGTCAGGGCAACGAGTAAACTGGTCCTCCATATCAGAACCTCAAATCAGCTTGATGAGCTGGTTCAAATGGAAAGAGTAAGCTTCTGAAGAACAAAACTCAGACACCAAGAAAAGGATGCCTGTTTTCTAAGTGTACAGATTGGTAAAACCCCTTTCAAAAACTGCATAACTTGGGAATAAAAGAAAGGGGGATCCATCTCCAGACAAGTAAAAAAGGCTGACTGATTAATCTTTATGGATGAGTAAGAAAGGCCAGAGGACAACACACACACAATATAAAATCAAGAATCAGAGATAGTCAGGCCTTAAAAAGGTCATATTCTTTGCAGCAGAAGCACCAGCTAGAAAATTGTTTCCACTCAGACATCTATATGATTTTCTAGAAGCAGGTTTTTAGCTTCTCAATGCCTGCTGCACATCCTCAGAAAAAGGTGCCTAAAAGGAATCAATGTTTATCATCCAGACAGTCAACTCTAGAGATTTAAATTTGGGGTGTAGTGAACAACCCCGGTCTCATGTGAGTAATTCCAGTCTGTGAGTAAGCTTGTGATGGACTGCCCTTGGCCAGCTTCAAAGGCAGAACCACTGTTGCCTGGACCAAAAGGGAGTCATATCAGTGCTATCTTTGGGAGTCATTCTGAAACTTTGGAAGAACCCTTGATATAGAGGAAAAGCATACAAGAACACTCCCTTCCACAGTGATGAGAAAGCACGAGTCTTTCAGGCCTGTTTGCAAGGAGCCCAGAAGCATATTTTTCTGTCTGCTTTGAAAGGAAGAAAACAAAGCTACTTTAAGTGCTTCCCACAGCTGCATCAGTTCTTAGACCAGTGGTTGCAGTTTCCATTCGTGAGGGTTTGTCATAGTCCTGCTTAGCTTGCGCCTCAGCAATGTTTTTTTTCTGAAAGAATATGTGAAGCCTGAAATAAATTAAATTCCTACCTCCAAGGCTATCATTGCAAGTCTGTAAAGGGGATAAGGTCTGCTTTTCCCTGTTTATGTACCACATCACTGTGGTGTTGTCAGTGAAACCTACAGAGGCTAGGTAGACTAGGGGTGATTTAAGGTTTTCAAAGCATTTATTAATGCCATCATCTCTTTCACTTCATGTGCTTCTGTCTGCCCTGTTTGTTCAAAAGACTTTGCAGTCTCATCTATTTGGACACAGCTTCCCACACCAGGTCTGAAGTGTCTGTTGTAACAGACTGAAGAAGTGAAAGGAGGAATGGAAGACCTGGATTCCAAAAGAACTATACTACCCAGCAAAGGACCTCCCCTCTTACAAATTACAGAACTGGGATCTGAAAAGAAAGTGTGCAGATGCTGAGTCCAGTAGTCTGGCCAAAAGAATCATAAGAATCTTAGAAGCCTTACACCCCAGAATCCTGGACAATTCTGTGGCAGAAGCCTGGTTTTAATTGGAAAAACTCAGAAAAATGTTTGAAACATATCCATGATGTCTGAAGGAAGAAAGGCTCTTACTAGGGTAAAATCTAAAAATCAATATACAACTATTCTGTAAGAGACAAGAGAAGATTTCTTTGCATTTTCACTTAAAACCCAGACTCAGTACAAGACCTTGAAAACTTACAAAGGACTTTAGAAAACGGTGTGAAAATATGTGACAGTCATCCAAATATAGAAAAATGTGAATACCCTGAAGTCTACAATGAACAACTACTGAAGCCAGACACTTTATAAACACCCTTGGAGCAGTAGCTAGTCCAAACAGTACGACACAGAATTGATAATGCAAGACAGATGCAGAAAATCTTAAGAAATGTCTGAAATGGCTGTGAATGGGAATTAGATATTAGGCATCTTTTAAGGCTAGCTATACCATGAAAGCTAGTAATGGGACATCAGGTAACAAAAGTCTGATATTTTGGCCATTGACGCCTTGACAAAAAGATTGAGAAAAGAAAGGTCTAGCACAAACCTCAAAGTCCCTTCTTTGTTTGGCTCCACAATCCTTGAATAAACCACTTTGCACATTTGACAGGTAGACACTGGTTCTAGGATTCCCTGAGATAACATATGTTCCATAACTAGAAGAAACTGAGATAATCTGGTTTTCCTGTGCGAGGAGGAATCCCCTGGAAAGGAAAGAAGGGCTCTCACTGCCAGGTGTACTCCTGCTGGATGACAATCAGAACCCACTTGTCTGAAACAAGCTGGCGTCAAAAAGGAAGACAGGCGCAGACAGATTGCCATGGTGGGAGGGGGAAGCCTGAAGAGGTAAACAGTCATTCTGACTTTTCCTTGATTTTGAGAGGGTTTTGGAGCTTCCTTTCCATTGTTTTTAATCCTGTTTGTTGTTACCTTGCTGTCTGAATTGCTTTTTGGAAAAAGAGAGCTGAGGTGGGAGGAAAATTTGTATTTGCCTTGAAAAAGGAAGGTTGGAAGGTCTTGGTTCCCTTCCCCGCGAATCAGCTTTCCCTTCTAATCAAACATTTTAAGCACGTCAGCTGCAGAAGGGTCAAAGAGAACATCATTGCTTCATGGAGAATTTAAATGTTCAGTTTGAACACTTTCAGGAAGATTTTGAGAATGTAGCCTACCAAACTTTGTCATGACTGCCCTAGAAGCCGCAACCCTGGAGACACTGTCAGCAGGGTCATAAGAACACTTTAAGGCATGTTTATGTTTAAACTGCACTAGAATCTGATCCAAAACAAGCATTCAAGTAACTTTTCTTTTTACCTCCGAAAAGAAACCAACTTTCAGAATTTTAAACTGCCAGGCCCACATGCTAAAGTGTCAGAAGAATAAAGTTTCTTCCCACAGCTGTCAAAAGATTGCCCATCCTAGTCACAGGGAATGATATTAGCATTAGACATTTGTGTAGCAGAGGCAGTTTTGGTTAGGGAAACCAAAAAACATGTAGGTTCTGCTTTAGGATTAGAAAGCAAGTACGTGCGAGCCTGAGGAACCTTGTACAACTACAAATAGGAGGAAAAACAGCCAAAGCGAAGGCATATACAGTGGTGCGAAAATATCCAAACAGTAAAGTAAAACACAAAATGGCTTCCTCAGGCAAACTTAAAGTTTGGATTGTAATTCTAAGTTTGCCCGAAAACCCATTTTGTGGTGAAAGTTTTAACTTGCAACAATAAAGTTGAATTTGGACTGAACTTCTGCATGGTTTACAGTGGTTCTGTTCTACTTTACTATTTGAACCTTATACAACTATCAGACTTCCTAGGGACAACAAGACTGACTGTCAGATAAACTACAAGCTGAAAGAAAAACATTCGGTAAGATAGATATACATTCTGTAAGACAGACAAATCAGGAGGGACAACTGCAGGTTGTGGAATATCCAAATGTAGCAAATCATAATGTGTGCTAAGTACAAGGGATTTCATCCCAATCCCACTGAAAACCCCATTTCATTTTAGATACATTTTGAGAAAATGAAATGCATCCTGGATGGAAATTTGAAGTGACACTTCCTTCAGAATCAGAAAACTGAAAAAAAAGAAGCACAACATTCTCCCTTCAATCCTTGCTTTTTTGACAAACTGTGAGTCAAAAAGAGAAGGAAATGCTTTCTTTTCTGAGGAGGAAGAAGGAAAAGAAAAAAGAATCAAAATGAATTCCCTAGCTAATATTCCTTGCCAACTGAAACAGAAACTGGAGAAACAAGAAGTAATGTACTCACCATAACGTTCGATGTATGTGGTCCATCTCGCCTCACATTCTTACCCGTGGGTTCGCAGCAGAATATTGGCTCCGGCTCGGCCGATTTTACTAGCTCAAAGTCTCTCATTGGCTGGGCTAAGAGGGTATCCCATGGTGCACTGCTCCATATCCCCAGATCTAGTTTGCTGCGAAAGAAACATAAGTACATCATGCACACCTCACATCCGTAGCAACAACAACTACTTAAAGGGACTCTGCAAGAAACACCCTAATCTCCAAATCCTCCAGCCAGGGGGAAGGTGGGAGGGGTAAGTAAGAATGTGAGGCGAGATGGACCACATACATCCAACGTTATGGTGAGTACATAACTTCTTGATGTTATGTGGTCCTATCTCGCCTACATTCTTACCCGTGGGACAGCGTCCCTAGCACCTATATCCTGGGAGGCTCATAAGAAAATACTTCTGAGAACTGTGGAGCCAAAGAAAAATCTGCCCCTGGAGAACAGGTCCAATTTGTAATGGGAAACAAAGGTGTGCGGAGAAGCCCAAGTAGCCGCAGCACATATATCATCCATCGACAATCTAGCTTGATAGGCTGTGGATGTAGAGACAGCCCTCGCTGAATGTGCCTTGACTGGGAGGGGCAAGCTTTTACCTCCTGCCTGATTGATGAAAGAGATAAAGCTGGTGATCCATCTAGATAGCGTGACCATGGACACTGGAGAACCTAAACAGTTTTCCGAAAAGGAGACAAAGAGTTGGTCAGATTTCCTGATATCTTTTGTCCGGTGTAGATAGAAGCGCAGCTGTCTATGTACATCCAACTGGTGAAATCTAAATTCTGCCTTGTTAGAAAAGTGGGGGAAGAACACCGGGAGTTCGACAGACTGATTTATGTTAGACACGGAAGCTACTTTTGGAAGGTAGGAGGGATTTGGTCTGAGAGAGACCCTATCTTTATGGAAGATCAAATATGCAGGTTTGGTTGAGAGAGCTTGAATTTCCGATACCTGTCTTGCTGAAGTGACTGCTATTAGGAATGCTGTTTTCCATGTTAAGAACTTTAGTTCACAGGTAGCTGCAGGCTCAAAGGGTGGTGAAGTAAGTGCTTGAAACACAAAATTGAGATCCCAGGGCATGACCGGTTTGGACACTGGGGGACGAAGCAACAGGGTACCTTTTAGGAATGCTTTGTATAGTCTGTGTGCCATGAGACTGGGTTCATTTGCTACGTGAAAATTAGTTATAGCCGCCAGCTGAACATTGATAATGGCTGATGCAGACCCCTGATAAAACAACATAGACAAAAACTCCAGAACTGAATCTATTGGAGCTGTATAAGGATCAATGCCCTTCGTATGAGCCCAGATAGAGAACCTTTTCCATTTGCTAGAGTAAATCTTTCTAGTGGATGGTTTATGAGAGGACGATAATATATGGACCACTTCTGGTGAAAAATTATGACGTCTGACTAACGACGGAAGTGGAGCAGCCAGGCTGTCAACCGGAGTGTCCTCAGAGAGGGGTGGAACTGTCCCGACATGTGTGTCAGTAAGTCTGGTAGGGGATCCAGAATCCAAGGAGAGTCCACAATGTATGGTTGAAGAAAGGGGAACCATACTTGACGAGGCCAGTGTGGGGCAATCAGAACCATTCTGCTTCCCAAGGATTGCGCTTTCTGAATCACCCTTGAGAGAAGGGGAAATGGAGGGAAAGCACACAGCAGACCGGAGGGCCAATCGTGCACTAGAGCGTCCCTGGGTGATTCCCCCTGTGGGGGGATCAGTGTGAAATAGTCGCTGCATTTGGCATTGAGGGGGCTGGCAAAAAGGTCGCAGCAAGGATGACCCCATTTGCTGAAGATTCGCTCTGCCACTTGGCGATTCAGGGACCACTCGTGAGGCATAAGTATCGCTCTGCTTAGCCTGTCTGCTATCATGTTGGACTTCCCCGGAATCTGCGTTGCCACTAGAAACCGTTGGGAAGCTGTTGCCCACTGCCACACTCGCATAGCCTCTCTGCACAGGGCGTAAGATTGGGTTCCCCCTTGCTTGTTGAGATACCACACTACGGACATGTTGTCTGAGTGTACCGCAATAGTCCCTAGAGGAAGAACTTCCTGAAGTGCCTGCAACGCAAGAAGCACTGCTCTCATCTCCAGGACGTTTATATGCAAATGTATCTCGTAATCCTGCCACGTGCCCTAGACTGTCCTGCTGAGATAATGCTCCCCCACCCCATCTATGAGGCATCCGTGGTCACTGTGGCAACCGGAATGGAAGGAACGAAGGGTTTTCCCCCGTTCAAGTTGTCTGTGCATAGCCACCAACGGAGGTCCTGCTTGCATCTGTCTGTGAGTAGGATGGGATGAGATAGAGGGAGTCTTTGGAGAGACCATTGGACAAAGAGGAGCCACTGAAATAGTCTCATGTGTAATCTCGCTAGGGGAACCAACATGATCGTTGCCGCCATGGTCCCTAGGATTTGTAGAACCAGTCTTGCTTTCACTTGTCTCGGGGGCATCAGCATGTGTATCTGTTGCTGCAATCCTGTGATCCTTTCCTGTGGTAAGAATGCTCTCATTCGAATGGTGTCCAACTCTGCTCCTATAAAGGTGACATGCTGTGAGGGCAATAAGGCAGATTTTTCCCAATTTATAGTTATGCCCAACTGTTGACATAGGTTGATGGTCGCGTCCCTGGTCTGAACTAGTAGATGCCTGGTGGAAGCGGTAAGGAGCCAGTCATCCAGGTACGGAAACACCTGGAATCCCTGACGCCTCAAGTGAGCAGTCATCACTGCCATACATTTGGTGAACACCCTGGGGGCTGTGGTGAGACCAAAGGGCAGGGCTCGAAACTGGAAATGACTGGCTCCCAGCCAGAAGTGTAGGTGACTCCTGGATGCTCTGTCCATTTTGATATGGTAGTAAGCATCCTTGAGATCAGTGGAGCACATCCATACTTCCTCTCCCAACAATGGAAGAATCGACTGAAGTGTGACCATATGAAACTTGGACTTGTGTACGTAATTGAGTCGACTGAGATCTAGAATAGGTCTCAGGTCCCCTGTTCTTTTCAGCACCAAAAAGAATCTTGAGTAAGTTCATAATCCGATTTGGTCTAAGGGGGCTCATTGGATGGCTCCTTTTTCTAGCAGCTGAGAGACCTCTGAGGCTGCTTGATCCCTTTGACTGGGTGGAACATCTGGGATTTTCCTTATTGGCGGTGGTATTGAAGAGAATGGAATGGGGTAACCTCCGGAAATTATCCTTAATACCCATCGATCCTGAGTGATGCTCTCCCAGGCTTCCGGATATAAGGAAATTCGACCCTCAACTGGCTCCGGATAAGCACAGTCGGGCACACCCTCAGAAGTGAGAGTATGGGGAGCCACAGAAGGAGTCGCGGTCTCCGGAATTGCAGGGGCCCTCTCTACCTCTGGGGTGACGTCTTCCTGAGTAACCACCCCCTCCCCTGCCTCTGGAGGGGTGTTCACCTTGTGTGGCAGGGAAAGACCTCTGTGATTTCTTGAACCACATCTTCCCTCCGCGCTTAGCCTTGGGATAAGGCCTAGACAGAAGGGGAAAACGGACCCCAACAGCAGACAGGGTATTTCCCTCTGGCTCGCACCTGGTGAGGGTGTCTTTCACTTTGGTCCCAAACAAGGAGGAACCGTCAAAAGGGGCGTCAGTGAAGGAAGACTTGAAGGCCTCCGTGAAGTGACACAGGCGCAGCCAGGCTTGCCTTCTAAGGGCGACCCCTGAGCTCGCTGCCCTACTCGCTCCTTCAGCTGCATACGAAATGAGCCGCATGGATGAGTTAGCTATGGAGTTGAGGGTAGAAACCTGTGGGTTGATCGTCTGAACCACCGCCTCAGGTATGTTACCCGCAAGAGCATCTCCCAACTCTTTGTGTAGATCTCTCTGGAGCAGAGTGAAATGAGACAAGTAATTCAGCGACCGTAAGGTGAAGGTTGCTGAAGAAAGGGTACGCTTCCCGTACTGGTCCATGGTCCTAGACTCCAACTTCTTTCTGGGTGGCTGCCGCCACCACCATGGCATCCACAGGGACTCCTTTCAATAGAAACTCTTTTCCCTGGGGTGCAGACAGGAATTTGTTAGGGCATCTGGGGACAGGCTCCACAGAGTCAGGGTTTTCCCACACTCTTCGACAAATGAGGTCAAGAAGTTCGTCAAAGGGTGGAGACACCCAGGAGGAGGAGGGTTGAGTGCCAAAAGCCTTAAGGAATACTGACTCCTCCTCGGAAGGAGTTTTGGAAGGCCAGTCTCCTCTGTTTCAGTATCTCCAGGATATCGGAGAAAGAAACGTCATCAGAGGAAGACTTAGGGGACCCTTCCGATTCCTCGAGGTCAGTATCAGAGGTAAGAGACTCATCTTGGGAGTCTATGTGCTTCCTCTTCCACAACTTCTTTCTGGGAGGCTCCTCAGGCACAGACTTTGTGGGACCCTCAGAAAGTTGGGGACCGCTCGTGGGGGTGTCCTTAGGGCCTGGTGCTCTACTGTCCATGGATAGGTGAGTGTCAGAAGCTCTCGCCGGGGTGGTAGGGGATGGCATAACAGATCCTTGTGATGTCGCTGACGATCTTGCCAGCACGCTCAGTATGGCCTCGAAGGCAGGTCCCCCCCGAATCCGAGGACCGACCGGCCTCCGAGGCCACGACCGGGGTCCCCAGAGCTGAAGCACCGAGTGGGAGACTCGGAACCGACAGGTGTACCAAAGTATCCCCCTTGGGCCCGACCGAAGAGACCAGAGTCTCGAACCCTGTAGATGGAACAGACATGGTTGGAGCCAATGTCGGCACCGATAGACCCAGAGTGGCTACCGGAGCCAGTGCGGGAACATCACTCGGCGCGGAGCATACCGGCTCCGAAGACAAAGATGTGCTCGGAGGAGGAATCATCAAAATGGCCATAGGAACTGGCTCCGGAGCTGAGTGGGTCGGAGCAGAGAATAATTTGGCCAGCACCGGCGATTGTAGGAGCCTCTGCATTACCCTATCGATGTCCAAATCAGAAAGCCTGGAGGATTTGGAGGATAGTGATGGAGATTGGGATCTCCTGTCTGGTGAACCATGCCTTACACTGGGCGACCGGCTCCGAATGGGTTTGAGAATGATAGGAGCTGATGCCGATTCAGTTACCACTGATACCTCCTGCGGCCCCGAGGACAGTGGAGCCAAGGAAGTCAATTCCAAACTCCGGAGACTCTGAGGTGGCAGATGGAGCCGGAGACCTTTTCTTAGACTTTGGAGTCTTAGATTTAGACGAGTACTAGCCGATTCTATAGATTCTTCAAAGGATGGTTTTAGAAGTCCCTTTAGGATCAATTTATTTTTTCTCTCCGGGAGCACCCTAGGACTGAACGCGTGGCAAAAACTACACGACTCCTGTAGGTGGATGGCTCCAAGACAGTAGACCCACACAGAGTGTCCATCCGTGATGGACATTTTATATCCACATTTTGAGCATTTTTTAAAGCCAAACGGCTTATGCTCCTTTTGATCTTTAGACATTCTGTAAATAAAGTACAACACCTAGACCCAAGGCACAAAAAAGGCGGGAAGACAGTACTAGGTACACTGTGAGAACCTCTAAATTAAACGGTTCACACAATTAGAACAGAAAACAGTGTAATCAGAAGCAAAAACTCTAACACAACCCGTTGAAGACACTAAAGGGAGGACTGGGTCCTCTAACTAAAACGGGCCTAGCCTGCTGGGACAGTAAGGATACCAACAGACAATACTACACTCAACTACCTAATAAGAACACACAATCAGCGAAGATTCTCAAGAAATAGCTATAAAATGGCTATTGAGAAGAGCTTACACAACAAGGGAGAGGACTAGGTTCTCTAACTAAAATGGGCCTAGCCCACTGGAACAGTAGGGATACCAACGAAAAACTTAACACACTCGATCCAGAAACACACAAAAGCATTCAGCAACAAGAAATAGCTATGAAAATAGCTTTTGGGTAATAACAATTTTCTCAAGAAAAAATTGATAAAAAGAAGGTACTTAGCCAAAGCCAAGCGAGACCATGTCCGAGCTTCAGAAGTGGCAAACAAGATCTGGGGATATGGAGCAGTGCACCATGGGATACCCTCTTAGCCAAGCCAATGAGAGACTTTGAGCTAGTAAAATCGGCCGAGTCGGAGCCGATATTCAGCTCCGAACCCACGGGTAAGAATGTAGGCGAGATAGGACCACATAACATCAAAAGTTTTTCCACTTTTTGTTTTCTTTTTCTGGGAAGCTCTCTGGAAAAGGTCTGTGCCAAAGCAGTTACACTATCCCGGGGTTCAGGCTCTCTTTCCCAGCTATGCTGTACACCTTCACCCACCCCTTTCTCTGAGACCAACAACAGTGGCTCTCTCTTGCCCACAGAGGACAACCCTACAGCCATAGAGGACCCCGCTCCAGTCTTTAGTGGCTGTATATTCTACACCAGATGGACTGGGGGAAAATAGTAGTTATGTATTGACAATAATGCTGGATCCTTTCATCCATGCCCATTCAGTACGACTGATAGGTCCTCGAGCCACTTGTTGGATCTGAACCAACAAAAATAGTGCTCCAGCTCTGAACCCCATTAAATTTATCTTTCCATAATGCCCTCGTGTGTGAAGCTATCACAGATCGAGTTTGTTGCCAAGAAATATGGCAAATTTTCCACAGCCGCTGGCATAAATAAATTAAAATGTTCTTCAGATCCTAAAGTGGAAATTTGGAAGGTGGAAGGATGGAATGTTGTCATATCAGACAGATGTAGATGAAAGGCTAGAGTGTTATATAACTAGCATATTCTATTAATTCCATCATCCAATCCAAAGAATGGGTCAAAATCCCCAACTACAGGACAACTGGGTGTCATCATGACAAGAAACCTTTGAGGATTGTGGTTCCAAAGGAAGTCTAGGAGAAACCAAGCAGTTGGTCTGAGGTTGAGAAGATCCAGGTAAGGGATTTCAGATGGGTGAGAGAGCAGAGCTTGTCTGGAATACAAGATCCAGGACGGGGGCCCTGATGTAAGGCCCTAAGAGAAGCAAACAAAATTGCCTGGACCAGTAGGAGGGTAATGGGGATTACCACAGCTCTGCATATGATCCTTTTCTGTAGAAATATGGGAATCGGAGGCAAAGGAGAATATGCATAAACAGCCTAGGAGGCCTTTGTTCAAACAGTGTGTTTCTTGGGGACTGTCCTGTCAGGGGAATCATGACAAAGAAGTTAATGTATTAGGTGTTGGAAGGGGACACAAAGAGATAGCAAAAAGAACGACTGACCCCGGCTTCTGAATATTTGTTGTGATACAGTTGACTTAAGAATCCACTCATAAGGCATCAGTATACATCTGCTGCTTCTGTTGGCAAGGCAACTGACCTTACCAGGAATGCACACTGCAATTAGAAAGTGATGTGAAGGAAGTGCCCACTGCCACATGCTCGTGGCTTCCTGGCATAAGGGTATGGGGTATGGTTCCTCCCTGCTTGCTGATGAACCCAACCACTGTCATGTTGTCAGTCTGGACAGAAATCACCCCTGGAAGAGGTCCTACAGTTTCGTTTCTGCAACACAAGGACTGCCCACATCTCCAAGACAATTATGTCAAGGCTTGCCTTTTGAGAATTCCATAATCCTTGGAATATCCCTCCCCAGTAATTCCCCCCTGCATTAATTCTAGAAAGCAACCACCACAACTGTTCCTTGCAAAGGTTGGTTATGGCAATGGGGACAAGGCAAAACTGACTGCACTGTAACATTGCTGTTTAGATAATGAAGGTCCAGAATGTGCCAGAGGTCCTTGTTTTTCTTTAGAACTACAAAGAATCTTGAGCAGTCCTGACACTGATCTGGTAGGACCTCTTTTTTAAATCAAAGATAGAACCTCTCTTTTGGCTCCCTATAGTTGGTGGAGTGGGATGATACGTTTGTGGGGGTAACTGTCTTAACCGGAAGAGGGGAGGGTTAGGAAATGGGAATTGTGTAAAGTACAGTTTTGTACCTATCATAAATGTAGATGTTTGAGTGTTCACCCTGCTGCAGTCATTACACTTGGGTTATCCTGTTGTCAGGCGGTCCCGCAGTCGGCCGGATTTCCAAAGTCTTGGTTCGACGTCGGTTGCAGTCGCCTCATCCCTGACGTCAGTGTGCCAGGGGTACATATATTGCAACCAACGCCATTTTCTTCAGTTTGTCTTGCCCCAGATGTCAGGTGCCCCCAAGAAGGTGCTCCAAATCAGTACCAAATGGTGTGAACACTGTACCAACACAAAATCCCTTCAGCTATAAGCAAATACACCAGTAAGGCATAGCAGAGGATGAGCCAGTAGATCAGAGGGGTTGGAGGGAGGGTAACCTGGACTTCAGCAGGGTGAACACTCGAACATCTACATTTATGGTAGGTACAAAACTGTACTATGTTCATCGTGTTACCCTGCTGCAGTCATTACACTTGGGTTGAGTCCCAAAGCTAAGGTAGGGTGGAGGCATCATAGAGGGTTAGTGGAGGGAATGGGGCCCTGCAAAACTGCAGTGGCGAACCTGCCCTGGACTTAGAATAAAGAGGTAAATGATAGTGTTTGGTGAAGATGTGCACTGAACTCCAAGTTGCAGTTTCTAAGATTTTCTTGGTAGGAACCCCCCTGAGAAAGGCTGTAGAGGTAGCTGTTGCCCTGGTAGAGTGGGATCTAATGGTAGGAGGAACTGGTTTCCCATGATGGGTGTAGCAGAATCGGATGCAATGGCCTATCCTTTTAGAAATGGTGTGCTTGGATATGGCCTTCCCTTGAGAGGCTGTAGCATAGGAAACAAAGAGCTGGTCAGTTTTTTTGAAAGCCTTAGTTTTGTCTAAGTAGTAACGAAGCTGCCTGTGAATGTCCAAGGAATGCTGGAGTCTCTCACCTTTGTTCTGTGGATTGGGGTAGAAAGTGGGTAGGTGGATGGTTTGATTTAGAGCTACACTGGAGACCACCTTAGGCATGAAGAAAGGATTAGTTCATAGAGAAACTGTCTTGATGAAAAATGAGGAAAGGTTCCACTGCCATAAGTGCCTGCAATTCTGAAACTCTCCTAGCAGAAGTTATTGCCAGGAGCAGGGCAGTCTTCCAAGATAGGAACTGAAGGTCTGCAGAAAAAGCTGGTTCAAAGGGAGGCAACGTTAATTTTTCCAGAACAAAATTGAGGTCCCATGTTGGTGTAGGAGCTCTTCTAGGTGGTCTAATGTTTTTTGCCCCTCTGAGGAACTGCCTTAGGAGAGGATTTGAAAATAAAGGTGGATGTGTGTCTTAGTGAGCTGAAATAGCTGAAGCATGGATTTTAATTGAAGAGAAGGAAAGTCCATTATGCAACATCTCAGCTAAATACTGCAGAATGTGAGGCATATGAGGCTGAGTTGTGTCTTGGCCTTTAGCTTGGTTCCAAGCAGAAAACCTTTTCCATTTGTCCGAGTAAGCCTTCCTGGTGCTTGGCCTCCTGGCCTCTAGAATAACATCCAGCACTGCTTGTGAAAGAGGGGCTGGTTGGATGCTTAATTTATTTGCCATGCAGCCAGGTTTAAGGTTTTGATCTGGCTGTGTAGAATCTGCTTGTCTTGCTGCATGAGCAAATGAGGTATTTGAGGCAATATCCATGGTGGGCTGTGAGCCATATTCTTCAATAGCGGGTACCAGTGCTGGCATGGCCAGTCTGGGGCTATGAGAATCATTCGAGGTTTCTCCTTTTTGACCTTCAAAAGAACCTTTGTGAGAACAGGTAATGGAGGAAAGGCATATGCTGTCAGGTTTTTCCAACTGAAGGAGAGAGCATCCACTTTCCAAGCTTGATGGTGGAATGTCCTTGTACAAAATTTTGTCAGCTGGTAGTTTTGAGGACTGGCAAACAGGTCGATATTTGGTAGGCCCCACCTTTGAGTTATCATTGTAAATATTTATGGGTTTAGCTTCCACTCGTGGGGATCTTTGATGTTTCTGCTTAGGTCAAATGCCAGTGTGTTTTTCTGTCCTGGCAGGAATTGAGCTTGTAACTGGACTTGGTAGGCCAGAGCTGTGTTCCATAAGATTATTGCTTGCCTGCAAAGAGGGTAGGAATGTGTGCCCCCTTGTTTGTTTATGTACCACATTACTGTGGTGTTGTCCGTCTTTATTGCAAGTTGTCCAGGCTGTAGTAGATCCTTGAAGACTGTCAGAGCTTTCTGTACAGCTGGCATCTCTTTTTGGTTTATGTGTAGTTTTCTTTGTTCTGCAGTCCATAGGCCTTGAATGCATTGCCCTGCCATGTGTGCCCCCCAGGCATAGTCTGAAGCATCTGTTGTGATAGTTTGCCTGGGTGGGGGCAAGGTGAAAGGCTGACCCTTGTTGAGGTGACATGCCTGTGCCCACCATAGAAATTCCTGTTGAAGGCAAGGAATGAGAGATATCATTGTGTCCAAGCTGTGGCTGTGTTGAGACCATACGCTTTTTAGGTACCACTGTAATTTCCTCATATGCAGTTTTGCAAATGGTATTATCAGAATGCAAGATGCCATGAAGCCCAAAGCCTGCAGAATTTTTCTTGCAGTTAATTGGGTCTTTGTTGCCAATGTTTTGAAATATTGAGTCAGTAGTAATTGCTTGTCTGATGTAAGACAAGCCTTCTGGGCCATTGTGTCCAAGCTGGCACCAAGGAATGCCATTTTTTGTGAGGGTACTAGTTTTGACTTCTTTTCGTTTACTGTGTACCCCAGACAATTCAGTAGTTGCTTCACAAAAGCCAGATGTTGTACGAGAATGTCTTTTCTTTCTGCTTGAATGAGGCAGTCATCCAGGTATGGATATATTTGAATTCCTCTGTCTGCAGTATGCAATTACTGGTGCCAGGCATTTTGTGAATACTCTGGGTGCAGTAGATAAGCCAAAGGGCAGTGCAGAGAATTGATAATGCGTTGAACCTGCAATGAAACGGAGGTATCTTCTGCAACTTTGTCTGATAGGGACATGCAGGTATGCCTCCTTGAGGTCCAACATTACCAGCCATGCTTCCTTGCCCAACATGGGAAGTAGCTGCTGTAGTGTTAGCATCCTGAATTTGGGAACTTGTAAGTGTTTAGAATTGAAAGGTCCAGAATTGGTCTCCAAGCATTTTCTTTTCTGGGTACTAGGAAGAGTCTTGAGTAAAATCCTTGGCCTTGCTCTTGAGTTGGTACCCTTTGAATGGCTCTCGTGGCAATGAGAGCTGTAATTTGTTTTTGAGCCTCTGCCCTTTGATTTTGTGGCAGGTGTGGCATTCCTCTTTTTATTGGCAAGGTGTGAAAGTGGAATCTGTATCCTCGTAAAATTATGTCTAGTACCCATTTGTCCTTTGTGACCATGTGCAGTTGTCTGCAAATAGTGCGAGCTTTCCCCACAGGGGGGCTAACAAAAGAGTTTTGTTTGGCCAGCTGAGGTGCAAGTCATTGAGTTTGTCTTCTGGTAGGTTGAGACCTGTCTTCTCCTCCCTTCTGGGTTGGAGTGCCCCATTGGCGAGGTTTATACTGAGCTTGTGGTTGTCCTCTGCCCCTTGGGCACCTGTATTTACCCCTCTGAGGCCTGTCAGTGGCTGGAAAGGACCAATTTTTTGTTGGCCAGTTTCTGCTGAAGCAAGGGGGTTGTACTTGTAGGAAATGTTTGACTGTCTGCATTGACTTTGCCTTATCTTCCATTCTCTTTAAAACTTCTTCTGCTTTAACACCAAAAAAAAAAAACATCCTGCTGTAAGGGAGCATCTAGTAGTTTTGCTTTAACATGATCAGGCAGACTTTGTTCCTTTAACCAGGCATGCCTATGTATAACTGATCCAGTGACAGTTGCTCTGCAGGAGGCCTCTAAAGAATCAAACCCACTCTGCAAGGTATGTTTCCCTACCTGCTCGGTGGCGTGCAACAAATCCTGTACTTCTTTCAATTCAGATTGTTGAGGGAAGGTGGTTATCTTTTGTTTTAACTGGGAGATCAGAAATTGCTGATACTTAAGCATATGAAATTGACAGTTTAGAGCTTTCATAGCTAAAGTGGCTGAGGTGTAAACCTTTTTCCCCCCATCTGTCTAGTGCTCTTGAATCCCTTTCAGAAGGTACTGGATTTTCAGTCATGGAAGCCTTAGCCCCCTTGGGACCCTGGGAGATAGTCTCTGGGTCAGCTACTGGGCTTTTGTAAAGAAATTTGTGGGAATCGGGTACTCTGTAGTATCTGTCAGGCTTGGCCGGAGCAGGAGGCAGAGAGTCAGGGTTGAAACTGGATTCTAAATAGACATCATCCACAATGTTCAAAACAGGAGGGATTGCTAGAGGTCTGTGTTGTGGGGAGTAAAAGAAACTCTCTGAGCCTTTTCTTGGAATCAGAGTAATCCTGACCTTCCCAGTAAAAATGTTCCCTCATAGTGTGTAAAGTTTCCCCAAAAGAGTAATCTTCTGGAGGGGAAGCTGAGGGAATAGAGTCTTCAGCATCAGAATCTTCATAAGGAGAGAAGAAATAGTCTTGGTCCTCAGTGGAATCCGAAGAAATAGACAGTTGATCAGAGGAAGCAGATTCTTCCTCTAGTCTAGGCCTTTTGTCAGGAGGAGGAGGCTGAGAACCCCTGATAAGAGAAATCAAGTCTTCAGCCATCTTGAGCATCTGTTTCTTAGGCATAGGGCCTTGAACAGGAGACTGAAGTGAAGCCTTTTTCGGTTTTGAAGGAGTCTTCGACTTGGAAAACGTTTTGACTGTAAGAGTCATAGGTCTGAAAACGCCTTCAGAAACCGATGGAGTTTCAGAAGCATCGACATCCTTGGAAGGTAAATTGTCGGTAGGGCCTGAAGTAAAAGGCTGCGTCGGCCTAGTACATTCCGTCAAAATATCTGTAGCGGTCTCGGTTTCTTGAACTGCGGTAGTCAGAGGCTGCGTCGGAGCCTCACTGATAACCGGAGAACCGGAGACCGGATCAACCGAGGCCTCGGAATCGGGCTTAGGCCTGGGTTGTCGATCCTTATCCCTGCGCTTTTTGTGCACGCCGGTAGTCGGAAGCTCCAACGGCATGTTATAATTAAATTTTCTGCCAAAAAAGTGTTGTGCGAAATCAAATCGTCTTTTAATAGTACGTTTATTAAATCTAGCACAAAAACGACAAGAAGTGACGTTGTGGTCAGGGCCTAGGCAAGGTATGCAATAAGAATGAAAATCCTTATGAGGTATTTGCTTCCCACAAGAAATACAATTGTTAACTTTTTCTGACATCGGTCTGAGGCAAGAAAAGTTTCCCCAATGGGGTACTTAGCTTTATAGAAGACTTCGGTCTGAAATTCGAATTCGAAAATCTCAGGAGTCGGCTGACCGGCACTTGCGAACTGCTTCTGCTTCGGGCACCGCAAAGCAAGAAAGACTGGAGAAAATGGCGTCGGTTGCAATATATGTACCCCTGGCACACTGACGTCAGGGATGAGGCGACTGCAACCGACGTCAGACCAAGACTTTGGAAATCCGTCCGACTGCGGGACCGCCTGATGACAGGATAACCCAAGTGTAATGACTGCAGCAGGGTAACACGATGAACATTCTCTGGATACTGTTGTTTTTACCCATTTGTCTTGCCCGGTGGTCATCTATGCAGAACAGTAGAGGGATAAATGACAGTCAGCTGCATCCAGAGGGGAGCAGTCAGGCATCTCTTCAGGGACAGCAATGCCATCTCTTGGAAAAAGGCCCATGATGTCCCTGGTTCTGTGGACTCCCCCTTGGCCTCTGAGCCTGCCATCCATTAAAAAGACCACATTTGTTGTGTCCACCCCATCAAAAGTAGATTCAAATGTCTGATGCTTAACTTTTCTAATCCATACACACATGGGTCCCTTTTGGTTCCTATTATACAGTCTTTGAGGGGTATCAAATTGAACTACCACAGCAGAAAGTGTTTTGCCTTCTTCTTGGCACTTCTGCATCTTCTCTTTCACATAACAAAACAAGGATGATCCTTCACAGGGGGCACTAGCAAAGGACGCCTTAAAGTTGACCACAAAGCCACAAAGATGAAGCCAGGCTTGACCCCTTATAGTAATGCCTGCTCCTGCAGCATATCACTTCATCTGCTGCATTATGCATTAGCCTCAAGAATAGGCCAGTGATATTCAACATTGTGCACAAAATCACAGCCAATTGCTTTCAGGAATCTGATGTAAGCAGTCTTTTCAGAGTGGTAACTGCTTGCTGCACTAGATTCCTCTTAATGGGATTCATACGAGTGGCATAGTTCATGACCCTGAGCAAGAATGTCCTTGAAGCATACGCCAGCTTCCCTAACCGCAGCCCTAGATTCCTTACTGGGTGGGGGAACAGTAGTAATGTCCTCAGTTTTTTAGTAGCCATGGCCACAATAATGGAATCAAGTCTGACACCCTTACCCCTATACTCTGTCTGTCCTTGGAAGGGTCTGAGAACAGTGTCTGGTTTACAGGGTACATATTAACAGATATGGGTCACTTGCCATGACCTCTTTATAGCTAAATCAGCAGCCTACGGGAGCAGGGAGGGGATCACAGAAGATGTACAGGGGGCCAAGAAGAAGGCCCTGAATAGATTCCTCCTTATCCTGGGAGGGTGGGTCGCAAGGCCAAGATCCTCTCCACCACATTAATTCAAGAAATTCGAAAAAGGTGTGTTTTCTGGAGAGACCTGAGGGAATCCTCTCAATCTTCCAAGTTGGTGTCTGAATGACAGAATCTGATGTAGAGTCAACATGCTTCCTTTCTATAGATCCTCTTTCATGGAACATCGGGGTGGGATTAGACTTCTTGGAGAACACATCTGACAGTTGACCAGTGGTTCTGAGGCTAGTATCTCGTCTCTGATCTATGGATGCATAATGGGGTTGAGACAAAGAAGATATGAGGTCACAGGGTAGAGACATGATGGTGAGGAAATCTGTGCATCCATTTTCACTGAAAAAGAAATTATCCTCCCCAAGATCTGAAAGATCGTACCCACCTTGGCTGGATGCAAGGAGCTGGCCTCTGTAGCCATTCCAGCCTCCCTGAGGGAGAAGTAGGCAGTACTGAGGATGGCATTCCTGAAACCAAAACATGGAAGGCCTCAGAAAGGAGCTTTGGCATCAATGTCTCAAAGGCTGATATCCCAACGTCTACAAGACAGCCATGCAAGACAAGTGCAAAGACACTGCATTATGACAACTGTTCAGGGATGAGCTTGGCTCCAAGAGTCTCAATGTCAAGTGTGTCACAAAGAAACACTCAGGGAATATGCCAGGGATGCCAATCAGTACCGAGGGAACAGACTACGGGGCCAGTATCAACTCTAGAACCACAAGTATCGAGACATAAAGGAGCTAAGATGGGGGAAGCGGGACCAGTCCTTCCCACCCTTGAGAGACAGGGGGATGGCAGGATGCCCATTAATGAATTACCAGAAATACCCACATTATACAATCTAAATCAGCTGCTGAGGTATTCCTGTAGGACCTGAAGGACCTAAAAGTAGTAGTGATAGTATATACAAGTCAGGATGTATATGTGCGATAACCCCCTCTGTAATGAAGTCCTGATTAGCAACCTTTTAGAAGATTTGTCTGGGAGGATAATCTGCTCAGAAATAGATGGAGCAGTACTTGGAGAAGGTGTTGGTGTTGAATCAATCACAGACATGGATCTTGGGATCTTCACACCTGAAGACTACTCAGAATCCTCTGCACTCTGCTTATGGGGATCACTTTCCATCATTCTGTTTTTCTCAGTATGTTTTTCCTTTTTCAACAGCCTTCTTGGGCTTGTCAGCCCTGGGATCTGAAGGGCCTTTACAAGTTGAACATGCCACAGAAAGATGCCCCACCCCCAAGCACACCGCACATAACTCATGGATGCCTTTTATTTACATAAATATATACAGACACACAGTCACACAACAAGAATAATCCAAAACTGCGGGTTAAGTATCCACCACGAAGCACAACACAGGCGAGTCAGTACCAGACTACACAAGTTAGAAAAATACAACACTGCTAACTACAGTAGTTAATCTTAGAAATAGTAAGACATTGTCCTAGTAACTATCTAAATTTTTCTTTTTTTGACAGAAATGGAATGGCAAAATCAGAAAAGGCCTGCACAATTCCAAGGAGACAAAATAAAGGAGCACAGAGGAAAAGTTCTCTCAAGGACAGAAAAACTACCAGTATAGATCAATTATGCAGCAAGGAGGATGAAAGTTTAGTGAAAGTCTGACAGAACTACAGAGAAGCATTTAGCTTTGCAGAGGTATCAATCAGCATCTGAACTCTATGTTGACAATCAACATCTGAAGTAACTTCGCTCACTACGGAAGTATGGGAAGAAAAATGTAGACAGTCTTGAGTCTAGAGCATTAGTTTTGCCAGCTCAGATCCAACAATAGGCTTTGAGGACCCAACAGTAGGAGGAACCAAATTTGACCAGAGCAGAGGCAAAATTGGAGCTGGCCTGACACCAGCAGACTCCTTGACAACTATCTTCTCATACATGGGGAAGGAAAAACAGAAGAGACCAGTAACTGCTCCACATGTTCAGCCATAGATAAAGCCTTCAAGACAGGGAGTGGAGCCTGAAAGAGGTGGTTAAGCCAGTGCCAGTCAAAAGGATGTTTAAGGTAAAAAAAAAAAAACACATTGACAGTTCCCGGAAGCTCCAATTCCTGCCCCAACATATAACTGTTATATGTGTATACAATTTCAAAAACAGATTTTAAACAAAAAGTTACCACAAGCATTCAATGTAGTAAAAAAGCCTCAGACCAGGATGACAATCCAAGCAAAACAAATTCCCTAGCCCAAATAATGTCACAGGGGAAAAAAATAGATTTCCTCAGAAAAGTACAGTAGTGGCAGGTATTCCCCACTGGATACATATGCTCAGCTTTGAAGGATCACTAACAGACAATCATCCATAAAAGGCATGTACTTTGGTGGCAAGAAAGCTCAGCACTGCCTGAGCTCCTGTGAGTTAAAGAGCATGCAGTGTGCCTTCAGGCTTTGAACAGCTGGTTGAGTTGGTGATATCCTTGGCTGGAAATAACCCAAACAGCTCAGACTACTGCAACAGTTACTTAATGCTGAAGATATGGAAGTGGTTATGGCCAGTTGGGAAACAAAGGACCTTCAGCATTCCTCTACTGTAATGTGAAAGCAAGTATGCTGAAGGTGTAAAAAGCATATTCACTCTTTTCTACATAAAACATGTACTAACTAGAGTGTGAGTGTGAGACCATGCAAAATTTATAAATATTTGCTTGCAATTTACAGAATGAGACCAAGACCTAGGGATCTGGCCTTATGCATGCAATCTTTTTCTCTATTATATGCTCAAACTTTTTCGCTGTCAGAAATAAGTAGTATTGGCATCAGAGTCCACAATGGTGTGGTAAAACAGGATGACACGCTTTTTTTTTTTTTGCTCCAGCACTCACAAGTACGTACTGTATCTTGCTTTAAGTAGCATTTGGACACGGAGAATGGATGTACAAGGTATACTTTGACTTCACTATCATCTTGGCTTGTCGGTCAGTAATATGAACAAGGCAACTTACAGAATCAAAGACAGATCTTGATAAAATTGGGCAGAAAGCAGAGTAATGGACTGGGTCCCCAGCCATCTCTCTCTCTCTCTCTCTCTCTAAATTAGCAGTAATGTGAAGAGCACAGAGATTCAAAGATAAAATGTCACACATTTGTTAACAGCCAGAAACAGCCCATTGCATGCAAGTGTCCCTTTTCAGGGCCATCCCAGGAGCAATGTCTGGTGAAGTGATTTGGTCACAGTTACATGGGAGAGAAATTAAGGCTGAGAAGATCAAGTCTTGTACTACAGGAAGCAGCTCATAGCTTTAGTAGTCCGAAGTTGGTGTCAGACAAACATTGCTGCAGCACAGTACATCTTATATCCATGTGCCCGTTAAAAATAAATAAATAAATATTAGCCATAGTTAAACTAGTGACATTAAACTCACAGACATCACATTGTCCGGTTTATTAACAATGAAATGATGACACTCCATCAACAATCAAGAAAACAAAGAACAAAGGATTGTATACAAAGAACATTGCTCATATGACGACATTCCTGTTTACTTTGCACCATAACTTCTCTGGGATGCATGACACTAAATTTATCAGTTTATGACATTTCCTCAAAATTTCAAAACACCAACCCTCCTGCACCTTCCACCCCCCCCCCCAAACTAATTAAATATCCTAACTTCAAAACCGCACTATAATGAGAAAAGGGCCAATTCCATGATCCCTGCTGTTCTACGATCTCACAGAAAAATTCAGCTGTACCAGCTTTTTCACTTTTGACAAAGTGAATTGTCGATGAAATGTAGGTAACCGGTATAAATAACTTTCAAAAGGCTGACAATGCAGTGCAGCTTTAGGTGGAAGCTGTGCTACTGAGTGCGCTACCCTTCAGGGGAGACATTAAACTGGGGTCCCATCTGCCTGAGTTGGTGGAAGTTCAGGTTGATGTAAAAGACCCCATTGCCACCTACTAAAAAGAGTAGGGTCTTTATTTAACACAAAGAAAAACATTATTTACATATTTACAAACTGTTCACATTTACAGGTATACATACAAACACATGCACAAAATTTTTTTCACTATTTATAATTTTTCTTACATTCTTGTTATTCTTCCATGATTGACCCTAATTCCTTTTTTGGCAACTACAATCTAATTTTTCTCAATACATCTGCCAAAAACATTTCCCATTTAAAAAAAAAAAGTCAATCTTTTACTCCAAATCACCCACATTACATAAAATAAATTCTTATCTACCCTTCATAACATATTCTTCTTTTTCTAGAATATCGATACATAATTATATTCTTATCTATATTAAGTCATTATCTATATTATGTCATTAATATCATAGGTTCATAGGTAGGTACTAGGCTATTGGCCCTAGGGCCTATATAAGCCTAGCCAAAGGTACCCTGGCTTTCGCCACCCAAGAAAATTATCTTCCTGTGCCACTGTCGAGCAGAGCCACAGAAGTGATCCCCGGGGTGAATTTCCTGTCTCCCATCCAATCATCAAGATTTTTCTTGAACAGTGCTAATGAGGAGCTTTGCTTGATATAGATAGGTAGTTTGTTCCAGAGTATGGGAAGTCTCTGGGACAGGAATCTATCCCTCCAGCATGTTCTGTTTATTGTGGTGATGAGGTTTAGGTCCCTAGAGCATGTAGTTCGTAGGGATTGGGATTTCTTTAAGTGGAGCATGTCTAAAAGCTCTGGGTTTGACATAGCTTTGTGTGTTAGGCAGAGATCACCTCTGAGTAGGAGATATGCAACGGAGTAAAGCTGCAGTTTTTTGAGACGGTCTGCATAGAGCATATCTTTGAGGCCGGTAATCCTCTTTGTGAGGTATTTCTGTGGCCTTTCCAGTTGTTGTAGATGTCTTGTGAGGTACATACCAAAAGGGGTACTCTATAATGGGTCTAATGAGTGACAATTAGAGGGGAACAATGACCTCTTTTTTCCTGGATGAGAAACCTTTTGTGATGAGGTGTGCCACATAGAAGGATTTCCTGACTACTGTGGCGATGTGATTATCAAAGGAGAGACTACTGTCCACCTGTGTCCTAAGGTCTCTTATCACACTTTCGGTGTTAAGTAGACTACCACATATGTGGCAGTTCATGGGTACTGAGTTTTTACCAAAAGGGATGACAATGCACTTTTTGGCACTGAGCTTGAGGCCATGGCTTTGACACCAGGCATCTGTTTCAGCAAGGCCCTTTTGTAGGATGTCCACATATTTTGGAGTTTTGATTATGGCTCCTAGTTTGCAGTCATCTGCGAACTTCATTAGCCAAAGACCTTCTGTGTTGGCCTGTAATTCAGAGAAGTAGATACCAAACAGGAGAGGACCCAGGACTGAACCCTCTGGTACTCCACTTGTCACTGGTCTGAAGCTGGATTTGGAGTCTGCTACTTTCACAGTGTGGGTTCTGTCAGTGAGCCAGTTGGCAACCCATCTTGGAACATAGGGATTTATACCTAGTTTAGTGAGTTTATCTATAATTCCAGAGTGGGGGATGGTGTCAAAAGCCTTGGCGAGATCTAGATAGGCTGTGTGAACCACCTTACCCTCATCTACGGCTTTGGTGACTGCTTCAAAGAAGTCTATCAGGTTTAGGAGACATGATCTGCCTTTTACAAACCTGAACTGGGTGGGGTCCTGAGTTTGGAGATTACCAATGTCATTGTTTATAAGTTCCGTGATGATATGCTCCATAGCCTTGCAGACCAGGCTCGTTAGGCTAATTGGGCGGTAGTTTCCAGGGTCTGTGGTGGCTCCCCCTTTGTGGAGTGAGATAACTGTCGCTGTGCGCCATTCAGTGGGCACATAGCCTGAGGTGAGGCTATGATTGAACATGGTACTTAGGTGGGGTGCCAGTTCATTCTGTAGTTCATGTAGAACACAGCCTGGGATGTCGTCAGGTCCCATGGATGCTGTGTTGTTGGCTTTGGATAGTGTGTTTTTTACCTGTGCAGCCGTGATTACAGGAACTTTGCATTCTTCTGGTATAGAGATGAGCCCTTTAGGGGATGACAGAGGGGTAAAGTTAGCACTGAACCTATCTGCCAGGATGTTGGCAATATCCGTTGGTTCTGTATATTTAGTGCCATTGTGCTGTAACTCAGAGCAGATCTGAGTGCTGCCATTGAGATTCTTGACATAGTTATAGAATGCTTTGTGGTTGTCTTTAGAGTCATTGGCGATTTTGTTTTCATAACTAGCTTTGGAGGATTTTATGAGGGATCTCAGCTTCTTACTGAACCTGACCAGGGAGTTTCTCCAATCATGGGATTTTACTCTTTTTTTGCAACAGTTTCTTTCTTCTGTTGTAGAGTTTGTTTATGGCAGGGGACCACCAGATTGGCTTCCTTTTTTTGGAAGATAGCGTCTTGGTTCTGTTAGGGATTGCACGATCCATGCACTCATGTAAGTGCTTATTAAAGTGCATTTGTGTAGGATTCAGCAGTCATACCTCTATTTTCCATCAGCATGGGTGTCGTGAAGTTTGCCACTTCTGTCTTAAGAAGCGTGAAGTTGGCTTTGGAGAAATTTTTTAATGTGGTTTCCCTAATGGGGGGTGGGGGAGTGATGTGGATGTCTAGGGTGATTAGCTTATGGTTGGATCTGACCAACGAGGAACTGACCTCTGGTGTGGAGCACTGGTTGCCCATGTTGGTAATAACCAGGTCTAGGATATTGCTGCCCCTGGTGGGGGTGTGGATAAGTTGATCCATGGCATTGGAATTTATGAATTCCAATGAATATCCTCAAAATAATCTTCAACTAAAGTTTCACCACTCTTACATTTCAGAAAAACATGCTTTGTCATCTCTTCTTTCCCACAAAATAAACACAAACAACTTTCTATTTATACAGCGTACTCCCACTTACTACTAACTTATTTACCAGTCTACACAGGAAATCCTGATGCTCTACTATCTTGGTATCCCACTTTTTCCTTACTTTAATTGCATTAATCACATCTAGTAAATTTTCTATGGCTTTACAGAACATTGTGGTTCACCACATTATTATATGGCATCCTTCTATCTTTCCCTATGTCATCAATTTTATTTTCCCAGTATTTGATAATTTTTCATGTTTTCATTAACATATTTTCCTCTTTTTCTTATTCTCATCTCCCAGAATTTTTTGAACTTCTATTAATTTCTCATTCTCTTCCTTTAACCACTTTAATACCCTATACAAGTTTAAAGAATCACAATATAAAACTGGATTTAGTAACCCCAGTTCCACTTTATCTTCAATCATATACAACACACCTCTTTTCACTGGGTTTAATCAAACCCATATGAAAGAACACACCTATTGCACAATTTGCCTCTTATAATTTTTCTTGGAACATATAAGCATTTCAGACCAAAGGCTGATGTAGTGATAAACCAGAAGTTAGAAAATAAAAGCTGAACAACAGGAAAAAATTCCAACTCCAAGAACGCCAATACTTTATTACAGCAAAGCTTTCGGATATAAATCCTTCTTCAGTGCATGATACAATCTATAATATTTGTTCAGTTTTTATAAAAGTAGATTAAGATCATGTAAGCACGGCCAGCTAATCACAACATCTCTGCAATAACACAATTAACCATTTTAACTCAAAGGCATAAAAATTCCTTAAAAAAAACTTCCCTAAAAAGTGCTCAAACTCTCAACTTAATTTACAAATGCATACTAAGACCATATACTTAATAAATCTTTCAAGCTAATAAAATATTTATTACAAAACATTATATATCCTATATCTTCAAAATGCTTTTATATATATATATATATATATATATATATATATATATATATATATATACACACACACACACACACACACACATACATATATATGCATACATACACATATATATATATATATATATATATATATATATATATGTATATATTCACTTCATAATCTCAAAATACGGAAATATCGAATTTCAGTATCTCGAGACCATGAAACCGGATCCACAAAACACCGAAACAACAAAACCCCGAACCCAAAACCGCAAAATTCAAAACACCGAACAAACCACACACACTACACCATATATACACCACAACACCCACATCACAACATAAACAAACAAAACTACACACATACACAACTCATACACACACAAGCAGGGGGGCAAGCACCCATGTACCCCACCCCACCCCCTACTTATATATACTAACTCCGAGAACACACAAACAGGTAACAAAAGCAAACTCACACATGCACATTCTCCAGTCCCTCACACACACACATTAAACGTATCAGCACACTCACATACACTCTAACTCCAACTCAAAACCCTTACAAAACACTGACTTACCTGACATAACACCTAGAGCCACACATGGCACCATGCACCATCAACACACAATCCCAGACATTACATAGCATAAAGCCATAACTGCGAATTCAAGAAATTCGAATTCGCGATTATGAACTTTCGCTATTGTAAACACTCGGCCTTATAGTATCAAGATACTGAAATTCGACATTATAAAGTGCTCCCATACATATATATATATATATATATATATATATATATATATATATATAGCTATATATATATATATATATATATATATAAAAATACAAACATGCACGTATATATACATTTAAAAAAACTAATACAATTGCATTTGTTTGGTTGCCAGAACTGGATTAATACTAACCATGTTACTCAATCCTGGTTGTACATCTGCTTGCAGTCTTAAAATCCATGAATATTCTTTATTCTCCAATAAGTTATTAGCATCACCCCCCCCCTTACTTGCTTATACACTGCTGTCCAGCAAACAGATACATTTACTGAACAATTAATTCTGTTAGAAAGAAAAATGCATATTTATAAAAGGCTCCAATGGCAGTGGTTAAGCTTTACTGCATACTTGGAGCTAGGATTTGCACCTCAAGGCTCGCGTATTCAAAAAATGCCCTCTTATGCGAACACATATCCTGACTTGTTAAAAAAGTGGCAACAGCTAAATTTGAAACTTAGCACAGACATGTCTTTAAATGAATGACTTTTTTGTACTAACTGAATCTCTATTAATAGAAGAAATTATGAAAATGAGAATGAACTTGTCAACAATTCTTGCTTTAATGCCAGGCTTAACTCCTACCAGCAGATGTTGGACAGACTGCAAGCACTAGATAACAGGCTAGAATCTACAAAGAAAAATTACTACGTGATGTGAATGATTATAAAGCAGGGCATATTTTCTCTTGGCCGAAGGAAGAGTGTAAAAATGTGATAAAACACACAAAAAAGGGGGGAAATGTACCAACTTGACCTTATTACAACAGAACATACGCCACGTAGTAGCCAAGCAGTGAAAAATGACAAACAATCTGAACCATTAGTTCAGTCAATGGTATCTCAACAAATGGATAGTAATTCTAGTACCATACTGACCTGACAGCACTAATCAACCAATGAATATTCATCAGGAGAATAACGAGGCTTTACGAGATGTAGGGACATCAGCGGACATAGCTTCTATGTCATCTAATGATGTGCAGCAGAAAAATGCTACAAATTTAACTGAAAAAGCAATGATGTTTTTTTTCCAAGGTTCAAACATCATTCCAATAAGAAATACTGGAGAAAGTAGATACTTACCAACAGAAGCGGTAAAGAAGTTGTTCATTACAGGGACAGTCGAGCAATACCAATAAATGGAAGAACAGCAGCCCTTCTTTCAGAAGAAGCCAGAGAGACGTTAAAAGAAAAAACAAAACTGCAGGTATTGTAAATATTTCTAACTGTGAACTATCCCCTTCTCAAATAACATTAATGCAGAAGGGGCTGAAGTTTATTCCTACCTGCTCAGATGATACTGTGAATGCACTGACTGACTTGAAAATTTTTGTGAGGACACTGACCTTAAACTTACATTTAGACACACTGTAAATATTAATAATGTATCTATATTTAAGAAAAAAAGTATGTTTGTGCCAAATAGTGTTCGTGTAGTAACGGCTTTCCACGGAATTAAGGGACTTATATGAAAGGAAAACAAAGAAAAAGTATTATAATTTAACAGCTGCTGAGTATGAAGGATTAAAACAATTAGAAGATAATAAAATAATTATAAAGGCGGCAGATAAGGGTGGCGCAACTGTTATAATGAATAGAACAGACTATATGTTAACATTGCAAGCTTTTTTGGATGATGCAAACACTTTTAAGAGAATAAATTTAATGGCTCTTAAGAAATGTATAAGTGAACATAATATGCTTACTTCTGGTATGCAATTAACTAATAATATAAATATATAGTTGTTTAACTTTTTAACTTTTTCACTGTTCCTTGTCCAAAAACTCCAGTCATTTATGGAATATCAAAGATCCATAAATCTTTGACCCAACCACCCATGAGACCTATAGTCTCAGGGAGTGGCTGGGTAGCAGAACCTGTTTGTATATACTTGCAATAATGTTTAAGTAAGTTTCTACCACAGAATCGGAGTTACATACGGGATACAAATGATTTCTTGATTAAGTTGAGAGAATAGAATATGGTGAATAAATGTAATGACTTTATGTTTGTAACGCTAGATATCAATTCATTACTCACCGTAATTTCAAATGAATATGGCATAGAAGCAGTTTGGCGCTATCTAAATGAAGAAACAGCCAAGCCAGCTAGTGAAATTATTTGTCTCTTATTAGACTTGGTGTTAACTAAAAATGTATTTTTATTTAATGAGCAACCATATATACAGATAGCTGGAGTAGCCATGGGTACTCCCACGTCAAACACTTATGCAAATTTGGTTATGCACCAGTGGGAGAAAACCGCTATATTTAATATGGAATAAGCTATGAATAATAGGGTTCTGTCTTATCAAAGATTTGTTGATGATCGCTTCCTAATATGGAATGGTACTAAGCAAATGCTGAATGAATATGTAGAATATTTAGAGAGTACTACTGCATTTTTCAGATTCAAAAAGCAATGTTCAGCTAAAAGAATATCGTTTTTAGATGCACTACTTGAAAAGGAAGGGAATGCAATTGTAACAAGTGGTTATAAAAAGGAAGTGCAAGTTAACCAGTATGTGCATAAAGGGAGTATGCAACCCCCATATTTTTAAAGGAATAGTGAAAGCACTACTTATTAAAACTAGTATGTTAAACACTAGTGACAGCAAGTGTAAATTGCAGATGACTGAAGTGGCAAATGAATTTGTAGAGGGAGGATATGCAGAATTCATTGTTGATGAGCTAGTAAATGAAGTTTATAATAATAGAACAGGATTAACAAAACCCATTTTTAATAGTGACTATACCCGTAATATAGCGAAGAGAGAAGAAGCAAATAAATTAGATATCTAACTACTTACAATATTAAGACTAAGGAAGTAATGAAAATTATTGAGAACAATTGGAACATCCTGATGGCCAGGCCAGAATTATGTCAGATACTTCATAATAGGCCAAACTTTACATATAGGAACTTAAAGAACTTAAAAAAGCAACTGTGCTATAAAGACTTTAAGCATCAGGGGAAAATCCAAAAAATACATACAATAGGTATGCACCCATCTTTGAATTGCAGCTGCTGTACCGATATTTTTATGAAGGACAATAATATATTTGTCTGTCCAGTTTCAAATAAATATTTTTTCAAATGTACAGCAACATGCAATACTACATACGTAACACATCTTGCAACCTGCTTAAAATATCCTTCATTTTATGATGGGAAAAGCACAAGGAAACTATAGGAAAGAATAATAGAACATAAGTCAAAGATACATACACAAATACAGCAAAATGCGTTAAGTAAGCACATTTTGAAGACAGGCATTGAGCATACTTTTAAATTTAGGGTGATGGAAACCGTAAGACAGGGTGATACTCAAAACCTATTGGAGAATAAAGAATATGCATGGATTTTAAGACTGCAAGCAGATGTACAACCAGGGTTGAATAACATGGTTAATATTAAGGCAGTTCTGGCAACCAAACAAATGCAATTGCGTTAGGTTTTTAAATGTATATGTATGTGCATGTTTGTATTTTTTATATACATAAGCATTCTGAAGATGTAGGATATACAGTGTTTTGAAATAAATGTTTTGTTAGCTTGATAGATTTATTAAGCATGTGGTCTTAGTGTGCATTTATAAATTGAGAGTATGTTTGAGCACTTTTTAGGGAAGTTTTTTTTAAGGAATTGTTATGCCTTTAAATTAAAATGGTTAACTGAATTATTGCAGATATGATGCGATTAGCTGGCTGTGCTCACATGATCTTAATCTAGTTTTATAAAAACTGAAAGAATGTTATAGACTGTATTATGCACTGAAGAAGGATTTATATCCAAAAGCTTTGCTGTAATAAAGTATTGCCGTTCTTGGAGTTGGAATTTTTTCCTGTTAATCATGTAACATACATGCTACGTTTCCCATAAATACAGAATTCACCAGGTAAACCATTTTCCTGTATCTCATCAACACCTTCCCCCACAGAAGACATTCCTTTCATTTATTTTATCAAACCTTCCCAATGCATCAACTACATTTTCCCATTTTTCCCTGGCAAAGACACTTCATTCACTGAAAAATACACACAAGTTTTCATGACACATCTTTGTGTTATACCACACTCCATGCATATTTCTTCCCTAACACACTCACTTTTACTTGGATATGCTGACATACACACGGTCCTAATTCTATTATCTGTTCTATACTTCTCTATAACATCCCACAAAGCATCACATCCTAGTGTATCAAATACCTTGATGATATTACCTACCGTAAGTTTCACATCCTTCCTTTTACTTGCATCATTCACAGTTTCTCACAACCAGTAACAATTCTTGCCATCCCTTCCTTTTTATACCATATATTCTTTTATTCCATGACATCAATCCTTCCATTCTCCTCTATATTATTCTCCTAAAACATTATAATCCGTGTTATTTACTGTGATGGGTCTCATCTTTCTTCCATATAAATCGTAACGTAACATCTTACGACACAACTCTTTCCTTCTTTCAACCATTAATTCTGTACATTTACAAAATAGTGTCTTTTACAATCCATTAATTTCTTCTACATTCCACACCCTATAACATCTCGGTCTGATACTAAATTAGCATTTTATTTTCCTAAGTAAACATTCCACACCTTATAACATCTGGGCCTGACACTGAATCAGCATTTTATTTTCCCAAGTACTTCATCCAATTTACTAACAGTATTTTTCAAATTCTTCTTTAAATCGTTCTTAATTTTTTTAGCACAACTTGCATTCAGGCACACATCTTCTTGCTGTATGTACTTTCTCATTACACTGGTTACACTGTATCTTGTCACAATCACCAAATGAGAAAAGTACCCACAAAAGAAGCATGATTTAGGCTGGTCAGCATATGAATGTCCCTCTATGACCACAAAAATAACACCTGGCAAGTGTTTCATCACTTTCTTTTTTTTAATATTTCAAAACAGCTTCCAACCTCCACCAACCATTCAGTGAGATTCTCTCATCAACAACTTTCACAATATTAACAGTTTCACACAGTCCCTGCATGCATTTTTTTTAACATCGTCTTCTTCCAGTTCATCAGCTCTAAACTGCAAAGTAACATTTTTAACATTTAAGTTACTACCAGAAAACAAATAATTGTTCCACAACATTAAAGGTTCTCCTTTTTGTTTCACAGTTCCAGAAATTTCATCAGTTTCAAATGTTAAGTCTCAAAGTCTCTGTCCCAATATGTATAAAAGACCAACCCAGAACAGTTACCAAATTGTCCCAAACATAATCTCTATTACAGTATTATTTTTTGTACTTGCTCTCACAGCTGGTTTTCTCAAAATACAGTTTTACTTACAGTTGCTGTTCTCCTTTTTTGCCTGTCATGGATACATTTGTTTTAGTTACTGCATTAACTGCTGACACAAAACCAGACAGACACCTCAGGTTGTTGTTTGTTGCTGCTTTCCTCTTTTACTCTGTCATTGCTGCTTACATTTTAACTTCTGCATTCTCTGCTTTCACATCCATCCTCAGCACTTCCGAAAAAGTCACCTGCCACCTCACCCCATGAAACAGCTGAAATGTCACCTGGATTTTCCTGTTAATTTTTAAAAAGATTATCATCTGCAAGCTCTCCTGACTAGTTCTTCTATCTGCATCATGTCAGCAGACACGCTTACATCCTTCCCCATGGAGACACAGACAAAAGCTACTCATTTGTAACATCCACCATACAGGAATCTTTGTTTATATACTAAAGCTCCACAGTGAACAAATCTTTTTCCAAATTCTCATTTTCAAACTCTCCATAGTTTTTCTCTCCTCCTCCATGCTGCTGCTTCCCTTTGGCCTCTTCCTTGTTGTTGTAGGAGCCCTCCGGTACCATCTAGCACCTATAAAACGTAGGGGAAGTTCCCTGATGCCCTGGCCAAAAACTTCCCTTAGTAGTATGAAATACCACCTGGGGTCTCCCATAAAGAGAGGCCTTTAGACTAGTGGGACTATCGCAGCCAAAGGATAAACCACAGTTGTACTCACTGTAATGACAGATCCAGTTTGCCTTATTTTCAACTGGTTCAACCATTGAGTTACTGGATCCAACTTCAGCGCCTTTAAAATCTTTGGAGTCAAGAAACATACTCCTCCTTTAGACATAATCCCTATCTTTCACCAAATACCTCAGATCAAATTTGCCTAATTATCAGCTAACAAAGTCTTTTATCATCTCAAAGAATAAAATAAGTTCCTGGTTAGGTCCATTCGATCACGGAGAAGCACCAGGAAAAAAATTTGGAGGGGATGGATGTTGAACCAGACAAAAAAGGCAACATGGATTTATCATTATTGTGAGTACATATCTTTTTTATCTGTCATCTTTTTCCATCTGATTCAACATTTGGGACAGATTCCCAAGCTTCCACAAACCTGGGAAGCATCAAGGAAGGATATTTCTGAGAATGGTCAAACCAAAAGATGTATGAGACCTTGATTATAAGTCCAATTTATAAGGAGTAACAAATGTGTGAAGTGTAGACCAAGTAGCTGCAGCAAAAACACATCTATAGGAACTCTGTGTATAAAAGCAGTACAAACAAGCACAGCCCTTGATGAATAAGCTCTTGGTTTCTTAGATAAAGTTCCATTTTTTTAGTATACAAATGCTGTGCAGTCAGTTACCTTGATAATGTGACTTTCAAAACATTACGCCCTAGCTTGGCTTTAGAAAAGGCTATGGAGGTAAAATCTAAGCAGTCTGTGGACATCAACAGATACAGAGTATACTCTCCATTGCTAGAAAAAAGTGGAAATAACACTTGTAATTTAATGAGTTGATTAATGTTCATTTTGGATGCCACTTTTGGGTTGAAAATAGGATTAATTCTCAAAGAAACCCTATCCTTGTTGGAAAGTCAAGTAAGGAGGTTTACGAGAGAGAGGGTCTGTAATTCAGAAATCCTTTCAGCTGAAGTGACAATCACAAGAAAAATGGTCTTTCAAGAAAGTGTCTGCCAATGCGGCTAGTTCAAAAGGAGGTTTTGTTAATGTTTGAAGCACAATGGTTATACCCTTTGGAGAGACAGGATCCCTTAAAGGAGGTCTCAATAAGAAGGTTGATTTAGAAATGCCTTTGAAATCTTGGGAGAGGCTACAGCCATTTGAGTGTCCAATACGGAACTTAGAAATATCAGCCAGTTGCACTTTGTTGAAATACAGGAACCTTTCTGATAAAGATCTGACAACAAATCTAGGATAGGAGGAAGGGGAACTAAAGAGATCCATCCCTTTAGCTGCTGTCCCAATACAGAATCTCTTCCATTTGCTGAGGTAAACTTTCCTAGTGCAAGATTTTTGAGAGGCTAACAAAATATGAGCCACTTGACTGGAAAGCCTGGCACCTCTGGCCACAGTTAAAACTGGAGGAACCATGTGGTTTGGCTTCAATGTCTCTGGATTCGGAAGAGGCTGCCCATAAGGTCAAGTCAGTAGATATGGAAGGCTGTCCAGTGAGGATGTAATAGAAGAGGACAGAGGAAGGGGAACCACACAAGCTGAGGCCAGAAAGGGGCAATGAGGATTACAATGGTCATGTACCATATTCCTTTCTGAACCAACTCTATTATCAAAGGAAAGGGTGAAAAGGCATATGGAAGACCCGGAGGCCAACTGTGGATTAGAACATCTCTCATTGTTCCTGTAGAGGGATTAAGATGAAGTAACTGCTGCATTTTTGTTTAGGTATGAAGCAAGAAGATTGCAGCAGGGCTGGCCATGTAGCAAAACATCTGATTCACCACTCTTTGCTTGAGTGACCACGCATGAGCAGTAGGATGGATCTGCTCAACTTGTCATCAACACACCAGATGTCCCAAGAATATGCGTTGCTATTAAAAAGTGATGGGAATATATCAATAAATGACACACTCTCATGCCCTCTTGCCATACAGGATATGAATGGGTTCCACCCTGCTTGTTGATGTACTAGATTCTGACATGTTATCCAACTGGATGGAGATCACACCATTGGAGAGAGAGTCTTGGAAGGTCTGCAACACTAAGAGTACTACTCTCCTCTGCAGGAAACTGATGTGGAGAGTGGAACTCCGTGTTCAGTCATGGACTTGGAAGAGTCTTCCCTTCGAAAATCCCCTCCCAACCCAGCAGGGAAGGATCTATGGTTACTATGGCCATGGGGGGGGGGGGGGGGAGTGGAGAAAAAGATCTACCTTCTAGGAGTACTACGGAAGCCAAGAACCAATATGATGTGAGACTTGCACACTGTCATTAAGTGAATCTGTGCAATAAGTGGATGAAGGAAATGAGACCACTGTAATAAGTGTCCACTGAGGAATTGTCATGTAATACCTGGCTAGAGGAACTAGTGTTATTGTGGATGACATTAGCACAAGCAATAGACAGATAAGTCTTGTAGTTGGAGAGGGATACTGGAAAGCTTACAAAGCTGTCTGCCACAGAGGAACTATCCTGGATTCCGATACAGTAGCTATTTGGTTGCTCATGTTCAAGTGGCATTCGATGAACTCTATCTGTTGTGTGGGTATCAATTTGCTTTTGGAGTGACTGACTGTAATCCTCAAATGTTGGAGGAAATGAAGCAAGAATTCCCTTTGCTGTAGTAGAAGATCCTTGGTTGGTGCAGTGTGAAGCCAATCACCTAAGTATGGGAAAATCCAGATCCTGAGCTGTGACTACTGCCATGCACCTGGTGAACACCCAGGGGGCTGTGGTGAGACAAAATGGCAGTGTCCTAAATTGGAAATGACTCGCTGCCAGTTGGAAACAGAAAACATTTCCTTGATCTTGAAATCCTGACATGGTTGTAGGGATCCTGGAGTGCTATCAAACACATCCAATTGTCCTTCCTCAAACAGATGTAGAATGGACTGAACCATGATCATCTAGAACTTTTTCTGCTTTACAAACTTATTGAGGTGACTAAGACCCAAAATTGGCCTTGGGTCCTGACTTTTAAGGAACGAAAAAGAACCTAGAATATACTCCAGATTCTAACTAGTCTGGGGGAACCTGCTGGGTGACTAACTAATGGGGTGGTATTGCTGGAATCCTTCTCTTTAAAGGAGGAGAAACAAAGGGTATTTCTTAGTCTCTGGTGATTATCCGTAGTAACCAAGTATCTGATGTGATGGCCTGCCAGACTTCAGGTTAAAGGGATAAGCACCCCTCCTCAACTGCTTCCACAGTGCAGCAATCAGGCAATCCTTCAGCAGTGCTTAAAGGATTTCTCTGAAAAGGGACAGTGAAATCTTTGATTCTGCAGTACGTCTATGGCTATAGGGTGATGTCCATTGAAAGTGTCCCCTTTCTACCTTGGAAGGACCTGTCTGCAGGGGGGTCCTTGTTGAACTCTTGAGATTGTCTGAAACACATTCTCTTACTACCCCTCTAATTCCTAGAGAAGGTTCTCAAAGGGGTAAAGAAGCAGATTCCAATAGCAGAAAGTGTCTTACCATCCTGCTCACTCCTGGTGAGAGTTTCCTTAATTTTTGGCCCAAAGACTGTGAAGCCATCAAAAGGAGCATTAAAGAAGGACGTCTTGAAACCCTCTGCAAAGTCACAAAACTGCATCCAAGTTTGTCGGCAGACTGCTATGCCAGTACCTCCTGCTCTAGCCACACTCATCATTGCAATGGAAAGTAGATGCATGGATACATTACACTCTGACTGTAAGATAGCCATCTGGGACTCCACAGTCTTCTGAATGTCCAACAGTAGGTTACCTGGGAGGGATTTGTCGAGTTCCTTTCTCAAATGAGTCATGTGGACCAGGTAGTCGAGTGCTCCACTTGTGAGAGACAATGAAGCATACTTCCATTTCCCAAACCTGTCCAGCACTCTAGGTTCCCCATTAGACAGGGTACTCTTTTTTAGGGGCTGATGCCACAACCATGATATCTGTTGGGACCCTTGCTTCAGTGTGCTCTGTCCTTAGGTGCAAACAAAATTCTGTTCAGATTTTTAGGGATTGCTTCTGCCATGTCAGGATCCTTCCACGCCTACTAATTTACCAGGTGTCTTAGTGCATCAGCAGGCAGTATGAAACAGAAGTTGTGAAACATACTGAAATAAAACATTTATTGAACAGGTTTGTCAACATCTTCCCATATGTAAAAAAATGCAAGTTATGTAGTTCAGCATCCCCAAGAAAAAATTGGAGTACCATGACCTTGTGGCATACAGGGGATAAATCCCTTGCTAGGAGCCAAGAGTTCACTGTTTGAGTAACAATTCAGGCACTGAAATGCAAGCACACCGAGCATGACAGAAAGTAGCCAATGCCAGATCACCCACCCAGGGGTAGGCAATATGGCCTGCTGCACTACTGACCTTAAAAAGATATGTTGAGGGACTGCAGGAGCAGCTATTGAGTCACGGTGGTTATGTGCTACATGCAAGTGACCTCCCTCAGAGGAGCTGCATATACAGAAAACACCAGTAGCTGTGAATGGACTGGGTCTTGGGAAAGGTTGTAAGCATCATACAACTGCCCGCTTCCTAGGTCACAATTCCTTTCAAAAAAGGAATGACTGGGTTGAGAAATTCCTCACCTCAAGCAGGGCTTTCATCCTATTCAGGGAAAGTACAGTTGTGTACACTTACCATAAATGTAGCTGTAGAGTGCATTCACTGTTGCAGCCATCACATTTGGGTTATTTGCTTGCAGTAGCCCTCAGTCGGCTTGATTAACAAAGTCCTGGGTCTTGTGTCGGTTACTGTCTCTTCTTCCGTGACGTCAGGTTGTCAGGGGTATAAAACATGCAGCTGACGCCTTACATCAGTTTTTCTTTCCCCATATGTCAGGTGCCCCCCTAATGGGAAGCAATTAAACATATAAATATACAAGGATATACCTACAACAAAAAAGCAAATACACCAAAAAGCTTTTGAACATAGTAAAGGAAAGTAGAGGTACAGCCAAAAGAAGTTAGAGGGCTGGAGGGAGGGTAACCAGTACTGCAACAGTGAATACACTCGAACATCTACATTTATGGCAAGTGTACACAACTGTACTATGTTCTTAGTGTTTCACTGTTGCAGTCATCACATTTGGGTAGATTCCCAAAGCTCAGGTTGGGAGGAGGAATTTAGATAGCATTATGACCAGCTGTAAGGCCCAGCAAGACTGCAGTGGCAAAGCCAGCTCTGGATTTAGAGAAAATTGGCAAATGATAATGCTTGGTGAACGTATGTACAGAACTCCAGGTAGTAGCTTCTAGGATGTCCCTGGTAGGGACGCCTCTGAGAAAGGCTGTAGAGTTAGATGCAGCCCTGGTTGAGTGGGGTCTAATCCCCTGTGGGATAGGTTTTCCATGGTGCTTATAGCAAAAATGAATGCAATGGCCTACCCATTTAGAAATGGTTGGCTTAGAAATGGCCTCCCCCTCTGCCCCTGCAGCAAATTCCACCAGCAGTTGTTCAGATTTCCTTTGAGGTTTAGTCCTGTCCAAGTAGAATCAAGTTGTCTGTGCAGATCTAATGAGTGCAGTATCCATTCCCCTTTGTTCTGTGGATTAGGAAAGAAGGTTGGCAAATGAATGGACTGACTAACAGCCACACTGGATACCACCTTGGGCATGAAAGATGGATTGGTTTCGAGGGACACCCTGCCCGCATGAAAGATGATGAAAGGCTCCACTGCCATAAGGGCCTGTAATTCAGAAATCCTTCTTGCTGAAGTGATTGCTAAAAGGGAAGGCTGTTTTTCAAGAAAGAAATTTCAAATCTGCAGTAGCAGCTGGCTCGAAAGGAGGAACAGTGAGTTTCTCCAAGACAAAGTTAAGGTCCCAGGCTGGGGTTGGAGCTGTCCTGGGTGGTCTTAAATTTTTGGCCCCTCTGAGGAACTGCTTGAGCAGTGGCTGAGAGAAGAGGGGAGGTTCTGTGTTACAGTGAGATGAAATGGCTGATGCATGAATTTTGATGGAGGAAAAAGACGGGCCCTTGTGAAGCATCTCAGTTAAGTATTGTAAAATCTGAGGTAAATTGGGTGCTGCTGTGCTCATCCTTTGAGATTAGTTCCAGGCACATAATCTTTTCCATTTTTCAGCATAAGATTTTCTAGTACTAGGCCTCCTTGCCTCTAAAATGATATCCATCACTGGTTTACTGAGGGATGGTAAGGGAGAGATTAGGTAATTAGCCAGGCTGCTAGGTTCAGTGTTGGAAGCTGAGGGTGCAGAATCTGGTTCTCCTGCTTGAGACAACAGGGAAGGCGTCTTGAGGCAGGTGCCATGGGGCCAATCGTGACACACTGCACAAGAGGGGGTACCAGTGTTGGAGTGGCCAGTCTGGTGCAATCAAAATCATCCTTGGTTTGTCCTGTTTGATCTTTAGTAGTACTTTGGAAAGCAAGGGCAGAGGGGGGAAGGCATAGACTGATAGTTTTTTCCAGATGAAGGACAGGGCATCCACTTTCCAAGCTTGTTTGTGGGCAGTCCTTGTGCAAAATCTGTCCAATTGGTAGTTCTGGGGGGAGGCAAACAGATCTATATCTGGGCTCCCCCATTTGCTTGTCAACATGTTGAAAATCCTTGGTTCTAATTTCCACTCGTGTGGGTCCATAAGGTTTCTGCTTAGTCCGTCTGCCAGTGTATTTAATTTCCCTGGCAGGAATTGAGCTTGTAGATGCACTTGGTAGCTCAAGGCTGTGTTCCACAATGCCATGGCTAGTCTGCAGAGGGGGTAAGAATGTGCGCCCCCCTGCTTGTTTATGTACCAGATAACAGTGGTGTTTGTCCGTCTTTACCATTAGTTGTCTTGGAAGAATGTGGTCCTTGAAGGCTGTCAGAGCATTCTGTACAGCTAGCATTTCCTTTTGATTGATATGCAGGTGCATTTGACTTGGGTTCCATTGCCCTGAATGCACTTCCCTGCCAGGTGAGCACCCCATGCATAGTCTGATGCGTCTGTTGTTAGGGTTTGGGCGGCAGGGGGGTAGTATGAATGGTAGTCCCTTGTTTTGGTGGCAGGCCTCTGCCCCCTAAAGGAACTCTAGACGTAGGCAAGGTATGACAAGGATCACTGCTTCTAGATCCTGAGAATGTTGACACCATAGGCTTTTTAGACAGCATTTTAGTTTCCTCATATGCAGTCTTGCATATGGAATTAGAAGAATGCAGGAGGCCATGAACCCCAAAGGCTTGCACTATTTGTCTTGCAGATAGCAGGGTTTTTGTGGCCACTTGTTTGAAGTAGGTTGTCAAATTAATTTGTTTCTCTGGCGTGAGGAAAGCCATCTGGGAAGTTGTATTCAAGCTTGCTCCCAGGAATATAATTTGTTGACAGGGTACCGGGTGTGGTTTCTTTTTGTTTATGGTGTACCCCAGAGAAGTTAGCACCCTTTGTACAAAGGCCAGATCATTCAAAAGTATGTCCTGGCTTTCTGTCTGAATTAGACAATTGCCAAGGTATGGGTATATTTGAATATTTCTTTGCCTGCAAAATGCAATAACTGGAGCTAGGCAGCACTTTGTGAATGCCCTGGGCACAGTAGATAAGCCAAAGGGCAGTTCAGAGAACTGATAGTGCGTGTAGCCTGCTTTGAAGTGTAGGTATCTTCTGCAAGATTCCCTGATTCGGATGTGCAGGTATGCTTCTTTTAAGTCTAGTGTTGCCAACCAGGCATCTTTGCCTAGCATAGTAAGCAACTGGCGAAGAGTCAGCATCTTGAATTTTGGAATCACCAAAAAGGTGTTTAGAGTAGACAGGTCTAGGATAGGATGCCACGAATTGTCTTTTCTGGGTACCAGGAAAAGTCTTGAGTAGAAACCTTGGCCCATTTCCTCTTCTGCTACCAACTGAATAGCCCCCCATGCTTAAGAGAGAAAGTACTTGTTTTGGGCCTCTGCCCACTGATTTGGGGGTAGATCTGGCCACCTGCTTGGTGTTGGCAATGTGTGGAAGTGAAATCTGTATCCCTGGGACACTATATTTAAAACCCATTTGTCCTGGGTAATGAGTTCCCAGTTCTTTGCATGAAGAGCAATCTTTCCCCCCAAAGGGGCAACCAGTTGATAAGTGCTTGGAAGTTTTAAGAAGTCATTGAGACAGTTTACCATGGAGGGAGTTTTATTGCTCCCAGATTTGGAAGTGGAGGCCCACCATTGCTTAGTACTGTGCATACCCTGAGACTGCAGCCTGGGAGCTCTGCTGGATCTGAGTTTGGACTGAGGAGGTCTGGAAGAGGCAGGAAAGGACCAATTCTTGGAAGGCCAATGCCTACTAAATCTTGGAGGTTGTACTTGTAAAAAATCTTTAACAGTTTGCATAGATTTAGCCTTTTCTTCAATCTTTTTAAGAACTTCTTCTGCCTTGTTGCCAAACAGGCGGTCCTGGTTTAGGGGAGCATCCAGTAATATTGCTTTAACATGATCTGGTAGGGACTGCTCCTTAAGCCAAGCATGCCTTTTAAGTACAGACCCAGTTACAGCAGCCCTGCAAGATGCCTAAAGAGAATCAAAACCACATTGCAAAGTATGTTTTCCAACTTGTTCAGCTGAATGCAATAAATCCTGTAAATCCTTATTTTCAGCACAATCACGGAATCAACATCATTTTCTGTTTAAGCAATCCAATAATATGCTGGTGATACTTTAACATATGAAACTGGCAGTTCCTAATGGCCAAAGTTGCAGAAGTGTATACCTTCTTACCCCATCTATCCAGCGCCCTGGAGTCTCTATCAGAGGGGGTAGGATTTTTGGCAGTAGTAGCTTTAATGCCCTTGGGCCCCTGTGAAATGGTCTCAGGATCCGCAGTAGGATTTTTAAAAAGGAACTTGTGGGAGTCCGGGACCCTGTAATATCTATCAGGTTTCCTGAGAGCACGAGGTAAAAAGTCAGGGGCCAAGCTAGATTCTGCAAATGCATCATCAACAATGTCTATTACAGGAGGTATGGCTAATCCCTAAGCCTCTTTTTTAGAATCAGAGAAATCCTGACTTTCCCAACGAAAATGCTCCCTGAGAGTATGTAAGGTTTCACCAAAAGAGAAATCCTCTGGGGGGGAAGCAGAGGGAATAGAGTCATCAGCATTAGAATCCTGATAGGTAGATAAGGGTAAATCCTGGTCATCAGAAAACAGAAAATTCAGAATCCTGGTCAGAAGTATCATAAACAAACTTAGACCTAGGTCTCTTACAGGGGGAAGGCTGGCTTCCCCTGATTAAAGTAATAAGATCTTCAGCCATTCTTATAATTTGTTTTTTTAGGCATAGATGCCTGACCATGCGGTCTGGGCATCAGTTTTCTAAGCATGGTTTGAGATTTAGGCCTTGAAGAAGATGATGGCATTAGTTTAATACGCAAATCAGTAGGCCTGAATACACCCTCAGAAGCCGGTGCCTGCACAGCGGCTCCGGACCCATCTAAGGTAGAAACATCCGCAGCTTCCACAGTTGAAGCATCTCGCAGCATACCAGACTCCAAAAAGGTCTCGGTAGAGGCCTGCAAATCAGAAGTAGCGGGTATCAGGGGCTGCGAAAGCGCCTCATTGATTACTGGAGAACTGGCGACTGGCTTAGGAGAAGCGTCGTCGGCAGCTTTGGACCTAGGTGGCCTGTCTCTGTCTTTATCTCTGCGTTTTTTCGGAATGCCGGTAGTCGGATGGCTAACCGAAGACATATCAGGATAATTGAACCGAGCACCAAAATATTTAGAAGCATAAATATACCAACGACGGACAGTTTGTGGTTTAAATAAGGCACAAAACCGACAGTGAGGTATGCTGTGGTCAGGGCCTAGGCAAGGAATACAGTACGAATGAAAATCTTTATGAGGTATTTGCTTTCCACAAGTAATGCAATTATTTACTTTTACTGACGTTGGTTAAGAGCAAGAAAAAGTTTCCCCAATGGGGTACTTAGCTTTTAGTTGAAGACTTTGGTTCTGAAACTCGAAAACGAAAATTTCAGGAGTCGGCCGACCAGCACTTGCGAACTGCTTCTGCTTCGGGTACTGCACGGGAAGAAAGACTGATGTAATGGCGTCGGCTACATGTTTTATACCCCTGAAAACCTGACATCACGGAAGAAGAGACAGCAACTGACACAAGACCCAAGACATTGTTAATCAGGCCGACTGAGGGCTACTGCAAGCAGATAACCCAAATGTGATGACTGCAACAGTGAAACACGAAGAACATCTAATGGATCTGGCTCTCACCTCTAAAATGGTCAATATAAACTCCAAGTTAACCACAAAAAAAATGTTTTTTTCCTCACCTCACAGAGCCATTTGACTTCTTGTCCTTACTATTTCAAGCAACACCCATAATATTCCTTTCGTAACCAAGTACAATCATTTGGCCCTAACACTTTACTCTTCGTTAATTTTATTTATTTAACATTTGTTTACTGGGAAAGTCCGACTTGGAACGAAGCCAATTTTCAGCAGTGGCCCAAGGAGGAACACTCCAGATACATGTCTTTGTAATGTGGGAGGAAACCGGAGTACCCGGAGAAAACCCACATGAATGTAGGGAAGACATGCAGACTCCACACAGAAGGAACTCCAGCAGAGAATCGAACTGGAGAACCTCTTGCTGTGAGGCGACAATGCTATTGCTGCACCACTACGCTGTTAAGCTTTACAATCTACATTGACATCATTAATAAAGTCCTCTCAACTAAAACTTTGCTATAGAATATCACATCTATGATCTCCTACTCCCTGCAAAGCACTGGACGAGAATGTCCTTTTCTCAAAACTAGAATATTGTTTTCTTGTACTCTTTACATTCTGCTTACAAACTACCAGCTGAAACGAGGAGTGAAGACACTCTAACCAAGTTTAAGAAATCCCCTTCTGAGCAAACCATTACCTGCTTTACGGATAATGGACAAACCTTAAATGCATAAAAATTCTAAAAATGCTTAGTTTTTCAAATTGTTTTCTTTTGCCATTTAAGTCTTCTTACTCCTGTGTTCTCCTCGTAGTTTACAGGTCTATCTCTGTAATCTCTTTTTTACTGAATTCCATTTGAATAACCCCCAAAGGAAATTCAGTTTTAAAAAGAAGCAATTTCATGTAGCCAAACTGTACTGCAACTCATGTAAATAGGAAAATGCAAATGTAAACGTGCACTTTATTAGAAATGTAAAAGAACAACATGTACAATGTTATACTTTAAAAACTTTACAATAACTGTATATGAACTTTCTGACTAAATAAAGAGAAAGAGGTCATCTGGGTGCAGGAAGAGGTGCCCAATGCTGAATGTACATGCAAGAAAAAAATAGTGAAGGACATGCTTCTCAAGAAGGTCCACACCCTGGGAATACTTTTACCAAAGGGATAAGACAGTGACCTGGCAGCTGGGATGTACTTCACTGCAGGTACTGTTACGTTGGTATCCAGTATGGGTGTGTCTACAAGCACAAAAACTCCTCTGGTGGGGGGATAAACTACCTTCCTGGGCACAGGGGTCAGAATGTTTAGATGAGAATCCTTCCTGGGCACAGGGGTCAGAATGTTTAGATGAGAATCCTTCCTAGGCACAGGGGGAAGAATGTTTAGATGAGAATCCTTCCCAGGCACAGGGGTCACAATGTTTAGATGAGAATCCTTCCTAGGCACAGGGGTCAGAATGTTTAGATGAGAATACGGTAATGGAGACATCACCTAAGAAACCTGGTCAGAAGTCTGCCTGCTACCTGAAGCATTTGATGCAGTGATGACATGTCTTTTAAGAAACAGTCACTCCTCTTCTAGAAGCCTCAGTAATTCCTGAAAGCGGTATCATCCGAGGGAAAAGTGCCAACTCTGATTCTCTTACTAACCCAAATATGGATCTGGTTCTTCATTAGACCATGTAGGTGTCCATCATCCTGAGTCGCTTCAGAAGGGGAATGGCAGAAAGAGGTGATACTCTTAGTACAAGTTCTTCTAGGTACACTGATTTGAGGGTAAGGTGGACTTCCCCAGACTTTCAAGGCTGCTCTAATTGCCTGCGCTGTGGATGAAGTACAGAGGGCCACAAATGTTACCACAGTAACTGTGGACATAGCTGACAATGCACTTGACCATGCCAGTAGTCCCAAGGCTGAGGTGGAGGGGATTAAGGAGGGAGTCACTGATGTTCTTGGCCAAGCACCAATTAGGATGACTTATATTTTCAAAAAGATGAAAAGAATGCCAGGTGCAACATCAATAAAGATGTCAACTCTAAGGCTGGAGGACCTAATGTCAGGGGTGTATGCATAGAACAGTTATATTCCACTACTACTGTGTGACTTCCAAAGCTTATGAATTAGAATGAGTGGATGGACCAGAAATATGGACGATAACAATCAATCCAGATAGCACAGACTCGGCAATAGAAGCTCTAGATCAAGAGAGAGCATTTACCCTGTAGTGTTTTGTAAAAATGTACAGACTGATGACCAAATGACTGTCTCCAAAATAGTCCTGTCATAAATTCCTTGTAAAAGGCTCTATGAAAATAAAGTATAGTGGAATGGACCATAACCAGAAAAGACAAGGACTTACCAAGATGGGAAAAACAAAAAGATATGGACTTAAAAATCCAATTGAGAACTGTCTGCTTGGAGACAGGATTACCCAACTTGATTTACTGGAAGAAATGAACAGCTGATCTATCTATCTTCCTAATATCTTCAGCCAAGGGCTACTAGCAAAATTGCCTTCCAAGTACAAAACTTTAGAGATGCTGAAGCCGCTGGTTCTAAATGGGGCTGAGTAAGCTATTCCAAGACAAAAATTAAGGTCCCTGTAGATCAATGTGTGTGCATGTACCTTTAAGAAGCTATCCAAGCACTAAGTGTATAAAGACTGAGCACGTTTGAACCCGACTGCCATTTTGTAGTTAGCTGTTGAGATGTAAGCATGTATGTGAGGTCTGTCTTAACTAGTTCATTCGTATTTAATGATGCTGCTATCCTTCCTGATATGCTTCTATGTATTAAAACATCTAAACGAAAACTCCAGCCTTCTTGTCATATGTGCTGGAGATGAACTAGTGAGATGGTGCCAGAAGTGGCATGTCTAAAGGGCATGGAGTCAGAACTGGCATATCCAAAGGGCATAAGGTTAGAAGCAACTTGGCTAAAATGACTAGAGGCACTTGCTTAGAGCTGGAGGAATAGAGACGAGCGGATCATCCCTAAAATACGCAAACTTCAGAAAACAGGTCAGAAACAATTTTCAAATACTAAAACTATCTCAGCACTATTTCTTTTTTGCATAACATGAAATGAGGCATACAAAAGTTCTAAATAACATTTGCATAAATTGATATATATAATATTTATAAAAATATTCAAATTGCTACAAAAAATGTTTGAAATAAAGTCCGTATTGCATAAAATGAATAAAATAAAGGGAAACAACCACATTTTCACAAAGCATGTATTTTTCATATTAAGCAAAGATTAGAGTTATCAGAGTGTATAAAGTGTTCACATATTTGTGCAGTGTTGCAGTAAAGCTATTTCGCAAAGTGCAGCCATTACAGGGCATATTTCGCAAAGTACAGTATTTCGAAGAGTTTATTGTGCATTTGAATGTTGTTACAAGCTCACAGCACTGTTTGCACATAATTACAAGGGCCATATCTTTCAGTGTGTTTGTGGACATGGCAGACAGATTTTGAAAACCCAGTGGACCTGTGTTTGACAGTAATACTGCTGAGAACTGGAGTGTGTTTGAGCAAGAGTACATTTTCATACAGGCTGCATTTTCTGGTAAACATGACCGTACAAAGGCATTTACTCTGCTTAATTTAGCTGGGTCAGAAGTCACTGAAAGGGAATGCTCATTTTGTATATGCACCTGCTATCTATACAGGAGAGGGGGAAAACTGTCATATGGTTGTACCGGCTGAGTCAAGGGAGGAAATAGAGTGCTTAAAACGTAAATTTAGAGAAATGTGTAACCCCCGTTCAAATGTAACAATGGAAAGGGGCACTTGTTTTACACAAGGGATCAAAAGCCTGGTGAAACTTTTGCAGCATATATAACTGACCTGAGAAATAAAGTTAAAACGTGCAGATTTGGTGATTTAAGGGACGAGTTGATAAAGTACAGATTTGGGTATGGTATAAAAGATGATGCTGTGAGAAAGATTTTGCTTTGTGACAGTGATTTAACTTTGAATAAGGCCATTGAGATTTTTCAGATATAAAAGCTCACAGAAAAGCACACAAATATGCTTACAAATGAGAACATCTCCAGAAGGCACAGTGATAAAGCTCATGTTGATAGTTTGCAGCACGTGGTTAAAAAAACAGGCTTAAGCACATGGCAGCAGCTGTAGCCCCTGTAGCGCTCACTGGTAAACCCCAGAACTTTCCAGCAAATTCTCTAGAGTTCGCACAGTCTCAGTGAAGCATAAGAGTGTTTGGGCAAACTCAAAGCATGGGCCCCAACATAGTTTCATTGTCAAATGTCATAACTGTGGTGGAAGTCATGAATCTTAAAGGGAAAAATGCTTAGCTTTTGGTCAACAATGTCACTAATGCAGTAAATGGAATAATTTCAAAAGGTTTTGTAAATCAAAAGGCTCACATTCTTAAAATGTTCCCTTTTGATAAAAGAAATGAGTTGATCAGTTAGAAAGCTATGGAGTAGGGTTGCAGGCTACTCTTTATGTTGATGGTGTGTCAGTACTTCATGAAACTGTCAATGCAGTATATTTAAGGGCAAAGAACGGAGTATTTTGTACTGTTCAGATAATGGCAAACCCATAGATCTCAAAGTTGACACAGGTTCCAAGTGCAATGTCATGTCAGCAGAAACATTTGACAGTGTGTGTCATGGTGAAAGGCATGATTTGGCAAGGTGTGTGAAGCTTGTTGCTTACGGAGGTGAAGAAATTTAAACTGAACTGAAGGCTCCGTAGTGCTTTCATGTTACTCTGCTGGAAGAAGCTACGACTTATTATTCTATGTGGTCAAGAGGCACATCCAGTCATTATTAGGGCTCAGAAACGGTTTGAAAATGAGACTGCTTTCATTTAATAAAGAAGTTCACCATGTTAGCTTAAAAGACCATTATGCTAGTTTCACCCAGTACATTTTCTACCTATGAAGATCTTTTCGAAGACAAACTTCCAGTTCTGTACTACATGAAGTTAGACCCAGATGTCAGTCCAGCAATCAGGCCAGCACGTAAAGTTCCAATAGCCACGCAGGACTGAGTTAGATAAAACGATTTGACTAGACAAATCACACCTTGTCACAACTCCAACTGAATGGGTGTCTTCCATGGTGGTAGCTCATAAGAAAAGCTCAGATGACATCAGAATAGGTGTTGACTCATGGGATTTGAACAAAGCACTAAAACGACCTCATCATCCAATGCGCACAGAGAAGAAGTCACAGCCTTGATGTCAAATGCCACTATTTTTTCTGTCTTAGATGTAGAGAGTTCATTTTGGCAAATTCAGCTTGACAAGAAATCTTCGTTGATCACTACTTTCAGTACTCCATTTGGCGGTACAAATTTTTGAGAATGCCATTTGGGATAAATTCTGCAAATAGTCTTTCAAAGTGCAATGGAGCAAATTTTTTCTGGGTACCCTTGTACTATCATAGTAAACTACATACTAGTAGGTGGTCGTGATGAAGATGAACATGACAGAAACCTCAGAAAAGTTCTAGAAAGGGCACATCAAGTGAATCTTAAGCTCAATCCACACAAATCCGAATTCAGGCTACAAAAAGTTACTTATGTTGGTCATTTATTTACTAGTACAGGCCTATGACCAGACCTTTCTACACAAACAGCCATTCTTGAAATGCCAGCTCCAGACAATGTTCAAACCCTACAACGTTTTATTGGTATGGTCTACTACCTAGGCAAGCTCATTCCAGACTTGAGCCAACTTTCAGCACCACTCAGAGAGCTGACACAAAGATGTATCCTGGTCTTGGTTAGAGCAACAGCAAAGAGCATTTGATGTCCAGAAATAGAGAATTGCTAGTCCACCTACCCTCAGATACTATGATGTTCACAAGCCTGTTACACTTTCCTGTGATGCTTCGAAATTTGGTCTTGGTGCAGTCATTCTACAACAGGATCAACCTGTTGCCTACTCATCGAGAACTCCAACTCAAAATGAAATGCAGTATGCCCACATCGAGAAAGAGCTTTTGACAATTGTGTTTGCATGTTCGAAGTTCCATGATTATGTATTTCAATCTTGTCTACAAGAAAGGCAAACTTCTTTATCTTGCTGATACATGGTCCAGACAGCCCAGAAACACCACAGAACAGCATGAAAATGAGAATCTTTATTTTGAAGTCATGGAAGTGAGAAATTTTTCTTCCATACTTCTTGATGAGCTAAGAGATCACACAGCCACAGAAACAGTTTTACAGAGGCTCAACCATATTATCAATCAAGGATGGCCGTCACAGCAATCTAGTTTACCTCAAGAAGTGTAACTTTCCATACAGAGATGAGATTTTGTCTAAAAGAGATATAATGTTGATAGGTCCAAAAGTAAACTGTTTCAAAGTCTTTGCAACCACAGTACATTACTTTCTTGCATCATGGTCACCTAGGAACAGAATCTACCAAAAGAAGGAGGAGAGGACTAGAATTTTGGCCTTCTATGTCACAACACATTGAGAGAGCACTTTCATCTTGTGTGTGCAATAGTACAAAGCCACATCAACAGAAGGAACCACTTCAGCTTAACCACATTTCACAACTACCTTGGACGACAGTAACTACAGACTGAGTGGAATGGTCATTATTTGGTGTTAATAGACTCATACTCCAATTGATATGAGATTAACCTGCTTCCTAACCTAGCATCCAGCACAGTCATTACTAAGAAGAAGTGTCATTTGGCAGTCTGTGGTAGTCCACAAAAAGTTATTTCTGACAATGGCAAGCAGTTTACAAGTCAACAGTTCAAAAGATTTGCTCAGCAATGGGACTTTACTCATGTCACTAGTCCAGAGTATGCGCACTCAAATGGTTTGGCAGAATGCCCAGTTCAAAGTGCGTAGCAGTTACTAGAGAAGTCCAAATGATATAAATAGTGATGTTTTCCTGAATCTCTTGAATCTCAGAAACATTCCTCGTGAAAAACATCTTGGTTCACCTGCTCAGACGACTTCTGTCAAGACAAACCAGAACCACATTACCAATCAGTAGTCAATTGTTGGTTCCATGTGTCAAGAACAACAGATCAGTGAAAGCCAATCTGTTGAAGCGCTTAACCCAGATGTCCTACTATGATAAGATCAGTAAACTGCTCAATCCATTACGAGAAGGGGAAGTGATAAGGAAGCAGACGTCCAGAGGTTAAGATCAGATTGGTGTCATGAAGAATACTGGTCCAGAACAGAGGTCGTACATTGTGGAATCACAAGGAGCAGTTTTTAGGCGGAACCAGAGGCATTTGAGACCGGTGTCTGAGCCTATACCACAGCACATAGTCTGTGAAAAAGACTCATCTCAGAGTGAGTTGTCCAGTGTTCCAATTCCTGAGGAAGTTCCAGAGGACATTCCCATTCCTGTGATGAATTCAGACGTTCCTGATACGAGTTGTGCACCGCACACTGTCCCTGCTGCTAAAATTTGGTCCCAACTGTCATGTTACGAGACACTGTTGAATCTCTAAAGCCTGTAGCAGATATGAAGCAACTTGGACATGAACATTGTGTTTTGTTTCCAATGTATATAGTAATGCATGTCTATCTACGATACTGGTTTGTACAAAGGGCAATCTTTTTAAGAGAGAAGTTGTAGATCAATGTGTGCCTGTATCTTTAAGAAGGTATCCAAAGGCTTGCACAAGTGTATGAATACTGAACAAGTGTGAGCCTGACTGCCATTCTGTAGTTAGCTATTCAGATGTATGTATGTATGTATGTATGTAAGGTCTGTCTTAACTAGTTCATTCATATTTAATGATGCTGCTATCCATCCTGGTGTGTTTCTAAGTATTAAAGCATCTAAACAAAAACCCCAGCCTTCTTGTCATATATGTTAAGAGATGAATGAGCGACAGTCCCAAAGAGGAAAATAAACCCTCCCCAGGTGAGTTCAAATGAAAGACAACTTTAAGAAAAGTACAGTTGTGTACACTTACCATAAATGTAGATGTTCGAGTGTATTCACTGTTGCAGTCATCACATTTGGGTTATCCCTGCCAGGGTAGCCCTCGGCTGGCCCGAATACCACAGGCTTAGTATTTCTGCATTGGTTGCTGTCGCTCCAGGACTAAAGGTCAGGTCATCAGTAGTATACAGTAAGGCAGCCGATGCCATTACATCAGTTTTTCTTGCCCTGTCAGGAGCCCCCAAGTGGGAGCCAGGACATGGTAGAAGAACCCCACCAATAGAAAAGAAATACCAAAAATTCCATGTAAGGAGAGAGAGAGAGAAAAAAGAGGGGGGTGGAGGGAGGGAAATCAGGACTGTATCAGTGAATACACTCGAACATCTACATTTATGGTAAGTGAACACAACTGTACTATGTTCTTCGTGTTTCACTACTGCAGTCATCACATTTGGGTTAATTCCCAAAGCTGAGGAAAAGGATGGAGGCAGTCAAGGAGACTAGGGGCTGGCTAAGATGCCCCGCAAGACTACAGTGGCAAAGCCTGCCGTGGATTTGGAGAAGATAGGCAGGTGGCAATGCTTGGTTAAAGTGTGAACAGATGTCCAACTGGCAGCCTCCAGGATGTCCCTGGTGGGGACTCCTCTGAGAAAAGCTGCAGAGGTGGAGGCTGCTCTGGTAGAGTAAGTCCTGACCCCCATATGGGGAGGTTTTATGTGTTGCTTATAGCAGAAAGGTTTGTTTGGAGATGGCTTTGCCCTCTTTCCCTGCTGCAAAGCTGACCAGTAATTGATCAGACTTTCTGAATGATTTAGTCCTGTCTAGACAGAATCTGAGCTGTCTGTGCACATCTAGAGAGTGCAGGATCCTTTCCCCCGTGTTCTGTGGGTTAGGGAAAAAGGTGGGCAAATGAGTGGATTGGTTGAGAGCCACACTGGACACCACTTTGGGCATGAAGGATGGGCTAGTCCTGATTAACACCCTGTCAGCATGGAAGATGATGGAGGGCTCTACAGCCATGAGTGCTTGTAGCACAGAGACTCTTCTGGCTGAAGTGATGGCCAGAAGAAAAGCTGTCTTCCAGGAGAGAAATTTTAACTTTGCTGAGATGCTGGTTCAAAGGGGGGCAGGGTGAGCTTTTCCAACACAAAGTTAAAGTCTCGAGCTGGAATGGGTGCTCTTCTGGGTGGCCTCAAGTTGCTAGCCCCTCTTAGGAACTGTCTGATCAGAGGGTGTGAGAAAAGGGGGTGCTCAGTGTGGAAATGAGCAGAGATAGCAGAGGCATGAATTTTAATAGAGGAAAAGGAGAGACCACTTTGTAACAGGTCAGCTAGGTAATCCAGGATGAGAGGTAGGCAGGGCTGTGCCATATCGGCTCCCTTAGCCTGAATCCAGAACCTTTTCCATTTGTCAGCATAAGACTTTCTAGTGCTAGGGTGTCTAGTCTCACGCAATACATCTAGAACCCGTTTACTGAGGTTGGTAGATTGATCAGTGGTCAGGGAATACGCCAGGCTGCCAAACTGACAGTCTGCAATTGGGGATGCATGAATTCTCCTTCCCTCTGGGTCAGGAGGGTTGGGGGTCTGAGGGAGATGCCATGGTGGCAGTGGGGACAGGCTGTGCAGCAGTGGGTACCAGTGCTGGCGAGGTCAGTCTGGAGCAATCAGAATTGTCCTTGGTTTTTCCTCCCTTATTTTGAGCAGTACCCTGGTGATGAGAGGTAGTAGAGGAGAGGCATAGACCAATAGATTGACCCAGGGGAAGGATATGGCATCCACTTTCCAAGCCATGTAGTGATGCTCCCTGGTGCAGAACTTGCTGAGCTGATGGTTGGTGTGGGAGGCAAAGAGGTCGACCTTCGGGGTGCCCCATTTCTGAGTTATTAGGGTGAAGGTTCTTTGGTCCAGCTGCCACTCGTGTGGGTCCAAAAGATTTCTGCTTAAGTGGTGTGCCAGAGAGTTTAGACAGCCTGGCAGGAATTGTGCTAACAGGTGTAGTTACATGGCAGAGGCTGTGTGCCAAAGGGTCGTGGCCAGCCTGCATAGAGGGTAAGTGTGAGTACCTCCCTGCTTGTTGAGATACCACATCACAGTGGTGGTGTTTGTTTTGATCAGGAGAGCCCCTGGAGAGAGAAGGGGTCTGAAAGTTGTCAGTGCGTGCTGGACAGCTAGCATCTCTTTTTGGTTGATGTGCAGATGGATTTGCTGTGGGCTCCATTGGCCCTGTATGCACCTGCCGTCCAGGTGTGCACCTCAGGCATAGTCTGATGCGTCTGTGGTGAGGGTCTGGGTGGCACGGGGTGGTGAGAAAGGCAGTCCTTTGATGTGGGAGCATGCTGCTGCCCGCCAAAGAAAATCTTTTCTTAGGCAAGGTATCACTGGTATAGGAGTTTCCAGGTCTTCAGAGTGCTGACACCAAAGGCTTTTTAGGTACCACTGAAGTTTCCTCATATGCAGTCTGGCATATGGAATGAGTAGAATGCAAGATGTCATGAACCCCAGAGCTTGCAGTATTTTCCTTGCAGATAAATTGGGGTCTGGTGACTAGGTAAGAGAAGTAGGCTGTCAGGTAAGTTTGCTTTTCTGGTGTAAGGAATGCCATCTGGGATGCTGTGTCCAGGCTTGCTCCCAGGAATATAATCCTCTGGGTGGGTACTAATTTGAATTTATTTTTGTTGATCGTGTACCCTAGGGAGGTCACAGTAGGGACTGTACAAAGGCCAGGTGCTTCAGCAGCTTTTCCTGACTGTCTGTCTGAGTTAGGCAGTCTAAGAATGGGTAAATTTGGATATTCCTTTGTCTGCAAAAGGCAATGGTGGGAGTCAGACATTTTGTGAAAACTCTGGGAGCAGGAGATAAGCCAAAGGGAAGGGCAGAGAACTGAAAGTGCAGAGATCCTGCCCTGAAATGTACATATTTCCTGCATGATTCCCTGATAGGAATGTGGAGGTATGCCTCTTTTAGGTCTAGGGTGGCTAGCCAAGCATCCTTGGACAGCATGGATAGCAGTTGCTGGAGGTTGAGCATTTTAAATTTTGGTATCACCAGGAAGGTGTTTAGAGTGGATAGATCGAGGATGGAATGCCAGGTGCCCTCTTTTCTGGGTACCAGAAAAAGTCTGGAGTAGAAACCTTGGCCTATCTGTTCTGCAGGAACGTGCTCTATTGGCCTCAGAGAGCAGGGAAAGGACTTGCTTTTTCGCCTCTGCCCACTGGTTTGGAGGAATATCTGGAAAACCTTTTTTGGAGTTGGAAGAGTGTGGAAAGAAAATTTGTATCCCTGGGACACTATGTTGAGGACCCAGTGGTCGTTGGTAATGGTGGCCCAGGTGCTTGTATGAAAGGAGAGTTTTCCTCCTAGGGGCAAGTGCAGGTGGGCAGAGGGAGGGAGTGGGGGAGGAGAGTCATTGCGAGTTCTTACCATGAGGGGGTGACTTTGAACTCCCTGATTTTGAAATGGAGAGACTCCACTGCTTGATCTCTGCATTCCCTGTGGCTGCTGTCTGGTGGGGGTCTGGGCTGAACTGACCTGGTGGGGGCAGGAAAGGACCAGTGCTTGGAGGGGCAATGCCTGCTGAACCTGGATGGCTGGACCTGCAGAAAATCTTTAACTGTCTGCATAGATTTAGCTTTTTTTTCCATCTTTTTTAAGACCTCCTCTGCCTTGGTGCCAAATAAGTTGTCTTTGTGCAAGGATGCATCCAATAATTTAGATTTGATGTGGTCTGGTAAGGGCTGTTCCTTAAGCCAAGCATGCCTTCTAAGGACAGAACTGGTGACTGCTGCCCTGTAAGAAGCTTCTAGGGCATCAAAACCACAGTGTAAGGTGTGCTTAGTTACTTGACTTGCAGAATGGATTAACTCTTTTAACTCTTTAGATTCTGCACAAGCAGGAAAGGAAGACACTTTTTGTTAGAGGAGTTCCAAGGTCTGTTGCTGAAATTTTAGAATATGGAACTGACAATTTAGTGCTCTGATAGCAAGAGTAGCAGAGGTGTATACTTTTTTACCCCATCTGTCTAGTGCTCGGGAATCCCTTTCTGATAGGGTGGGATTCTTAACGGAGGTTGCTTTAATTCCTTTAGGCCTTTGAGAAATTACCTCAGGGTCAGCAGAAGGATTTTTGCAAAGAAATTTGTGAGTCAGGGACTCTGTAATACCTATCAGGTTTCCTGGGAGGAGGAAGGAGGGTGTCAGGAGTCAAACTAGATTCCAGGAAAACATCGTCCACAACATCCAGGACTGTGGGAACGGCCAGGGGTCTGTGCTGTGGAAGATCTAAGAATTCTCTCTTTTTAGACTGAGGGGTAGTCCTGACATTCCCACTGGAAATGTTCCCTTAAGGTATGAAGGGTTTCCCTAAAGGAAAAGTCTGCGAGTGGAGAGGCTAAAGGAATGGATTCCTCTGCATCAGAATCCTCACAGGCAGAGAGGGGCTGCATGTCTTCATACTCAGATGCATCAGAGTCATCAGACTCCTGTTCACACAAAACTACTGGAGACCGATCTCTTTCTTTTGAAAGGGGTAGCTTGGCTTCCCCTGATCAGCACGATAAGGTCTTCCACCATTTTAAGCATTTGTGACTGAGGCAAGGAAGCAGGTGCCTGAGATTGGGTTGTCGGGTTCTTGGGTGTGGTTCATACCTTGGGCCTTAGAAATGCAGTAGTTTTTGAAAGAACGGTAGATGCGAAAGTCGTTGGTTTGTGTTGAGAATCGGTAGTGCAAAGTACTTCCTCGGAAGCCGGTGCCTGCTCAGCGGCTCCGAACCCATCCAAGGTACAGACAACCGCAGGATCCTTAGTCAAAGAGTTTTGCGGCATACCGGACTACGAAAGGGTCTCGGTAGCGGCCTGCGAATCCACAGAAGCAGGCATCAGGGGCTACGAAAGCGCCTCACTGAGAGCTGGAGAACTGATGACTAGCTTAACAGAAACATCGTTGGTAGCTTTGGACCTGTGCGGTCTGTCTCTGTCTTTATCTTTACATTTTTTTCGGAAGATCTGCTGTCAGATGGCTTACCGAAGCCATATCGAAATTTGAGGACTGTAAGCGAAAATATCTAGCTACAATAAGGGCCAGACGATGTATAGTTCTGGCGTTAAAGCACAAAAGCAACAGTGAGGGATGTCGTGGTCTGGACCTAAGCAAGTGATGCAGTAAGAATGAAAGCCTCGGTGTGGTATTTGCTTTCCACAGGCAAGAAAATTGTTAACTTTTTCTGACATCGGTTAGAGCAAGAAAAAAGGATCCCCAATGGGGTACTTAGCTTTAGAAGACTTCAGCTTCAATTCAGAATATGAAACTCAGGTAGCAGCCGACTGGCACTCTTGCGAACTGCTTCTGCTTCGGGCTCCTCGGCAAGAAAGACTGATGTAATGGCATCAGCTGTCTTACTTTATACTACTGATGACCTGACATCAGTCCTGGAGTGACAGCAACCGATGCAGAAATACTAAGCCTCTGGCATTCGGGCCAGCCGAGGGCTACCCTGGCAGGGATAACCCAAATGTGATGACTGCAACAGTGAAACATGAAGAACATTTAGCTTTTTCTTCCATCTTTAAGACCTCCTCTGCCTTAGTGCCAAATAAGTTGTCTTTGTGCAAGGCTGCATCCAACAATTTAGATTTAACATTTATTTATTTATTTATTTTTTATTTTACATTTGTTGACCGGGCTAGTCCAGCTGGATATATGTCCATTTTCAGTGGAGGCCCGGGGAGAAAAGCTCCAACGATATTACAGATAATTCACAGAAACAGTCAATACAAGGTCAAAAATAATAACACATTGAGTCAGAACATGAGATATACATGCAAACAGGCATAGTCATCGCAGGAAATTACATAAACAAAGTTTAGTAGTTATTTGCTATACAAATTCTAAAAATAAGTATATAATATGTAAAAGGTGAAAAGAAAATGATTAAAAGATTTTGAAAATTTTTTTTTTTTTTTTTTTACATATGTCTATAGGATGTTGTGTGAGGAGGAATTAAGGAGGAAAGGAAAAAGAAAGGTTAATCTGGGTTGTTACAGGAACAAAGCCAGTGTTTATTGAGATGTGTTTTCAGCTGTTTTTTAAAGAGTGGAAGACTAGACAAAGATGAGATATCAGATGGCAGTTTGTTCCACATTTTTCCAACAGAGTTAGAAAAAAGGCCATCACCTGCAGAGTTATTGGGTATGGTAATATTAACCAGTAGTTTGTTTGATGAGCGTAGGTGTTTCAAGTTATTATAAGGCGTAATGAGGGTAGAGATGGCTTTAGCCATGTTTCAGTTAAGCATAACATATCAAATTGATGGGTTTCAAGGAGGGCATGGATTTGACTGGCATGGTCTGGCAAGGGCTGTTCCTTAAGCCATGCATGCCTTCTAAGGACAGAACCAGTGACTGCTGCCTGCAAGAAGCTTCTAGGGTGTCAAAACCACAGTGTAAGGTGTGCTTAGTTACTTGACTTGCAGAATGCATTAACTCTTGTAACTCTTTAGATTTTGCACAAGCAGGAAAGGAAGACACTTTTTGTTTGAGGAGTTCCATGGTATGCTGCTGAAATTTTAGCATATGGAACTGGCAATTTAGTGCTCTGATAGCAAGAGTAGCAGAGGTGTATACTTTTTTACCCCATCTGTCTAGTCCTCGGGAATCTCTATCTGAGGGGGTGGGATTCTTAGCAGAGGTTGCTTTAATACCTTTAGGCCCTTGAGAAATTACCTCAGGGTCAGCAGTAGGATTTTTGAAAAGAAATTTGTATGAGTCAGGGACTCTAATACCCGTCAGGTTTTCTGGGTGTGCCAAGTCTCAAACCTAACAGTACAGTACAGTCAAAGCAATATACCACTACACCATTTGGGCTGTCTGATGGCTTACCGAAGCCATATCGGAATTAGAGAACTGTAAGCGAAAATATCTAGCTACAATAAAGGCCCGACAACATATAGTTCTGGTGTTGAACAAAGCACAAAAACGACAGCGGGGGGACATCGTGGTGTGGGCCTAAGCAAGTGACACAGTAAGAATGAAAGTCTCGGTGTGGTATTTGCTTTCCACAGGCGAGACAATTGTTAACTTTTTCTGACAACGGTTAGTGCAAGAAAAAAGGATCCCCAACGGGGTACTTAGCTTTAGAAGACTTCAGCTTCAATTCAGAAAACGAAACTCAGGTAGCGGCCGATTGGCACTCTTGCAAACTGCTTCTGCTTCGGGCTCCGCAGCAAGAATGACTTATGTAATGGCGTCGGCTACCTTACTTTATACTACCGACGACCTGACGTCATTCCTGGAGCCGACGACCTGACATCATTCCTAGAGCAACAGCAACTGACGCAGAAATATTAAGCCTTTGGTATTCGGGCCGGCCAAGGGCTACCCTGGCAGGGATAACCCACATGTAATGACTGCAACAGTGAAACACGAAGAACATCTGCTTTACTTCACTTCTAGAAAAGCAGGGTAGGATTGAGGAACATACATGTAGAAATAGCAGATAGGTGTGCCTGGATAATGAAACAGGCTAGACCAGCTTTTTAAGAGTTCATATAAGTATGAAAATACAGTGGGAATCAATGTTTGTAAGGGATTCTCTCTCTTTTTGCGACACCAGATAGAAAATCTTTTCCATTTGGATATACAAAATCTTCTAGTGGTAGCTTTTCTCATCTTCGGGAGAACCTGGAGCACATCCTTGGAAGATTGGGGCCTGAAAGGGATAAGAATTCTATTATACACACTAAGATTCACAACTAGCAAGTTGGGATGAAGCCAAGAACTCTTTTTCTGTGCGAGTAAGTCCTCTATGTAGAGTTACTTGTGATGATGACTCCCGGCTAGATGAAGGGGAAACCAATGCTGCTTGTGTCCAAAGGGCACAGAACCTTCAGGATCAGAGGAAGTGGAGGGAAAGCATACAAGAATTCCCAAGGAAAAAAAAAATATGCTGCCCATCATCCAGGCTTGGGGACAAGGGATCCTGCAGCAAGACAGCCTGAGCTGCTTGTTGTGAGTGGCAGCAACAGGTCTAAGGGATACCCCATTTGTGGACTATGTCCAGGAAGACCTTCCCATTCAACATCCATTTTTGAGGGTTTTCCATAGATGTACTTAATGAATATGTAAAAACACTGTCTTTGGAAGGAAAGTAAACTGCTTGTAAGGACAGAGTTGCTTTTATAGCTTGGTTCCAAGCCAGAAGAACCAGTCTGTATATTTGGTAGGACTAAGACACCCCCATTTGTTTATATACCACACAACTGTTGTGTTGCTTGTGAAAATCCTATGGGTCCTGGATTCCATGAGTGAGAAACATCCTGCAGAGCCTGAATGAGAGCCCTCACTTTTACACTGATGTGTTTCCCTCCTTTCTTTGAGAGTCCATTGACCCTAAACTGCTAAGGAGCCTGTCCATGCACCTCAAGCTAGGTCAGATGCATCTGTACGCAGTTCTTGAGTGGGAGTAGTTTGTTTGAATACAGACATGGATTCAGCTGCACCTGAGAGATCCACGATTGTAACTCTCTTTTTAGAAAAAAGAGACAGCGGAATCGGAGTATTCAGTGGGTGGCAATGTTGAGACAAAGTACCTCTGACTCATGTGGAGTTTGGCAAAGGGAATCATGGGAAATGGAAGCTGCCATAAACCCAGAGTCCTTAGAATTTCCCTAGAAGGATAAGACTGATGAGGAAGGGGGGACTGAAATACACAGAGAGGGTCTGAACTTTCTATTGTGGGGGAAAAGCTACCATTAGATGTGTCCAGCCTGCAACCCAGACAGATTAGATCTTGGGTAAGGGGCAAAGCAGACATTTTTAGATTGATTGTGAAGCCCAGCCTCAGCAGAAGGGAGGTAGTGTAGTTGAGATGCCTTAACAGGTCTACCTGAGAGGTTGCCTGTATAAGAAAGTTGTCAAGGTGTGAAAACATATGGATACCCAGAGTCCAGCAAAAGATGACCACTGGAACTAAGCACTCTGTAAAAACTCTGGAAACTGTGGATAACCCAAAGGGTAAAGCAGAGAAATGGAAGTATGACGAACAAGCCAAGAACCTGAGGAACGTCTTGTAAGAAAGGTGAGAGGGAAGGAAAACACCCTTCAAATCCAAGGGTGCCAGAAAAGCTTGAGGCAAGCTGAAAGGGATGAGAGTTTGAAGGAAAAGCATTTTGAAAGAAGGTACCTTCAGAAAGGTACTGAAGTGGGACAAATCTGAATGGGTCTTTCATCTCCTTTGGCTGGTGCCAGGAAAAGTCTGAAATAAAAGCCTTTTCCTAGATGTTGTGGGACTACACATTCTATTGTACCTTGGTAGAGAAAACCCTGCAAAACAGCAGAGAGAATGTGTACCTGGTTGGATGAAGGAGAAGGGAACGTCCTTCTAATAAGTCATCTTGTAGCCTTGACAAATGACAGAAGAAACCCACTAACCTGAAGTGATGGGCTGCCTATCTGGAAAGGAACAGGTTAGTGTTTTTGACAGGGGGTGGGGTAGAATGGGAGGGAGGAGGTAATTGTACTGATTTTGCTGGAAAGAGAGGTTTCCCAAACTTGAAATATCTTATTAGGGTTATCCTAAAATCTTTCTAGGCATCTTCCTGCCTTTCTAAGCAGATTTTGGATCCCCAGGGGAAAAGAAAGTGGACTTAGCTGGGCAGTTCTTTTGATACCTGGGCACAGAGTTGAGAAAAATGTGCTTAAAATCTTGCATTATTTTACTTTTCTCCTGTCAAGATCTGAACAGATCTGCAGGCAACAGGACCAAACCAAAATCATGGAGAGCGAGTCTAATAGTTTAGATTCAACATCCTCCAGAAGAAACTAAGAACACAGTCATGCACATTTCCTGATTATCAATCCAACAGCAGCCATCCTGGAAAAAGCTTCTACTGCATCATAAAGTACAGTTTTGTACCTACCATAAATGTAGATGTTCGAGGATCCACATTGCTGCAGTCCTAACTATTGGGTAGTCCGCTGTCCAGTCGGCCCGAATACCAAAGTATATGGCTGACGTCGGTCAGGGCGCATTAGACTGACGTCAGTACGTCAGGGTACTAATGCGCATGACCGACGCCATATCCTCAGTCTTTTCTTGCCCCAGATGTCAGAAGACCCTGAAAAGATAAGGCCAAAACCAAAAACTCCCAACATATCTGCACCAAAATATATATATATACAAAATTAGCAGAATATAACCTCACCTACACAACCACCCCTAAACACAGAGGGGAAGGAGGGAGGGTAAATTGGACTGCAGCAATGTGGATCCTCGAACATCTACATTTATGGTAGGTACAAAACTGTACTATGTTCTTCATTCCATATTGCTGCAGTCCTAACTATTGGGTAGAATCCCAAAGCAGAGGTAAGGGAGGCTGGCAAATCATAAGGAAGCAGGAGCTGATAACATGCCTTGCAAAATAGCTGTGGCAAAACCAGCCCTAGACTTAGAGTAGAGAGGAAGGTGGTAATGCTTAGAGAAAGTATGCACTGAACTCCAAGTAGCTGCCTCCAAAATATCCTTAGTTGCCACCCCCTTAAAAGCTGTTGAAGTGGCAGTAGCCCTAGTGGAATGAGGCCTAATCCCAGCTGGAATCTCCTTGCCATGATGGGAATAACAAAATGCAATGCAAAACCCAATCCACCTAGAAATAGTTTGTTTTGACACAGGCTTGCCCTGAGAACTCAAAGCAAAAGAAACAAACAACTGCTGAGACTGCCTAAAATCCTTAGTCCTGCTCAAATAATAACGCAATTGCCTGTGTACAACTAAAGTGTGCAAAATCTTTTCCCCTTTATTTTGGGGAGCTGCATAAAACGTAGGCAAATGAATAGTTTGGTTTAAAGCCACACTAGAAACCACTTTAGGCAGAAAGGAAGGATTAGTACGTAATGATACCCTATCCTTATGAAAAATCAAAAAAGGCTCAACCGCCATAAGGGCCTGTGACTCAGAAACCCTTCTTGCAGAAGTAATGGCCAACAAAAAGCAGTCTTCCATGACAAGTATTTCAGTTCAGCAGTAGCTGCAGGCTCAAAAGGTTGTAGAGTAAGTTTCTCCAACACAAAATTGAGATCCCAAGCAGGAGTAGGAGCTCTACGTGGGGGTCTTATATTCTTTGCCCCTCTAAGAAATTGCTTGAACAAAGGATGTGAAAACAATGGTGGGTCACAATCATAGTGAGCTGAAATTGCTGCAGCATGAATCTTAATGGAAGAGAAAGACAAACCTTTTTCCAATAACTCAGTAAGATATTGAAGAGCCACACTCAAATTAGGCTCCGAAATCTCCAAATTCTTTGCTGCAGTCCAAAATAAAAACCTCTTCCATTTTTCTGCGTACACTTTCCGTGTACTAGGTCTTCTGGCTTCCATAATCACATTTAAAACTTGTTGAGGAAGTTGAGACCTGCTGTCTTTCAAAACAGAATATGCCAGGCTGTTAGATGAAGAGAGTGAAGCTTGACATTGAGCAGACGACCGTCCTTCTGAGACAACAGATGTGGAATCAAGGGTAAAGGCCATGGAGGCTCCTTTAACAGACTCCACAGTAATGGGTACCAGTGCTGCCGAGGCCAATCTGGAGCTATTAAAATCATCCTTGGCTTGTCTTGTCTGACTTTTAGAAGCACCTTTGGAAGAAGAGGCAGAGGTGGAAACGCATACACATGAAGATTTTTCCAACTGAAAGAAAGAGCATCCACTTTCCAAGCTGTGTGATGAAACCTCTGTGCAAAACTTTGGCAGCTGGTGGTTTAGTGGAGAAGCGAACAGATCTATGTCTGGAGTTCCCCAGGACACTGTCAACTTTTGAAATACATGAAGATCCAGTTTCCACTCGTGGGGATCCATGATTTGTCTGCTTAACACATCTGCTAAGGAGTTCTGTGCTCCGGCAGAAACCTTGCCTGAAGAGTTAGTTGCAAGCTTAGCGCAGTCTCCCATAAAATCATTGCTTGCCTGCACAATGGGTAAGATTGTGTTCCCCTTGGTTGTTGATGTACCACATGACAGTTGTGTTGTCTGTTAGAATCAACACCTGCCCTGGAAGAAGTAACTCCTTGAAAGCCATTAATGCAAACTGGACTGCTAACATCTCCTTCATGTTGATATGTAGATGCTGTAGTCTGGCAGGCCACTTGTCTTGTATCCACTTTCCATTTAGATGAGCTCCCAAGCAATGTCTGAGGCATCTGTCGTTAGAATTTGACTCGCCTCTGGTCGGGTCACAGAGAGTCCCTTGTTTAGGTGACATTCCTGAGCCCACCACAAAAATTCCTTTTGAATGCAAGGTATTATTTGAATGACAGTGTCCAAATCCTGGCAGTGCTGTGTCCATACATTTTGAGATACCATTGTAGCTTCCTCATATGCAGTTTGGCATTGGGAAGCACCAGAATACAAGATGCCATGAACCCTAAGGCTTGAAGGACTGTCCTTGCAGTCAGCCCGGACTGAAGAGATAGTTGATGGAAGTAACTGGAAAGATTCTTTTGTTTGTCCGGGGTTAAAAAGGCCATCTGGGCTGCTGTATTCAGTCTCACACCCAGAAAGCACATGTCTTGAGAGGGTACTAGACTGGACTTTATTTCGCTCACAGAATACCCTAGGCATCTTAGCACTGCTATGACATATTCCAAATGCTGTAGAAGGTCTTCCTTTTCTTGAGCCAGAATCAGGCAATCGTCCAAGTAAGGATAGATTTGAATTCCTTTCAGCCTGAAGTAAGCTATCACTGCAGCCAGAACCTTTGTGAATACTCTGGGCAGTAGATAAGCCAAAGGGCAATGCAGAGAACTGATAATGAGAATTTCCAGCTCGAAAACGCAGATACTTTCTGCAACTTAGTCTTATAGGCACATGAAGGTAAGCTTCCTTGAGATCTAAAGTTACCATCCAGTGATCCTTGCCCAGCAGAGGTAAAAGCTGTTGTAACGTCAACATTTTGAACTTGGGAATGTCCAGATAAGTGTTGAGGATAGATAAATCCAAAATTGGTCTCCACGTGTTCCCCTTCTTTGGTACTAGGAACAGGCGAGAATAAAATCCTAGGCCCCTTTCTGGCACAGGAACCGGCTGAATGGCCCCAATTTGGAGTAACTGAGAAATTTGCTTGTGAGCCTCTTGTCTTTGTAGAGGAGGAATGTCTGGCATGCCTTTGAAAGGAGGCAAGGTATGGAAATAAAACCTGTAACCGTGGTGAATGATATCCAGAACCCATTTGTCTTGGGTAATTAAATCCCAATTTTCTTTGAAAAGAGACAGTCTTCCTCCTAGAGGTGCCGCCAGGCGAGAAAGTACTGGCAGCTGAAAAGGCAGGTCATTGGGTCTGCTTACGAAAGGACTGACCCCTGCCCTCACCAGAAGTCTGAGCAGGTGAACTCCTGTCCTAGGCCTAAAAGAACCTTGAGCTCTACCCCTACCACGTCTAGACCTACCCCTAGACTGGGAATCATAAGCAGGATAAGTCCATCCCTTAGCAGGCCAATTTCTACTAAACTTGGAGGCTGCACCTGCAAAAATCCTTAACAGTTTGCATAGACTTAGCCTTGTCCTCCATCTTCTTTAAAACTGCTTCCACAGGCGAACCAAACAACACATCAGACTGTAAAGGAGCATCCAATATCCTTGTCTTAACATGCTCAGCTAAGTTCTGATCTCTCAACCAGGCGTGCCTACGAAGAACAGAACCAGTGGCAGCCACCCTGGAGGAGGCCTGCACAGCATCAAAACCACATTGCAAGGAATGTTTACCCACTTGTTCAGACACATGAACTAAATCCTGCAACTCTTTACACTCAATACCTTCCGCCAGAGCATCCACCTTAGATTTCAACTGTGAAAGAAGATAATTCTGATATTTTAACATGTAAAACTGACAATTCAATGCCCTCATGGCTAAAGTGGAAGAAGTATACACTTTCTTTCCCCATCTATCCAAAGCCCTTGCCTCTTTATCAGGAGGGACAGGATTTTTAACAACTGAGGCCTTCACACCTTTAGGCCCCTGAGAGACAGTTTCCGGGTCCGCCCTAGGACTCTTAAAAAGATACTTATGAGCTTCAGGCACCCTATAATACCTATCCGGTTTAACTGGGGCAGGAGGCAAAGAATCCGGATTCAGGGAAGCCTCTGCAAAGACATCTTCCACCACATTCAAAACAGGAGGTATAGCCAGAGGCCTATGCTGGGGTAAAAACAAGAATTCCCTAAGCCTTTTCCTGGAATCAGAGAAATCTTGACCTTCCCATTTAAAATGCTCCCTCATGGAATGCAGAGTCTCTGAAAATGAAAAATCCTCAGGAGGGGAAGCTGAAGGAGTAGAATCATCCACATCAGAATCAGAATAAGGAGGGTACTCCTGCAAGTCTTCAGAAGACTCAGAAGCCTCGAGCATTGCTCAAAACTCTCAAACTCAGATTCCACCCTAGGCCTCTTATCAGGAGGGGCATAGAACCCTTATCATAGTAATCAAATCCTCTGCCATTTTAAGCATATGTTTCTTAGGCAAAGACCCTGAAGTACTAGGAGAAACCCCCACTGAAGCAAAACTCGGCCTGCCCCTCAAAGAAGCCTTGGAAACAGAAGGGGAGGCTCTGACCACCTTAGGAAGAGAGGGAAGAACAGCCACCTGAGAAGCCCCCTCAGCATGGCCTACTTCCTGAGAGGATACATCCTGTAACAGTAAAGTCTCTCCCTGAGACTGCAAAGAAACACCTGGCAAAACCTCCGCTCCACTGAGCCCTCTAAAGAACCGACGCCTGGGACTGTCGGTTCCTCCACTCTAAGCTTTGCAGTTTTGTCCTTGCGTTTTTTAGTCAAGCCGCGCCGGAACATCCAACGGCATTTTATAATTACAACGCTTCCCAAACACTAACCTGGCACAGTCTAACCTTCTCTTAATAGTGCGTTTGTTAAATCTAGCACAAGAGCGGAATCCAACAACGTCGTGCTCAGGCCCTAAACAAGGTATACACAAAGTATGGTAATCCCTATGAGGTATCTGTTTCCCACAAGAAATACAGTTATTCACTTTTTCTGACATCCGTTAAATACTGAGGCAAGAAAAACCAAAATATTCCCAACGGGTACTTAGCCAACTTTGATTCGGTCTGAAACTCTGGCTTCAGAAACTTTCAGAACGCCAACCTGCACTCGCAAAATTGCTTCTGCATCGGACCATGCGGCAAAAAAGACTGAGGATATGACGGTCATGCGCATTAGTACCCTGACGTACTGACGTCAGTCTAATGCGCCCTGACCGACGTCAGCCATATACTTTGGTATTCGGGCCGACTGGACAGCGGACTACCCAATAGTTAGGACTGCAGCAATGTGGAATGAAGAACATCTACATGTAATGGTATGTCCGGCCACCTGAACAGCCTAACCCATCACAGAAACAGCCTGCTGCTTAGTTTCAGAAATCTCAAGATTAGTCAAAGTCTTACTCAATTCACCAGGAACAGACAACAGACACTTTGTAATTTAGGTATGCTAATTCAATGCCCAGAAGGCCAGAGGGACACAAGTGTAAACCTTCTTTCCATTTCTGTCCATGGCCCTACAGTCGCTGTCCAAGGATAACAGCAGCAGCAGGTAAAAGTTTGGAAGACTTGCCAGTGGAAACAGAAAACAGACAGATTCACCAAAGGATATCTGAGAGAGAAATTCTGGCTACTTAGGCATTTTATAAAACCTATCAGACCTCTTAAAGGCAGGAGGTTGTCAATCAGGAGAGGCTGAAGTGGATGCAAATGCATCTAGGAAGGCCTTCAAAGCTGAAGGGACAGGTGCTGGTGTATTAGCTCCTACATTTAACAAGTTGTAATAACGAATTTTGACATCACATACTTCTCCAGATTCCCATGTAAAATGGTGCATCAAGTTTTGTGATGGTTCCCCAAAGAAAATTTCCTCAACAGGAGAGTCAAGGGATAATGTGTCTTGATCATCTGAAGTCATTTGATCAGGAGAATGTATCTGTGATGAATAAGCTAGGGGGTGTTCATCTGAATGAGACTCTTCTTCCTCAGATGATGACTCATGTAGTCTCTTCTAACAAAGGGCAGGAAGAAGAAGAAGGAGGCTTTTGGGACAAAATGGCATTGTACAAACCATGTGAATATCCGATCCATTTCTTTTCTTGAGATGTACAAGAAGAAACTATGTCTTTTGTTTCTTTTTCCTTAGGTGTGATGTCCACTTTGACAAAGCACAGTGGATCCAAACTGATGGACCTCAATCAAGAATGCAGGCACCCTCTAGTCCATCTGAAATAATGAGCCTTGGTTCTCCCTCACAACCCTACTGGTATGATCAATAGCAACACATGTGAGAGAATCCAATTTCATACTGGTCTCCAGTGGGGTCACGGTAGTGAAAGCCTGAGAAGTAATTGGGAGTACTGTGGGTTCCTGCAGCACCTCAACTAGTACATCAGAGTCCAGCTGGGCAGACAGTGGTTCAGGGCTATGTCTTTTGAATTTCTTTTTGGTGCAAGTGGGACATCGGATGCAGAGAGTTTCGCCATTTTAGAACAGGCAAAGTACTTCAAGCCCTGCATGTCTAAATAAGTGTTCAGCAGGAAAAGACATTTATGTTGAGTTTTTGGAACAAATGACTGACACCACTGGCAATTCTTATAGTAGCATTCAGCCCCAAGACAAAACAAGCACCCCGAGTGGAGGTCCTTATAAGGTATCTGTCTACCACATCCAGAAACAAAAGGCACAGCATGACCATCCATATAAAACAGGGTTTATAACATCAAGCTTTCCAGCTGAAACTCTCTTTCAAGAATAAATCAACACATTAAAACCACAAAATAAATAAGTGACACCAGCCAATCAAACCACATGAATCATAAACACATTATGTAATTAACTAAATAAATCCCTCCCACAACATTTACTTATTTAAAAACTTCACAGAACCATTATGATCAACTTAATATATTTAAAGCATTTTATTGCAAACAAGAATGCTTCGTAAAATATATACAGCATTCTAGCTAACATATGTTTGTCTTAATTTTAAAGTAGGTTTAATACTATTAGTTTTATTAAGCCCTGGATGAACATTAGATCTAAAAAAGTTTATCCATTTATATTCTGCCCTTTCTGTTGCATTCACAATGTCCCCTCCCCTCTTATTCTTAAAAACTCCCTGTAATATCCTAAATTTAAACATATGCTCGTTTCCAAATTGTAAAATATGCTTATTAAGTGCATTTGTCTCAACCACTCTTCTTATTTCAGATAGGTGGGAGGCAATTCTCTCCTTAAATTTACAGTCGGTTTTTCCAATATAAAAACATAAACATTTCTCACGGTTGGCCAGACAGACAAAGTTCTCACTATTACATGTCCCAAATGCCTTAAAACTACATTTAGCTTACAAAAAACATTTTCCTTTTTTCCCCCCGTTAATAATATGAGTTCACAATGATTGCTTGTATGGTTTCCAATACATTTTAAAGAACCACAGTTAGTTGCTGTTAGCAAGAATAATGCAAATTTTGTTGAATTTTTTAAATGATGCCTTCTTTAAATATACATATATTGTACTTGGTTTTTGAAAATATTCTTTTGTTAACTCTTTAATAACTCTTGAAATGTTAAGAATTATAATATGTTGCTGTTACTACAAAACTTTTTATAAAAGCTACTTTTCTTTTTCTCTCTATATAATATCGAAGGGTACAATTAATATAGTATTTTGAGAAGTCTGAAAATGAATATGCAGTATATAAATAATAAAAGGAGCGGGATGGGCACAGTCTGTTAGCTGATGACTGTTCACATTTGGAGCAGTATGGGTATTATTGACATCCCTCTGATATAGATCTACTCCTTGTTGTTAAAAATAATAGTTTCTTTTAGTTTCTTAACTCATGCACATTTACAAATACAGAGGGATGGGTGGTTAGGCACCCATTTAGAGTTTAGGAGTACAGAAGTCACAACATTTATTATTAAGATAAATACACTAAACAGAAAAAGTTTATAACTGTATTTTTGTGTATCAACTAATGAGAAACTTCAACAATATTAATAAAAAATGATAACCATAGACTCTTGGAATGTTAAAGGGATGGTAGATAAAAAGAAAAGAAATTTAATCATGCACCTCACATACCCAAACTAAGGCTGATATAACTTTCTTGCAAGAAACTCACTTAGATGACCAACTCTGGGTTAGGGAAAAGAAAAGAAAATGGGTTAAAACAATAGTTGCTGCAAATTATAGTTCTTTATCCAAGGGAGTGGCCATTATAGTAAATAAATCCTTCCAAGGAGAGATTACTTCCTATGCAGCTACTCAAAGGGAAGATGGGTATTATTTACTACTGAAGATCATACTTTAAACCATTACTCTTTCTTAATATATATATAGCCCCTGCTCAAATCAACAGCTCATTTATGAAATCTTTAATATATTAGCCAAATACCCAAATCATCTGTTTATTGTAGGTGGGGACTGGAATGCTTTACTAAATCTAGATAAGGATAGATCGCATAATAAAAACAGACAGCCACAATCCACCACTACAGCACTTGAAGAATTACAAAATACATTTGAACTAGTTGACCCTTATGTTAAATTTCAATATGATAAAACAATATCCAGATTCACTTTTTTTTCAGCCACTCATAAAACTTGGTTCAGGATAGATGCTTTTCTAATTTCCCTTGCTTTCCTTTCTAACAAATTAAATTATGCTGTATCACCTAGAACTCTTTCCGATCATTCCAAAATTAGACTTTTAATAAACTTTCAAGCTCATAAACAAAATATTTCCTATTTCAATACCTGGACGTTATATCCTAAAATTATACAAAACCAAGAAACTACACAAGAAATTCAGAATGTGCTAGCCCAACTTCAAAATGATTTTATATCCGGTCAAATTCCATATGACATACAATGGGTGGCTACCAAGGCGGTCATCAGGGGTATTATTCAAAAATCTGCATGGCTCAAAAAAAAGTATAACAATCTTAAGAATGAACTAGAGTGTCAAATAAACACTCCTGAACTAGAACTTCTAAAGAACTTGAGGAAAAAATAATTGGCAAAAACAATTACACAAACACTATTTAGAAAATATCTCATTCTTAGAATTAAGGTCAATATATCAATATTCAGAATGGGCTCAAACACCATCAAAATTCCTAGCTAGACTAATTAACATAAACATTGGACCTCCTAGGATCAAAGAAATAAAATATGAAGGACAGGTGAAATATAAAGATCAAGATATAGTGGACGCTTTTGAAGATATTTATAAGAAATTATACAATATACCCTTATCATCTACAGACAGATTTGAGGATTTTATACATAATATAAACTTTCCACAAATTACAGAAGATCAAAGGAAACTCTTAAAATCACAGTTACATTTAAAAGAGATGAAAGCTGCAATAAACAAACTAAAATTAGGTAAATCCCCTGGGCCTGATGGATACACATCGGATTTTTATAAGCTGTTCATGGAACCTATCTCCAAAGTGTTATTAAAAGTTTTCAACTATATAATAAAATATGGTATAACAGACAAATACTTAAATAACTCCAAGACAGTGTTGATTCCTAAACCGCATTCTGACCCAACAGATCCAGCAAATTATAGACCAATAGCCCTCATAAACACTAATCTTAAGATATTAGCCCATGTTATAGCAAATAGACTTAAGAAAATACTCCCCTCTATTATTTCCCAACAACAAATGGGCTTTATGACAAACAGGCAAACAAGTGACAACACCCTCCTTTTAGATACCATTCTAAGACTACTCAATAGGGATAAATGCCCCAGATATGCCCTTACAGTAGATGCAACTAAAGCTTTTGATAGAGTAAACTTACACTTTCTCTTTAATATACTGCCTTATACGGTTTTCCTCAAGAATTCATTAAAATGATTCAGGTTCTCTATCAGAAAGCTTCTACCACTATACAGGTAAATAAACTTATACCTAACCCTACACTCTTATCCAATGGTACAAGACAAGGATGTCCTCTTTCGCCATACCTATTTAATCTTTATCTAGAACCCCTCCTTCTGTTTATTTCACAAAACACCTTTCATCATATTCCCAGAATCCACAATATAAATCTTATATACTCGGCCTTTGCTGAGGACTTAAATATATACTTCCAACTCCCCACTACTGACCTCCCAAAAATACTTAAAGTTATTGATGAGTTCTCGGTAGTTTCAAATTATAATTTAAATTTAAACAAGTCATACATATTTCCCCTCAATCCTATAGGGCATAAGGAATTGTACTTTCCTATGAGTGAGATGAAAATAAATTACCAGATAAAATATCTAGGAATAATATTTACTTAAGACTTCAAAGATATTATAAACAATAACCTACTAACTACATGGACTAGTATTCAAAACTATATGGATAGATGGAAGAACATTAATATGTCTCTACTGTCAAAAGCTAGTGTTGTCAAGATGAATTTTCTACCAAGAATACTCTTTCAATTAAATGCTACCTTTTCAAATATTCCCCAAAACGTCTTCCTTGCCATGGAAAAAAGCTTCTTATGGTATCCCAAATCTACCAGAATTAAATATGCAAAACTTGTACTAGCCAAAGATAAGGGGGATTGGGGTTACCTGATTTTAAGCTTTACTATAGTATAATTACTGTATACAGACTAATACAAATAATAAACTAGGACTCATATATAAATACTTGGACACCCCAGTAGACCAAAATCTGGTATGAACAGTTGAAATCCCTTGGCTGTAATATCAAATCCTTACCATTCTTGAATTTAAACCAGGTTAGCATATACACGAAGAATTTACACCCACTAATTAAAAACATGATTCTTACAACACAGAAACTATTTAATTCATTGCAATTAGCTGATGCTTTTGCCCTTATACAACCGTTACACCTAAATCCTAATTTACTAATAAATAATAAACCAGTAAATCTAACAAACTACCCCCTGATAAAATATTACACAATATGGGATATATACCAATGGAAAGACTCTAACACGGGGCAAATGAGACTTGAACTCAAACTTCCTATGAAATATAGTATTATCCTTAACCAACTTCATCATCTTATAAATGCTAAATTCTCACAAATACACAATGACTTACAGAACATAGATCTAGTTAAATTAATACTTGAAAATCTTGCGATTAAAGGGAAAACAATTTCTAGGACTTATAAAATTGTAATGAGTGCAAAACATCAGAATTCTTTATTATTTTCAAACTATTGGCAAACGAAAAATCAATCACTGACTGAAGAAAATAAGAAACTAGCCATTGAAAATACAAATTCATTCCTTTCAAGAAGGTGTTATATACACAAATTATGGTAAACAACAATCTATATTATACCTTATCTAAATTAAATTCAATCCTAACTTTTCGCCCATTGTCCGGATCAAGCAGCTGATATTTTACATGTCATGTGGAACTGTACTACGATACACAACTTATGGTGTTCCCTGAGAGTAAGATTAGAGAAGATGGGATGTGAAAAATCAACCCTTACTTGGGAGACAGCTGTATTGTACATTAATATCAATCAACTCCCAAAAATATTAAAACATGTCTTTATTACGATGTGTGCCCTTACTAAATTCTTTATTACAAAGAACTGGAATGTCATGTCACCAATTACATGGGAAAATTTTAGCAGTCTTGCTATCAAATATATCTCATCTCACAAATTAATTTATTCAAAAACAAAAAACAAACGTTATTACCAAAAATATTGGGGTTACTTGCTAGATATAATTCTTGACAAATAAAATTTGCCTAGAAATTGTTATGAAAAGCTAACCTTTACATAAGAAATGAATGTAGTATAACCAGTCTTTCTTGCATCTTCTCCCTTTTCTTAGTATAAGTGTAACTAGATATTTTCCCTAAACATACAAATAAATGGTTAAATTTCTATTTTTACTTTATATATAGACTAGCCCCATTCTAACTATCCCTTATGAGACCAAATGAACATAAGAATTCTCATACTTTACTTGATGATGTAGTGACTTCTTGTGTATATATCGTAATTATATATATGTATAATTTTCTTGGAACGAGATTGTTGTCGGTTTTCTTTAGATAGGTATTTGTATTATTTATTTGCGTTTTTGAGTTACCGTATTGTTATTTGGAAAAAAAAATTGAAATAGAGATTTTGGGAAAAAAAACTACACTTAGCTTGTGTAATGAGATGTATAAATTCTGTTTCCATATTAATGAATTTACAGAAAGCACAGTTATAACAAGGGACTGTACCTTCATTAAACCTAGGTAGTTCTTCATGTTTACCAAAATCTTTATAACAGAGAAGTTGTTTCAAGTTCTTCTCTTTTTAGTATATAAAAGAAGGCCTTTCACCTACTAACTTCTTAACATTAGCATCAGAACTTAAAAAACAGTCCAATTCCTTTTAATTATAGATTGAATCTGTCTAGAGTGTCTATTGTATTTCATCCTATATCCCATTTTATTAAATCCAACTTCTCTTATGGAGCTAACATTATGGGCAGTATTACCTTCTCTAAATAAGTATGGTTTACTGGATCTTTCAGACTTAACATAGTCAGCATTCTCAGTTAACAGACTTCTATTATAGCCTCTTACCAAAAAGTCCTGTGTCAGTGCCAATTTCAGCTACAAACCCCTCTTCTGTAATATTCAGTGTACTACCTCTTAAAAACTGACTTTTAATTACACCTTTGTAAATGTGGGTGGGGTGCATACTAGAATTATGTACATATCTGGTTGCTTGCACCTCTTTCCTGCATATAGATGTATGAATTTACTATTGATGTTCATCAATTTAACATCTAAGAAAGTAATTTCCTCTACTGAACAATGCATTTCAAACCTAAGGAAGCTAGTGCTATTTTGTAGATGTTCAACAAACAACTCCAATGCATCCCTAGTTCCTTTCCACAGCAACACTATGTAATCTACAAAGCATTTATAATAGATCAAGGCATTGTTATAATAATCACTTCTACTAGAATCAAAAATAGTGTGTTCTTCCCATCTAGCCAACACATTAGCATAGCTGTTGGCTACTCCCAATATTTGATGATACACTTCATCCCCAAACATGAAAAAGTACAGTTTTGTACCTACCATAAATGTAGATGTCCGATAGATATGCAACTGCAGTCATAACATATGGGTTGTCCTGCCTCAGGCAGCCCTCGGTCGGCTGAATTCCAAAGTCTGGGTCCGGCGTCGGCTGGTGTCGCCTCCTCTCAGACATCACAACGGTTGGAGTACAAAGGCATCGGCCGACGCCATCTTCTTCAGTGTTTCTTGCCCCAGATGCCAGGTGCCCTCCTAGGAAGGCTAACTTTGGTGAATGGATAAAAAATTCCACACATGCACAACAGTAATAAACAGATACACCATAGGAGATACCCCCAGCTAATAGGAATAGGGGTAGGGACCCATAAAGAAAGTTGCAGAGGGGTAGGAGGGTGGGAAAATCCGACTGCAGTTGCATATCTATCTGACATCTACATTTATGGTAGGTACAAAACTGTACTATGTCCTTCAAGAATGCAACTGCAGTCATAACATATGGGTTGAATACCATAGCCAAGCTGGGGGTGGATGGAACTAAGAGAGGGATGGTGTAGCCAAAATGCCCTGCAGGACTGCCGTAGCAAAGCCTGCTCGGGATCTGGAGTATAAGGGCAGGTTGTAGTGCTTGGTAAATGTATGCACGGAGCTCTACGTAGCAGCCTCTAAAATGTCCTTTGTTGCCACTCCTCTTAGGAAAGCTGTGGATGTGGCTATAGCTCTGGTGGAATGTGGCCTAATATTGGCTGGCACACCTTTTCCATGGAAAGAATAGCAGAATCTGATACAGCGTCCAATCCATTTTGAAATTGTTTGTTTGGAGATTGCTTTTCCTTGTACTCCAGCAGCATAGGCTACAAAGAGTTGGTCAGACTTTCTGGTGGCCTTAGTTCTGTCCAAGTAGTAGCGTAGTTGCCTGTGTATGTCCAAAGTATGCAGCAGTTTTTCCCCCCTATTTTGAGGATTGGGGAAGAAAGTAGGCAGGTGAATGGCTTGATTTAGAGACACCCTGGAAATAACTTTTGGCATGAATGTAGGATTGGTTCTTAGAGAAACTCTGTCCTGATGAAAAATGAGGAAGGGAGGCACTGCCATGAGTGCCTGTATCTCCGAGACTCTTCTTGCAGATGTGACTGCCAATAGAAAGACCGTTTTCCATGATAGAAATTGCATTTCTGAAGTTGCTGCTGGCTCAAAAGGAGGAAGAGTTAATTTTTCCAAAACGAAATTGAGGTCCCATGCAGGTACTGGCTGTTTTCTGGGAGGTTTGATATTCTTTATCCCTCTTAGGAACTGTCTTAGCAAAGGATGTGAAAACACTGGTGGGTCACAATTGTATTTTGCTGAGATTGCTGAGGCGTGAATCTTTATAGAAGAGTATGAGAGTCCAGTATGAAACATTTCTGCCAAGTATTCTAATATCTGAGACATACTCAGTAATGTTGCATCCTGACCCCTGTTGGCATTCCAGATGCTGAATCTCTTCCACTTGGCTGAATAGGTTTTTCTGGTGGAAGGTCTGCGTGCTTCCAGTAAGATCTCTTGAATTGTTTGGGAAAGAGAGATAGCTGGAGGAGTCATGGTAACCTCCAGGCTGTCAGATGCAATGTTTTCAGGTTTTGATGGACAGTCCTGTAATTGTGTTGTGTTAGAAGCAGGGGCCATAGGGTCAGAGGCCACAGTCTGGTCCGAGTTATGCTCAACAGCAATGGGTACCAGTGTTGCCTTGGCCAGTCTGGAGCTATCAAAATGCCTGTTGGTTGTTCTGCTTTGATCTTCAGTATCACCTTGGTCAGTAGAGGTAGAGGAGGGAATGCATAAATTTTTAGGGAATTCCAGCTGAAGGAGAGAGCATCCATTTTCCAGGCTAGAGGATGGTGGGTCCTTGTGCAGAACTTTTCCAGGTGATGATTTAAGTGGGAAGCAAAGAGATCTACGTCCGGTCTTCCCCATGTCTTTGTTAGTTGTGAGAAAATGTGCGGATGCAGCATCCATTCGTGTGGATCCAAGAAATTTCTGCTCAGGTTGTCCGCCAGTACATTGTCCTTGCCTGGCACAAACTAGGATTGCAAATGTATCTTCAGACTCAGGGATTTTTCCCAGAGAAGCATTGTTAGTCTGCAGAGGGGATAAGAATGAGTGCCTCCCTGCTTGTTTATATACCACATGACAGTGGTGTTGTCTGTCCTTATTAGCAAATGTCCTTGTTGTAGTGATTTTTCGAAAGTCTCGATTGCATGTATCACTGCCAACAACTCTTTTTGGTTTATGTGCAGATGTCTTTCCTTTGGTGTCCATAGACCTTGAATGCATCTGCCCTCCATGTGCGCCTCCCATCCATGATCTGAGGCGTCTGTTGTAATCATTTGTTCTGCTTGAGGTCTGTTGAAAGACATGCCTTTGTTTAACTGACTTGCTTGAGCCCACCACAAAAATTCCTTTTGTAGACATGGAATAAGCAGGATTACGTCCTCTAGGCTTTGGCTGTGTTGGGACCATAAGCTTTTTAAGTACCATTGCAGCTTTCTCATATGAAGCCTTGCCAAAGGTATCAGAAGAATGCAAGATGCCATGAACCCCAGTGCCTGCAGGATTTTCCTTGCAGTCAGCTGGGAGAGTTTTGCTAGGCCTTTGAAGTACTCTGGTAACTGCTGTTGTTTTTCCTCTGTGAGGTAGGTCATTTGAGTTTCTGTGTCCAGTTTGGCTCCTAGGAAAATAATCTGTTGGGATGGCAGTAGTCTTGACTTCTGAATGTTGACTGTGTATCCCAAGGCCTGCAGTAGTTGAATGACATAGTCCAAGTTTGCTTTTAAGGTTTGTTTGTTGTCTGCTTGTATGAGGCAGTCGTCCAGGTAGGGGTATATTTGAATCCCCTGGAGTCTACAGTGTGCCACTACTGATGCCAGGCATTTCGTGAACACTCTGGGCGCAGTAGATAAGCCAAACGGCAATGCTGAGAATTGATAATGCTCTGTCCCTGCAAGAAATCTGAGGTATCTTCTGCAGCTTTGTCTGATTGGGACATGCAGGTATGCCTCCTTGAAGTCCAGAGTGACCAGCCAAGACCCCTTGCCCAGCATGGGAAGGAGTTGCTGCAGTGTCAGCATTTTGAACTTTGGCACAATGAGAAAAATATTTAGAGTTGACAAGTCCAGTATAGGTCTCCATTTGTTTCCTTTTCTTGGAACAAGGAACAGTCTTGAATAAAATCCCTGGCCTTGTTCCTGAGGAGGAACCCTTTCTATTGCTTTTATACTTAACAGCTTTGAAACTTGAGTGAGTGCCTCTGCCCTCTGATGATGTGGCAGGTTTGGCATGCCTTGTCTTATTGGTAAAGTATGGAAGTGGAATCTGTAACCCTTGTCTATTAAATCCAGTTGTCCTTGGTTAAGATATGCCAGTTTTTTGAGAATAAGGATAATTTTCCGCCCAAAGGTGCTTCTCTTTGAGCCTTTGTAGGCGGTATGAAAGTCAAGTCATTGTGATTGTCCTTGTGGTGCAGCTCGGCTGCCTGCGCCACTTCTTTGATTTGGAGGTTGCCATTGGCGGCCCCTGTAGGATCCTCGGTATTACCCTCTACCTCGGGCACGCCTGCTTTTTCCCCTTTGAAACTTGTCAGAGCCTGGGAAGGACCAATTCTTTGAAGGCCAGTTTCTGCTGAATCTGGGTGGCTGAACCTGAAGGAAATCCTTGACTGTCTGTACTGACTTAGCTTTTTCCTCAATGGATTTCAACACATCTTGTGCATTAGCACCAAAAAGCTTCTGTTTTTCCAGAGGTGCATCAAGTAACTTTACTTTAACATGGTCAGGCAAAAACTGATCTTTTAACCAAGCATGTCTACGTATCACAGCCCCAGTCATAGCTGCCCTAACATGAAGCTTCCAATGCATCATAACCACACTGAAGAAAATGGTTGTTAACCTGCTGAGTATTATGTATATGTTCCTGCAATGCCTTTCTATCAATAGGCTCAGGAGAGGCTAACATTTTCTGTAAATCATCCAGTACAAAATCCTGGTACTGAAACATGTGAAAAAGGCAGTTAAGTGACCTCATGGCTAGGGTGGTAGAGGTATAAACTTTTTTACCCCATCTCTCCAGGGACCTAGCTTCCCTGTCCGCTGGCAGTGGATTTTTGGCAGTGGAAGTAGCCACTCCCTTGGGGCCCTGTGAAATAGTTTCTAGATCCACAGAGTGGGCCTTATAGAGATGCTTGTGAGTGTCAGGGACCCTATAATATCTGTCTGGCTTGACAGGAGCAGGGGGGAGAGAATCAGGGTTAGCACTGGAGTCAGAGAAAACATCATCCAAAACATCCATAACTGGAGGAATAGCTAAAGGTCTGTGCTGGGGAAGCTTGAGGAAGGTACGCAGCCTTTTCCTGGAATCAGAGAATTCCTGACCCTGCCATTTAAAATGTTCCCTCAGAGTGCAGGACTTCTCCAAACGAGAAATCCTCTGGAGGGGAGGCAGAGGGAATTGATTCCTCAGCATCAGAGTCCTCGTAGGCCTGGAAGGATTCTTCTTGGGTATCAGAATGCTCAGAATCCCCAGAGGCTTCATCTGAAGAGAGGTTGTCAGCCTGCTCAGTTCTGGGCCTTTTCTCTGCAGGTGGCTGAGAACCTCTGTCTGGATGAGGCTGGGACCCCCCTGATAAGAGAAATAAGATCTGCAGCAAGAGACATGATCTGTTTATCAGAAGAAGGGGCCTGAGCAGCAGGTTTAGGATGGGCCTTGGCCTGGCTGGCGGCCTTAGCACGTGCAAAGGCCTTGATGGACATGGATACAGGAGGCTTAGCAGCCCCACGTGCAGGAGTAACCTTGTCTACAGAAATGGTGTCGGGTAGATCCAGAACTTCGGTTTCCGGAGGAAAATCAACAACCGGCACCGGAGAGATCTCCGAGACCGAAGGTCGTGTTAACACTGTGTCGTCGGCCTGGAGTGGTTGAATTACCACTTCCGAAGGGACCAAAGCAATAGCGGAGGGTTTAGGAGTTGCATCGGTAGTGGACACGGGCCGAGGATGTCGGTCCCGGTCCTTTCGTTTTTTGGCAGATTGAGTTGTCGGTTGATCTGACGGCATGATATACGCGAAAGATTCACCGAAAAAGTCTTCGGCAAATTCTGCCCGGCGCCTGAGAGTGGGCTTATTAAAGCAAGCACAGGCAGCACAGGCCGAGACGTCGTGGTCTGGGCCCAGGCAAGGAAGGCAGTAAGAATGGAAGTCCTTATGAGGTATTTGTTTACCACAAGACAAACAATTATTAACTTTCTCAATTTGTTCTGACATCGGCTGAGGCAAGAAAAATGTTCCCAACGGGTACTTAGCTTTTAGATGACTTCGGTACTGAAAACACAGGAGCTGACCGACCGGCACTTGTGAACTGCTTCTGCTTCGGGCACCGCGCGGCAAGAAAGACTGAAGAAGATGTCGTCGGCCGATGCCTTTATACTCCAGCCGTTGTGACGTCGGAGAGGAGGCGACACCAGCCGACGCCGGACCCAGACTTTGGAATTCGGCCGACCGAGGGCTGCCTGAGGCAGGACAACCCATATGTTATGACTGCAGTTGCATTCTTGAAGGACATCATTGTTTTGCAAAGCTATTTCCAGCAAAGAACATATCAATGAAATTTTAACTGCAAAAGTACTGTTATAACTAGAAACTCTCTAACATATTCAGTTCCTATATTGGAGATGACTGTAAATAAGGACTTAATATCCATGGTTACAAACAGCACATTTGTCATATTTACATCCAAAAATTTACCAGTATCCCTTATGTAGGATTGACTGACAACTCTGGCAATTCTTATAGTAGCATTCAGCCCCACGACAAAACAAGTGGAGGTCCTTATAAGGAATCTATCTACCACAATCAGACTTTCTGCTCTTAACACCAAAGTTCAAGGGGGGGGAAGGGCTCCCCAACTGGGCACTTATCTGAATAATCAAATACAGAGGTTTCACCAACGACCATGTGAACAAACACATCAACAGATGCAAGACCTGCATTTGGACTGGTGGCAAGACAGTCTGAGGATTTTAAGTTTATATGTCCACATATGTACCCTTACACCCATGGTCTTAGGTAATATGGATGTACAAATGTACAGAAGGATTTGTGGCGTTGGTATCCTGGATGGATGTCAGATTACCTTAATGAGATATCTCAATGATATTGGAATACTACAAAAGCAATCTAAAGAATAACATCTGGGGTTATTTCAGGACTACAAATATCAATGGCTGAGGCACCAAGGCTTAAGTCTATTACACCAGTAAACATGGAGGGTCCAGTAAATGGCTGAAGCCTGTTATACTGGTAAAGTGTGTGGGGGAGGGGGTCTAGTAAATGTAAAGAGGGTAATGTCAGAGGGGTGGTACACAAATGATAGTTAGGGTGGCCACAAGGCAGGACCAGATCTGGAGAAGGAAGCACAACTAGTCCAGAGGTCAAGTCCAGCATGAAAAGGAAGGGAAAAGACTGAAATACCACCATCTCATGCAGGTGGTTGGTAATACTACAAAGATGCTGCCAATACAGAACAAACATGTAAATGTCAAGGCTAATGCATTACAATCTGAGGAGGAGAAATGAAATGCGGAGGAAGGGGAAGCAAAGTACCCCCTTGAAGCCAAGGAAAGGTAACTAGCCCAAACAATTTATGCTGGGTGCCAAGAGGCACAGGTATGTTCAAAACTTGAAAGAATTCTTCTAGGTTACAAAAGAGTGGGGAAATGAATATACAGGAAGTGAGAACAGATGACATAGAAGAAACTGTACCTCAGAAGTGTCTGGAAGTCCATGCAGTAAATAGTCTGATGCAGCAGAGGAGAAGACCAGAGCATAGAAGGTGATGAAAAGTATAGTTGTGTACACTTATCATAAATGTAGAAGTTCGAGTGTATTCACTGTTACAGTCATCACATTTGGGTTATCTCCCTGCAGGTAGCCCTCAGTCGGCCCGAATACCAGAGTCTTGAGATTTCTGCGTCGGATGCTGTCACCTCTTCCCTGACGTCAAGTCATCAGGGGTATAAAAAGTGCAGTTTTGTACCTACCATAAATGTAAACGTTCGAGTGTATTCACTGCTGCAGTCATTACACTTGGGTTATCCTGCCATCAGGCGGTCCCGCAGTCAGCCAGAGTTCCAAAGTCTTGGTCCGGCGTCAGTTGCTGTCGCTTCTTCCCTGACGTCAGTGCGCTAGGGGTATATAAGATACAGCCGACACCATTTTCTTCAGTTTTTCTTGCCCCAGATGTCAGGTGCCCCCAAACAGGTAGGCAATACATATTGCTAATAAAACATACATAAAAAATAAAAATACCTTCAGTTACAAGCAAATACACCACATAGGTTGTATAGGGTAGAAAGGTATAGATAAGTCCCAGCTAAGATAGAGGGGATGGAGGGAGGGTAACCTGGACTGCAGCAGTGAATACACTCGAACATCTACATTTATGGTAGGTACAAAACTGTACTATGTTCATCGTGTTTTACTGCTGCAGTCATTACACTTGGGTTGAATCCCAAAGCTGAGGTTGGGTGGCTGGGTCTATAAAGGATTCAGGGTGGCTATGAGGCCCTGCAGCACTGCAGTGGCAAAGCCAGCTCTGGATTTAGAGTAAAGAGGCAAGTGGTAATGCTTGGTAAAGGTGTGCACTGAACTCCAAGTTGCAGCTTCCAAAATAACCTTGGTAGGTACTCCTCTAAGGTAGGCAGTTGAAGTGGCTGTTGCCCTAGTGGAATGTGGCCTAATGTTGCTAGGTACAGTTTTACCATGCTGTGTGTAGCAGAATACAGTGTCCTATCCACTTTGAAATGGTTTGCTTTGAAATAGCCTTTGCCTGTGATCCTGCAGCATATGCTACAAACAATTGCTCAGTTTTCCTGAAAGCTTTTGTTTTGTCTAAGTAGAAGCGTAACTGCCTGTGTATGTCCAATGAGTGCAGAAGTCTCTCCCCTTTATTGTGGGGATTTGGATAAAATGTTGGCAAGTGAATAGTTTAAGAGCCACACTGGATACCACCTTTGGCATAAATGTAGGGTTTGTTCTTAAAGAAACCCTGTCCTGGTGAAAAATGATGAAAGGTTCCACTGCCATTACTGCCTGTAACTCTGAGACTCTTCGTGCTGAGGTTATTGCCAGAAGCAGAGCAGTTTTCCATGACACATTTTAATTCTGCTGTATTGGCTGACTCAAAAGGAGGTAAAGTTAGTTTTTCCAAGACAAAGTTGAGGTCCCAAGTTGGTGTTGCTGCTCTCCGGGGTGGTCTTATGTTTTTAGCCCCTCTGAGATACTGTTTTAATAATGGATGAGAGAAAATAGGAGGATCCGTGTTGTAATGAGCTGAAATGGCAGAGGCGTGGATCTTAATGGATGAAAAGGATAGGCCTTTGTCCAGCATCTCAGTTAAGTATTGTAATATCGGAGGAATATTTGGAACAAGAGGGTCAAAGCTTTGAGCCTGGTTCCAGGCACAGAATCTCTTCCACTTTTCTGAGTAGGATTTCCTGGTGCTGGGCCTCCTGGCCTCCAAAATGACATCCATAACCGCTTTAGAGAAAGGTGTTGGCTGCTCAGCTAAGTAATCTGCCATGCAGCCAGGTTTAAGGTTTTGAGCTGGCTGTGCAGGATCTGATTGTTTTGTTGAGTCAGAAGATGAGGAATTTGAGGTAAAATCCATGCTGGGCCTTGAGCCAAGTTTTTTAAGATTGGGTACCAGTGATGGCGTGGCCAGTCTGGGGCAATCAGGATCATTTTTGGCCTTTTTTCTTGTCTGGCTTTTAGGAGTACCTTTGAAAGGAGAGGCAGTAGTGGCAAGGCATAAACTTTTAGGGTTTTCCAGCTGAACGAAAGAGCATCCACTTTCCATGCGTGTTTGTGGTTAAGTCCTTGTGCAGAATTTCTGTAGTTGGCAGTTTGGAGGGGAGGCAAAAAGATCTGTCTGGGCACCCCCATTTTTGTGTTATCATGCTGAATACTTGTGGGTTTAATTTCCACTCATGAGGATCCACGTTGTTTCTGCTTAAGTCGTCTGCCAGAGTATTTTTCTTTCCTGGCAAGAATTGTGCTTGCAGATGAAATTGATAGGTCAGTGCTGTGTTCCACAAAGGCATGGCTTGTCTGCAGAGGGGATAGGAATGAGTGCCTCCTTGCTTGTTTATGTACCACATAACTGTGGTGTTGTCCGTCTTTAGTACTAGTTGTCCTGGATGCAGAAGGTCCTTGAAAGCTGTTAGGGCATTTTGTACAGCTAGCATCTCTTTTTGATTGATGCAAAGATGCATTGGTCAGCGGCCCACTTGCCCTGAATACATTTTCCTGCCATGTGTGTTCCCCAGGCGTAATCCGAAGCATCTGTTGTTAGTGTCTGCCTGGCTGTGGGTAAAGTGAAAGGCTGTCCCTTGTTATGGTGACATGCCTGGGCCCACCATCGAAACTCCTGTTGTAAGCAGGGAATAAGTGGTATTACTGTTTCCAAGCTGTGACAGTGTTGAGTCCAAACACTTTTTAGGTACCATTGTAATTTCCTCATATGCAGTCTGGCATATGGTAGTAGTATGCAGAACGCCATGAACCCCAAGGCCTGCAGAATTTTTCTTGCAAGGGAGTTTGGTTTTTGTTGCCATCAATTGAAAGTACAGAGCCAGTTGTCTTTGTTTGTCTGGCGTGAGATAAGCCATCTGGGCCATTGTATTTAAGTTGGCACCCAGGAATATTATCTCTTGTGAGTGCACTAGTTTTGACTTCTTTTCGTTTACTGTGTACCCTAGGCAAATGAGCAATCTTTTTACAAATGCCAGATGCTTTAGAAGAATGTCCTTGCTCTCTGCTTGAATAAGACAGTCGTCCAAGTAGGTATACATTTGAATTCCTTTTTGTCTGCAAAATGCAATTACTGGTGCCAGGCATTTTGTGAAGACCCCATGTAGTAGATAAGCCAAAGGGCAGTGCAGAGAATTGGTAATGCATTGTGTCAGCTGTGAATCTGAGATATCTTCTGCAATTTTGTCTGATTGGGACATGCAGGTATGCCTCTGAGGTCCAAAGTAACAAGCCAAGCCTTCTTGCCCAGCATGGGAAGAAGTTGCTGTAGTGTCAACATTTTGAATTTCGAAACATCCAGGTAAGTACTTAGAGTGGATAGGTCCAGTATGAGTCTCCAGGCTTTGTCCTTTCTGGGGACCAAGAAAAGTCTTGAGTAAAATCCTTGTCCTTGTTCCTGTTGTGGCACTTTTTGAATAGCTCTCATGTCCATGAGGGCTGTAATTTGTTCTTGTGCCTCTGCCCATTGATTTTTGTGGCAGGTCTGGCATTCCTTTTGGCCTTGGTAGTGTGTGAAAGTGGAACCTGTAACCTTGAGACACAAATATCCAGAACCCATTTGTCTTGGGCGATTATATGCCAATTTTGTGAAAAAAGAGCTAGTTTTCCCCCTAAGGGAGCTGCCAAAAGGTAAGTGCTTGGCATGTGAAGGGGGAAGTCATTGGGACTGTTTCCTATAAGGTTGTGACTTGTCTTCTCCTCCTTTTGGGGTAGAAGCACCCCACTGTCGTGGTCTGTAAGAGCCTTGGGGCTGAGATCTGCCTCTTGGGTGTCTGTATCTGCCTCTTTGTGGTCTGTCTGACACTGGAAAGGACCAATTTTTAGAAGTCCAATTTCTGCTAAATCGAGGTGGCTGTACCTGTAAGAAATCCTTCACTGTTTGCATAGATTTTGCCTTATCCTCCATTTTCTTTAATACCTCTTCTGCCTTAACACCAAACAAGATATCATGCTGTAAAGGAGCATCCAATAATTTTGCCTTAACATGATCAGGTAAACCTTGTTCTTTTAACCAAGCATGTCTTCAAATCACAGATCCTGTAACTGCAGCTCTACAAGAAGCCTCTAATGAATCAAAACCACATTGCAGAGTATGTTTTCCCACTTGTTCAGCTGCATGCAATAAATCCTGCATTTCCTTATTGTCAGGACCTTCTGAGCTTGTAAGCATTTTCTGTTTTAACAGAGACATTAAATATTGTTGGTATTTAAGCATGTGGAACTGGCAATTTAAAGCCCATACTCCTACAGTTGCAGAAGTGTAAACTTTCTTCCCCCATCTATCTAATGCTCTAGAATCCCTGTCAGAGGGAACTGGATTTTTAGCAGTGGAAGCCTTTACCCCTTTGGGACCCTGGGAAATAGTTTCTGGTTTCTGGGTCAGCAGCAGGGTTTTTATAAAGAAATTTGTCAGAGTCAGGGACTCTATAGTACTTATCTGGCTTGACTGGTGCTGGGGGCAAAGAATCAAGAGGTTAAACTGGATTCAGAGAACACATCATCCACAATATCTAACACAGGCGGAATAGCAAGGGGCCTGTGCTGAGGCAATAAAAGAAAATCTTTTGAGCCTTTTCTTGGATTCTGAATAATCCTGTCTCTCCCAATGGAAATGCTCCCTCATGGTATGTAAAGTTTCCCCAAAAGAGTAATCCTCAGGAAGAGAGGCTAAAGGGATGGATTCTTCAGCATCAGAGTCCTCATAGGGGGGTAAAGAGTATCCCTGGTCTGAAGAGGAATCAGAAGAAATGGAAACCTGGTCAGAAGAATCAGTCTGTATCCTGCCTAGGCCTTTTATCAGGAGGGGGATGGGAACCCCTGATCAGAGTAATTAGGTCTTCGGCCATTTTGAGCATCTGTTTTTTTAGGCATGGAGGCCTGTCCAGGTGAATGCTGTATTTGTTTCGGTCTTTAATGGAGTTTTAGACTTGGTTGTTGTTTTGATGGTAAGCTGTGAAGGTCTGAAAACACCCTCAAAAGCCAATGCCTGCTCAGCAGCTCCAGACCCATCTGAGGGGTTAATTTCCATAGGCCTAGGAATCTCCAATGTGGGAGTCGGAGGCGGCCTGTGGCTCTGAGGTAGCAGGTGTCAGAGGCTGCGAATGCGCCTCACTGAGAACCGGCGACTGGCCTAGAAGAGGCTTCATTGTCAGTTTTGGACTTCAGAAGCCTGTCCTTATCTTTGTCTTTGCATTTTTTGTGTATTCTGATTGTCGGTTGTTCCGACGGCATGGTATAATTGAACCTTCGGCCAAAATAATGGCGAGGAAAATCAAACCGACGTTTAATAGTGTGCTTGTTAAATCTAGCACAAAACCGACAGCTAGTGACGTCGTGGTCTGGGCCTAGGCATGGAATACAGTAAGAATGAAAATCCTTATGAGGTATTTGCTTCCCATAAGAAATGCAATTATTAACTTTTACTGACATCGGTCTGAGGCAAGAAAAAGTTTCCCCAACGGGGTACTTAGCTTTATTGAAGACTTCGGTTCTGAAATTCGAATTTGAAAATCTCAGGAGTCGGCCAACCGGCACTTACGAACTGCTTTTGCTTCGGGCACCGCACGGCAAGAAAGACTGAAGAAAACTGCGCCAGCTGCATCTTGTATACCCCTGGCACACTGACGTCAGGGAAGAAGCGACAGCAACCGACGCCGTACCAAGACTTTGGAACTCTGGCAGACTGCGGGACCGCCTGACGGCAGGATAACCCAAGTGTAATGACTGCAGCAGTGAAATACGATGAACATCATGCAGCCGACGCCATTACATCAGTTTTTCTTGCCCCAGATGTCAGGAGCCCCCAAAATAGGAAGCAATTACATGGTGTGGAACACCTCCAGTAAAAAAGTAAATACCATTTCCAAAAAAGAGAATAGGTAGAAGGTATAGAAAAGCCAGGGAGCTGGAGGGAGTATAACCAGGACTGCAACAGTGAATACACTCGAACATCCACATTTATGTTGTGTACATAACTGTACTATGTTCTACATGTTTCACTGTTGCAGTCATCACATTTGGGTTAATTCCCAAAGCTGAGGAAGGTTGGAGGCAGTCAAGAAGTATTAGGGCTGGCTAGCAGGCCTTGTAAGACTGCTATAGCAAATCCAGCTCTGGATTTTGAAAAGATAGGAAAGTGGTAATGCTTGGTGAAGGTAGGTACTGAACTCCAGGTTGCAGCTTCCTGGATGTCCCTGGTAGGGACTCCCCTGAGAAATGCTGTAGAGGTTGAGGTAGCCCTAGTGGAATGGGTTCTGATCCCCTGTGAGGTATGTTTTCCATGGTGTTTGTAGCAGAAATGGATGCAGTGTGCTATCCATTTGGAGATGGTTTGCTTTGAAATGGCCTTGCCCTCTGCCCCTGTAGCAAAGCTGACTAGCAGCTGGTCAGATTTTCTGAAAGGTTTAGTCCTGTCAGGGAAGAACCTAAGCTGTCTGTGCACGTCCAAGGAGTGCAGTTTCCTTTCCCCTTTGAAGATTAGGAAAAAAGGTTGGTAAATGGATGGATTGGTTTAAAGCCACACTGGATACCACCTTGAGCATAAATGATGGGTTAGTCCTGAGGGAAACCCTGTCCACATGGAAGATAACGAAGGGTCCCCACTGTAACTCAGACACTCTTCTAGCTAAAGTGATGGCTAGAAGTAAGGCTGTTTTCCAAGAGAGGAATTTTAACTCTGCTGTAGCAGCAGGCTCAAAAGGGGGAAGCGTGAGCTTCTCTAGTACAAAGTTAAGGTCCGAGGCAGGAGTGGGAGCTCTCTTCGGGGGGTCTTAAATTGTTGGCTCCTCTCAGGAACCATCTGACCAGAGGGTGAGAACAAGAGGGGTGGCTCAGTATTGTTGTAGAGTATGGCGTCTTAGTTCTGAAAAAGACCAGTTGTAATGGTTGAAAGCGCTTAACTTGTTTCTTTATGTCATTGGTTTTACATTGTTGTCGTTGTCAGTTCGTCCTTATGTCCCAATAAATTGGAACTATACTTGGTATTGTGGCACTTATTGGTGGATCCGGAGGCATTTGCTGGAGTTATAGAGTATGTGGATTTTATTATTCAGTATTGTAATGCGCTGAGATGGCAGAGGCATGAATCTTAATTGACGAGAAGGATAGGCCTTTGTGGAGCAGTTCCACTAGATAATCTAGGATTTGAGGTAAGGTGGGCATGGCTGTGTCCTTTCCCTGAGACTGGCTCCAAGAACAGTATCTTCTCCATTTTTCTGAATAGGATTTTCTAGTACTAGGCCTCCTGGCCTCAAGGATGACATCCAGCACCTGTTTGCTGAGGGTTGCTGGTGATGTACTCGGGGAATAAGCCAGGGTACTAGGTTCAGGGTTTGCAGCTGAAGATGCAAAATCTGTCCCTCCTGCTGGGACAGCAGAGAGGGGGTCTGATGAAGGTGCCATGGTGGCACTGTTGTCAGACTGCGTAAAAGTGGGTACCAGTGCTGGCGTGGCCAGTCTGGTGCAATAAGGATTGCACTTGGCCTGTCCTGTTTGATCTTGAGTAGTACCTTTGAGAGCAGGGGCAGAGGGGAAAAGACATAGATTGAGAGGTTTTCCCATGTAAAGGATAGGGCATCCACTTTCCATACTTGGCTGTGGGGATTTCTGGCGTAAAATTTGTTCAATTGATGGCTTTGGGGGAAGCAAAGAGGTCCACATCTGGTGTCCCCCACCTGTGAATTATAAGCTTGAATGAGTTGGGATCCAGTTTCCACTCATGTGGGTCCATTCGATTTCTGCTCAAGTCATCTGCCAGTGGATTTTGCTTGCCTGGCAGGAATTGCGCTTGCAGGTGCACTTCGGTTGCTCAAGGCTGTGTTCCACAGAGCCATGGCTAACCTGCAAAGTGGGTAGGAATGAATTACCCCCGCTTGTTTATGTACTACATAACTGTGGTGTTGTCTGTCTTTATCAAGAGTTGTCCTGGAAGGATAAGGTATTTGAAGGCTGTCAGTGCATTCTGTACAGCTAACATTTCTTTTTGATTGATATGCAGGCGCATTTGTCCTGGGGTCCATTTGCCTTGAATGCATTTACCTGCCATGTGAGCCCCCCATGCACAGTCTGATGCATCTGTTGTCAGGGTATGGGCGGCGGGGGGGGGTTGAGTGAAAGGGAGTCCCCCTTGCTGTGGTTGCAGGCCACTGCCCACCAAAGGAACTCTGTCCTTAGTCGAGGAATGATAGGAATCACTGTTTCTAGGTCCTGAGAATGTTGACACCAGAGACTTTTTAAGTACCATTGAAGTTTCCTCATATGCAGTCTTGCATATGAATTAGAAGAATGCACGAGGTCATGAACCCTAGGGCTTGCAATATTTTTCTTGCAGATAGCTGGGTTTGGGTGGCCAGTAGTTTGAAGTAATTTGTCAAATAAACCTGCTTTTCTGGAGTGAGGAATGCCATATGGGGAAGTTGTGTTCAAGCTTGCTCCCAGGAATACAATTTTTTGGCTGGGTACCAGATGAGATTTTTTTTTGTTGATGGTATACCCCAGAGAAGTTAGGAGTCTCTTTACAAATGTCAGGTGCTGAACACACAATTCCTGTCTGCCTGAATCAGGCAATTGTCCAAGTATGGGTAAATTTGAATGTTTCTCGGCCTGCAGTATGCAATGGCTGGAGCGAGGCACTTTGTGAATACCCTGGTCACAGTAGATAAGCCAAAGGGAAGTGCAGAGAACTGATAATTCATAGAGTCTGCCCTGAAACGTACATATTTCCTGCAAGATTCCCTTATGGGGATGTGCAGATAAGCTTCTTTTAAATCTAAGGTGACCAGCCAGGAGTCCTTGGCTAGCATAGGAAGCAGCTGTTGGAGTGTAAGCATTTTGAACTTTGGTACCACCAGGAAGGTGTTGAGAATTGACAGATCCAGAATAGGGCACTAAGAGTTCTCTTTTCTGGGCACCAGAAACAGTCTGGAGTAGAAACCCTGTCCCCTTTGTTCTGTTGGAACAGGTTAAATAGCCCCGATACTGAGAAGAGAAAGTACTTGCTTTTGGGCCTCTGCCCACTGGTTTGAAGGAAGGTCTGGCAATCTGCTTGGGGTTGGCAGTGAGTGGAAGTAGAATCTGTATCCCTGGGATACAATGTTTAAGATCCATTGGTCCTGGGTAATGTGCTCCCAGTTTTTTGCATGCAGGACGAGTTTTCCTCCTAGGGGTGCACGTATTTGGGCATGGCTGGGCAGGATCAAGAACAAGTCATTGTGAACTTTTTCCATAAGGGGGTGGCTTAACCACTCCCTGTTTTTGAGGTGGGAGCATTCCATTGTTTAGATCTGTGCATACCCTGAGATTGTAGTCTTTGTGGTCTGTTGCCCCTAGGTTTGGACTGAGAAGGCCTGGGAGGGACTGGAAAGGACCAGTTCTTTGAAGACCAATGCCTACTGAATCTAGGTGGCTGCAACTGTAGGAAATCTTTAATAGTTTGCATAGGTTTAGCTTTTTCCTCCATCTTTTTAAGAACTTCTGCTTTTGTGCCAAACAATAAATCTTAGTTTAATGGAGCATCTAGTCATTTTGCTTTGACATGGTCTGGCAAGATTTGTTTCTTCAGCCAAGCATGCCTTCTCAGAACAGACCCCGTGACAGCAGACCTGTAAGATGCTTCTAAGGCAGCAAAACCACACTGCAAAGTATGTTTACCAACTTGGTTTGCAGAATGCATTAGAACAGACCCCGTGACAGCAGACCTGTAAGATGCTTCTAAGGCAGCAAAACCACACTGCAAAGTATGTTTACCAACTTGGTTTGCAGAATGCATTAAGTCTTGGAAATCTTTATTTTGTGCACAATCAGGAATCAACAACTTTGCTTAAGAAGTTCCATGATATGCTGCTGGTACTTAAACATGTGAAACTGTCAATTTAAAGCCCTGATGGCATGGGTTGCAGAGGTATATACCTTCTTTCCCCATCTGTCTAAAGCCCTAGAATCCCTGTCCGAAGGGGTAGGGTTTTTGGCTGTAGTGGCCTTAATACCTTTAGGTCCCTAGGAAATGGTCTCTGAATCTGCAGTGGGATTTCTAATTAGAAATTTGTGTGAGTCAGGTACTCTGTAGTACCTATCAGGCTTTCTAGGAGCTGGTGGTAAAATATCAGGAGTAAGACTGGATTCCCATGAAGGCATCATCTACAATTTCCAGATTAGGGGGGTATAGCTAGAGGCCTGTGCTGAGGCAAGTTTAAAAATTCCCAGAGTCTCTTTTTTGACTGTGGGTAGTCCTGGCACTCCCATTGGAAATGCTCCCTTAAGGTATGCGAGGTTTCACCGAAAGAAAAATCCTCTGGGGGAGAGGCAGATGGAATGGAATCCTCTGCATCAGAATCCTCATAGGTACATACGGGTTTGTCCTGTTAATCATAAGGCTCAGAGTCATCAGACTCATGGTCTTAAGAATCAGAAGGAAAATCAATTATTTGTCAGGGGGAAGGCTGGCTTCCCCTAATTAAAGTGATACGGTCTTCAGCCATTCTAAGCATTTGTTTCTGTGGCATGGGAGCCTGAGAATACGCTTTGGTCAGTTTCCTAGGCGTAGTGCAAACTTTGGGCCTGAAAAATTTGGTGGTTTTAGTCGGAAACGAAGTAGTTGGTTTAATACGAACATCAGAAGGTCTGAATACACCCACAGAAGCCTGTGCCTGCACAGCGGCTCCGGACCCATCCAAGTTAGGGACATCCACAAGTTCCATAGTCAAAGAAGCATCTTGCGGCATAGCGGACTCCGAAAGGGTCTCAGTAGAGGCCTGCGAATATGTAGAAGCGGGTATCAGGGGCTGCAAAAGCGCCTCACTGAGTACCGGCGGACTGGCGACTAGCTTAACGGAAGCGTCATCAGCAGTTTTGGACTTATGCGGTCTGCCTCTGTCTTTATCCTTACGTTTTTTTCAGAAGATCGGTAGTCGGATGGCTTATCGAAGCCACTTCAGAATACGGAGAATGAGCGCGAAAGAATTTAGCAACAAAGATAGCCAGACGATGAATAGTTCCGGCATTGAACAAGGCACAAAAGCGACAGCGAAGAACATCATGGTCTGGGCCTAAACAGGTGACGCAGTAAGAATGAAAATCTCTGTGAGGTATTTGCTTTCCACAGGCAAGACAATTGTTAACTTTTTCTGACATCGGTTAGAGCAAGAAAAAAGGATCCCCAATGTGGTACTTAGCTTTAGAAGACTTCAGGCTTGAAACTCTAATAAAAATTTCAGGTAGTGGCCGACCGGCACTTGCGAACTGCTTCTGCTTCGGGCTCCCGCTCGGCAAAAAAAGCTGATGTAACGGTGTCGGCAGCATGTTTTATACCCCTGACAACCTGACGTCATGGAAGAGGCAACAGCATCCGATGCAGAAATCCCAAGACTCTGGTATTCGGGCCGACTGAGGGCTACCTGCAGGCAGATAACCCAAATGTGATGACTGCAACAGTGAAACATGAACAACATCTGGGATATCAATAGCTACCCTAGGGGGCCTGGAGCAGTACTCATTTGTTTAAATATACTGCTTTTCAAGTCATCTTGATCCAGTAAACTAGAATCATAGAGAGGGTTCAGAAGACTTTTGATTTTAACTTCCTCCAAGGTTGTCAGGCCTCTTGAGTACGCTAAATTAAATAAAGGATGCAGACTGTGAAAACTCTGCATGGAGGTGTGGGGACTTGCCCCCCCCCCCCCCCATTTCAATTAGGGTGGTATTTTTGATTCTGTTTGACTGAAAAAGTTTGCTGGATCACCATTCAATTATAAGTGATGCAATTTCATCTACCCCAGTGCAAGTGGTAGAGGCCCCAAAGCACTACTGTCCCTTAAGTTTGTTTTCCACATGTTTTGGTACCAATGAGCTCCAGGCAGACTTTTGCTCCATATGCTGGATCCACTAGCATAAGATGACATTGATTTTTAAGGTTTGTTTCAAAGCCACACAAACAGATGCACTGAAACAACAGGTCGAGCAGCTGATAATGCAGAAAGATATGACGACTGTCAGTCACAGGTATCTGCTTACAGTAGCAACACATTTTGGTAAGCCGGGTTAATAGGTTAAGAAATGACAACTACTGCAAAAAAAAAAAACTCTAAACATTATAAAAATGGCACAAAGCACTGCTTCTGCTGAATATCAAATAAGAAACAGAAAAAGTAGGATCCTGAGCAAACCATACAGCTACAATGGTGATAACACTTAGACTAGTGTAACCTTACTATATCATGTAGCAAATAATCTAAATAATGAATACCGTGTCTGTCAGATGAGGCAAGAAAGATGAAATTATAAGAGCAGCATACCCTGCATGCAAATACAGAGAATGATAAAGTTTTTATTTCTGCAGATGCGCTATGCCTTTGGTAGTAATACCCGATAGCGGTTCCCAAAACTTCCTAAAGCACACTGCAATATGGGGCATGCATGTCTGTCCTTCAGTGAGTGCAATGTAGTGAATACAACTGTGGACAAACAAGGGTGTCTGGTGCAGATGTATGCATGCAATCATGTGCCTTGGGTGTTCAGAGGATGCAGTGACAACTGTATCCATATTTATTCGGCATTCCCACATACAGTACACACTGGAGTAAATTTCAGATGGCACAATTAGAAGAATCCTATCCGCAAAGTCATCCAAATGTACTAAATTCTATAACAGTCACTGTATACAGCCCACTGTCTGTAAGTTAGCCTCCACTTGTTACCAACACAATTCCCAGGTTTGTATAACCATCTCTAAAAAGACTATTGTTGCATTATGACATCCACCATTCCTCCAGGAATGAAAATGCTAGGACGGTAAGTACAGTGAACCACCACTCCCTTTCAGTTAGCTTCCTCTTCTTCACTGACAAAGGAATGCAGAAAACCAATCTTGAAAAAGTGTGCCATCCACATGACTGCTTGAACTGGACAGAATGCAGGTCGTGTGCAAGTGTCAGGAATCCATACTCTAACAGTGATCTGACGCACCTATTCTAGTCCTCCATGGCATTCTGGTCATGTGAACAGTCTACATTACATATGTTGGACTGGCTTGAGAAGCAGATACCAAACATTGGTAACAATCTGGCTGATATGGCCTTTCTGCCCCTATACTATCATGGTCTACTATATATGTAATGGTTACTGAAACGCCACACAGTCCATAGCACTTCCCCAGTACATTTTATTGGATGACTCTGAAGACATGCTTGATTTTGGGAAGCGTCTACAAATTTTAAGGTGAGAATCTACTTGAACAGGAGGGAGAAATATATGCTGCTGCCAAAAGCCTGCCAGAATCTACTTTAGTATCTGGCTGGCATTATAATCTGGCACTGATTAAACCCAAATCTCTTTGCCCTACTACTGGGTATGTGACAAACTACTTGTAACCATCTCCCTTTCAAAATCTGACAGAACTATTCACAGTCTAACTGCCTGTCATTGATTCGCACAGTGGATATGGACAGCATTCTTAAACATAGAAGATCTTTCTGTTTTGGCTGACAGAATGCTACAGACCAGGGTCCTATCTTTGTGTTGTCTGCCACACTGACTGCTGCATATGTAGTGTCTCCCTGTCTGCAGACATCACTCTGTAAAGGCAATGTTCCATCTATTATGTCACTGTCCCGTATATATTAGTACTGGGTAAAACACATATCACGGGTATGGGTGCTGGCTTTAGAAGCAGATATCAAATATTGGTAACAATCTGGCTGATATAGCCTTTCTGCCCCTTAACTATCATAGTCTATTATATATGTAATGGTTACCAAAAAAGTCACACAGTCCATACTGCTTCACCAGTACATTTTATTGGATAATGGTGTCATCACTCTGGCTCTTACTAAACCCACCAGAGTGTATTGATAGCATTATGCTAGCTATGGGATGTGCCTTACTACATAAATTTATGCTTTGAAAGTCTTTATTACTTCACAGCTGTTTAGAGGCATCAGTGGAGGTGGTGGCGTAACTATTTTAGATGGCCTTTCAGTTGTGAGATGGCCACAGACACCCTGATCCTACCCTTAACAATGGCCACTGTGGGGGGGGGGGGGATGAAGAGCTCTGGACCCTGGTAATGTGGAGAGGAGTTCAAAAGCTCACCAGCTGTATCTGTTAATAAGATACATACTGGCCCCTATGATGTTCTGGTATCCTTCTGGTGCACTACCAATAATTCTGGTCTCTTACTCTCATCTTTGGATAGTACATGTAGCCATCAGTACACAGAATTAATTAGCCTGTCTCTAACAGCACTGATGACATCGCTCCAAGATATTGGGTGCCTGTGTAACTAGTCTATTCTGCATCACACTATGCACACAAAAGGGGCACATAACACAACAGCTGAAGGTAAGGGAAGGCAAAGTATTAAGTATACATCATGTTAGTTGGACACCTCTGTGGGAAGGTCAGCATACAACTTTTTTTCTGACTGGATCTGGCAAATATATGACAGCTACATGTGGACATGCAGGTGTTCCTATGTACTGCTTTTCCATGATATGCATGCAGATGGGAGTGAAACAGGGGTGAATATATGTTGTCTGTGGGAAGCACATACAAAAACAGAACATACAGCATGGCTGATGCCATCTGACAGTGCAGCTAACCTTACACAGCTGTACTGTTTAACTTCATGGTTGAAACAGCATTATTCTCTGGAATTGGAGGCATTTACGTACTCTCTGATATATAAAAGTCACCATCTTTTCTCTCCCAGTCAGCAGCATGTTGTAGAGGCAGGGGAGCAACACGCATCCCATTTGTATTACTACCCAAGGGTTTGATGTAGGTTTGGCTATACTGTAAGACAGATAAAACGTTTATATTGTACCATGGCTGTCATTGTTTTGTGAGTTCCGTATGCCTACATGTTATAAAAGACCTCCACACAATTAATACTGCCCATAACTATAGGCTCTACATAACATCTTCATGATGGGCATGGGACACACATGCCAGAAGAAGTTATCAACTACACGATCATGGCATTCACATGTGTGCGCGCGTGCACATGTACAAGCATAATCCTACACAAGAAAGAATGCACGGAGAAATAGTAGAGGCATGGTCAGTACAAACAAGCTCAAAAGATGAAACCAACAACAAATATTTAAACTGCTTTTATTACTTCAAATTAGATCAACAGTCCATAGTTTCACTTCCCAAGGCTTTTTCAAAGCTGATCCTAAAATAAAAACTTAAAACAGGAAATAAATAGTGAACACTAATGTTTACATAACAATTCTGCAGATGACACAGTTCTTAAGAAAATGTCACTGGTTAACAGTTTATTTTGTTGCAAAATATAAAACAAATATGAAAAACCTAAGCTTGTGAGTGTCAAATTAATCTAAATAGGTAACCTTCCTAAATATTCAAGCAGCAGTTGTTACTACACAAATTAAGTCATTAGACTGACCATTCATAAACATAACTTACACAAATGTTTACTTGAATATTTCTTCAGAAAAAATAAACCAAAAAAGCTGTCACCGAATTAACACTTTATCTTGTTGCAAAATGTTAAGGCACAAATAAGAAAACAAAATGTCGGAAGTCAAAAATGCTCACATAAATCAATCGGTTGTCCAGGTTTCAAACAAATGTTACTGCCACTCCAAACAAATTCAAAAGAAGTTATTTGACAAATAATTAAAAAATATGACCATTAAAACTGCAATAAATTAAACACAGTGGGTATACAAAGGATAATTCTAAAGTTCAGCCTTTCTTGTGTCTACATTGCTGCCACGACTTCATGGATGAATTTCAGTGCCACAAAAACGTAATCCACATTACTTCAGGCTGCACATCTCCATACAGAGTTTCTCAATAGGATGCATTAGCGACCATGTGGTAGTGATGTCCAGGAACTCGCAATGTTCTGAGAGGTTTCCCGTATTACGCAGCATAAAGTTCAACAAGGCAAGAATTCTGCCATCTAAATACTAACAATTTAAACAAGTCCTAACTACTGGATCTTGCTGCAAGAGCATCTCAAAGTCAGAAATATACACAATGCATTTACATTTACATGTACTGTTCAAAATTGCTATGGACTATATTTACTTACAGAACTGTATACATTTTTTTTCAGCAAACGACATGACTAGGGTCCGTCTGTCTGTCAGACAACATCTTGCATAAAAGGTTCCCTTTTGTGTTACTTCCCTTCACAAAAGCAATTGGAGGGGTGAATTTGTCAAACACAGGCACTGTGCATTGCTACTTGCACATTTATAGCGATTTGTCTAGCAATTTATAAATATCAATATGCTTGGTTTCAGGACCAATCATCTTCTTTCAAACTGAACTACTCAAACCAAATCAAAAGAACTATTTTCTTTGTTTTCTCTCTCTCTCAAAGTGGTTGTCTCAAGGTCTTAGTGGAGTCTCTCCTTGTATTTCTGCAACTCACATTAGCAATCAAATTACAGTGACTGGGAAAAGCAGCCACACTCGTAAGCATTAACTTTTTATTGGGACTTTCTCAACTTCTAAGCAAACAAATCATGTTTGTAACTGGTTCTACAATTTGCTCTAATGTCAACTGGTTCTACAATTTGCTCTAATGTCTGGTACTGCTCATGGACTAAAGTACCCCGCACCATCCTTTCAGGTTTATCACTGACCACATGATACTCCTGCAGAGAATTTGCAAAATACAAGCATCTAGGGCTCTGGAGACACATTACTTTCATGCCACATACAGAATGGTCTTCTAGCAAAATAAATAGATAAATGGGCACAGTTTAATTCTGCTTACAAAGTCACCTGACTTCACACCCCACAACCTACGATGTAAGAGAATTAAGAAATATTACTCACAGTCCATCCTTCCCATTTTTTCACCTTAACTTTCTCAAAGCTCAAGAGTTACCTGGTGTGAGCAAATGCTTGATAATACAGCCAGGCTGTTCTCAGATTTAAAGGAAAAAAAACAGATTCCCCTTAAAAGCTATTATTTGTGTCTCAAAGGTAAGACGCAAAGCCCTGGGGGCAAGCCATGTAAAAAATCCCAAGCTTTCAGCTTGTTTTACCTGTATGTGTTTCCTGCTCTCACGGAAGCCCTCCGCCAACTGCGTCACAATATCCTTGTGGTCATCAAGAAGCTGCCGTACCAGCTTACAGTACTGGTTTTCAATCTCATGGTCAGTTATCTAGAATTCAAACTGCAGACTTATAAAACAGAACATAAGCAGACAGTTTCAATAAAATAAAGCACTTAACTGCTATACCAAAAACAATTACATATATCTACAATTTTCAGTCCAATGTCATTTCCTCACCCTGGCAACAACCAAAGACACCACTGCCTACAAAAATATAATATAACATCAGTTCTGTCAACATGAGACAAAACTAACTTTTCAAAAAAAAAATAAAAATGGTTACAACAAAATGTGAATGATGTAACTGTTCAACAGGTACAGTATCACAGATCTCAAACAATAAAAACATTAACCTCATATATGTAAAGTACAGTTGTGCACACTTACCATAAATGTAGATGTTCGAATGTATTCACTGTTGCAGTCATTACATTTGGGTTATCTACTTGCAGTAGCCCTCAGTCGACCTGATTAACAAAGTCTTGGGTCTTGCATCGGTTGCTGTCCCTTCTTCCATGACGTTAGGTAGTCAGGGGTATAAAACATGCAGCAGACGCCATTACATCAGTTTTTCTTGCCCCAGATGTCAGGTGCCCCTCTAATAGGAAGGGATTAAATCTATAATACAAGGATATACCTCCAACAAAAAAGCAAATACAGCAAAAAGCTTTTTGAGCATAGTAAGGGCGAGTAGAGGTATAGCCAAAAGAAGAAAGGGGACTGAAGGGAGGGTAACCAGGACTGCAACTGGAACACGGCAAATTTTGTTTTGCACGTTTAATTTTTGTTTCGCCGATTTTGGGAGTTTTGGCTGGGTTATGTCAGTGCCTTTTGCATAATGCATTGGAAGAATCATGCTAGGACATTATCCAAACGTAGAAAAAAGCCAGCTAGCCAGTTATATGGAAGATTACCTTGAATGTGTTGAATCGCTGCCTTTGGAGATACAGAGAATCTATCTCAGAAGAATGTATCTATCTCGCATAGTAGCGATACGAAGTATCAAGACATTTTAAAAGAAGTAGAAGATGTCTATGAGAAGTACAAGAAGGAACTATTTTATTTATTTATTTTACATTTGTTGACCAGGCTAGTCTAACTGGATACATGTCCATTTTCAGTAGAGGCCCGGGGAGATAAGCTCCAATACAGATAAATGACAACCTTAGTAATCAATACTGAGATTGGTTCCATATACAAAATCTTTTTCCATTTTGCAGCATAAGATTTTCTAGTACTAGGCCTCTTAGCCTCTAAAATGATAGCCATCACTGATTTACTGAGGGGTGTAAAGGAGAGGTTAGGTAATTAGCCAGGCTGCTAGGTTCAGGGTTTGCAGCTGAGGGTGCAGAATCTGGTTCTCCTGCTGAGACAACAGGGAAGGAGTCCTAGGCAGGTGCCATGGGGCCAAGCGTGATGCACTGCGCAGGAGGGGGAACCAGTGTTGGCGTGGCCAGTCAGGTGCAATTAAAATCGTCCTTGGCTTGTCCTCTTTGATCTTTAGAAGGACCTTGGAGAGCAGAGGTAGAGAAGAAAATGGCATAATTTCCAGCTGAAGGATAGAGCATCCACTTTCCAAGCTAGTTTGTGGGGAATCCTTGTGCAAAATTTGTCCAATTGATGGTTCTGGGGGAAGACAAACAAGTCTATATCTGGGCTCCCCCATTTGCTTGTCAACATGTTGAAAATCCTTGGTTCCAGTTTCCACTCATGTGGGTCCATGAGGTTTCTGCTTAGTTCATTTGCCAGTGTATTTAGTTTTCCTGCCAGGAATTGAGCTTGTAGATTCACTTGGTAGCTCAAGGTTGTGTTCCACAATGCCATGGCTAGTCTGCAGAGGGGGTAAGATTCTGTACCCCCCCTGCTTATGTACCACATGACCGTAGTGTTGTCCGTCTTTACCGTTAGTTGTCCTGGAAGAATGTGGTCCTTGAAGGCTGTCAGAGCACTCTGTACAGCTAACATTTCCTTTTGATTTATGTGTAGGTGCATTTGATTTGGGTTCCATTTGCCCTGAATGCACTTCCCTGCCAGGTGAGCCCCTCCATGCATAGTCTGACTCGTCTGTTAAGATTTGGGCGGCAGGGGGTAGTGTGAATGGTAGGCCCTTGTTTTGGTGGCAGGCCTCTGCCCACCAAAGGAACTCTAGGCGTAGGCAGGTATAATAGGAATCATAGCTTCTAGATCCTGTCAATGTTGACACCATAGGCTTTTAAGTTACCACTGCAGTTTCCTCATATGCAGCCTTGCATATGGAATTAGAAGAATGCAGGAGGCCATGAACCACAAGGCTTGCAGTATTTGCCTTGCAGATAACTGGGTTTTTGTGGCCACTTGTTTGTAGGTTGTCAAATGAGTCCGTTTCTCTGGCGTGAGGAAAGCCATCTGGGAAGTTGTATTCAAGCTTGCTCCCAAGAATATAATTTGTTGACAGGGTACCAGGCATGATTTATTTTCATTTATGGTGTACCTCAGACAAGTCAGTACCCTTTGAACAAAGGCCAGATGATTCAAAAGTATGTCCTGGCTTTCTGCCTGAATTAGACAATCATCCAGGTATGGATATATTTGAATATTTCTTTGCCTGCAGAATGCAATAACTGGAGCCAGGCACTTTGTGAATACCCTGGGCACAGTAGATAAGCCAAAGGGCAGTGCAGAGAACTGATAGTGCATGTAGCGTGCATTGAAGCATAGGTATCTTCTGCAAGACTCCCTGATAGGGATGTGCAGATATGCTTCTTTTATGTCTAGTGCTGCCAACCATGCATCTTTTCCTAGCATAGGAAGCAGCTGGTAAAGAGTCAGCAGAAAGGTATTTAGAGTAGAAAGGTCCAGGATAGGACGCCATGTATTGCCTTTTCTGGGTACCAGAAAAAGTCTTGAATAGAAACCTTGTCCCTTTTCTTCTTCTGGTACCAACTGAATAGCCCTCATGCTTAAGAGAGAGAGAGAGTACTTGATTTTGGGCCTCTGCCCACTGATTTGGGGGTAGATCTGGTCACCCGCTTGGTGTTGGTAAGGTGTGAAAGTGAAATCTGTATCCCTGGGACTCTATATTTAAAACCCATTTGTCCTGGGCAATATGTTTCCAGTTTTTGGCGTGCAGACCAATCTTTCCGCCTAAAGGAGCATTCAGTTGGGAAGTGCTTGGAAGTTTTAAAAGCAAGTCATTGAGACAGTTTTCCATGGGGGGGGGGGGGGGGAGTCTTACTACTCCCTGATTTGGGTGCAGAAACCCCCACTGCTTAGTCTTGTGAGTCTCCCCTGGGACTGAAACCTGCTGAACTTGTAAGAAATATTTAACAGTTTGCATAGATTTAGCTTTATCTTCCATTTTTTAAGAACTTCCTCTGTCTTGTTGCCAAACAGGTGGTCCTGATTTAAGGGAGCATCCAACAATTTAACTTGAACATGATCAGGCAGAGACTGCTCCCTAAGCCAAGCATGCCTTCTGAGCACAGACTCAGTAACAGCAGCCCTGCAAGAGGCCTCTAAGGAATCAAATCCACATTGCAAAGTATGTTTTCCAACTTGTTCTGCAGAATGCATTAAATCCTGTAATTCTTTATTTTCCGTGCAGGCAGGAATCAACATAATTTTCTGTTTAAGCAATCCAATAACATGTTGCTGAGGGACATGCAGGGATCGAATCACATCCGCTCCATGGGTCCACAAGGGCACAAGAAGAGAAAACAGACAGTAGAATTACGGAACAAACATTCAAGAAAATGTGGCAAACTGCCACAAGTCCATAATTTTCAATATATTTGACAGGATGCTATCAGATTATGAGATCTCAGTGCTGGAAAGAGGTCTCTCTTATTCCAGCAGCAGGTGGGGTTTTAGCTAATACAGTAACTGATCTATGTTTATTTGGGAGAAATGTTATGTTGAAATTAATGTTTGGACATGAAAACAGTAATCCAAATATTTTTAAAAAAACAAGTGTATTTGTACCGAATAATCATCCAGTACTTGAAACTTTTTTTAAGACTGTGTAAGAATGATCTTGTCACTGTTTAATGAAGATTACAGGAAGCATACATTTAATAACCTCAGTATGCAGGAAAGATGTGCTTTAGATGGTCTGCGGAATGATAGCTCTATAGCTATACGCCCGGCAGACAAGGGAGGTTCCATTGTGGTGATGAACAGCATTTATTATTACAATACCATCACTCAAATGTTGAATGATCAGTCAGTGTATATACGGATTAATTTGAATGATGTGCACAATATTATCAACAAGGTCAAAGATGGTACTGCAGATTGTTTTGCCTGTGGTTGTATTTCCAAGGAACTTTATGAATATTTCAGTGTAAATTATCCTACAGTTCCATTGTTTCAGGGCTTACCAAAAGTACACAAGAATCTCAGTGCACCACCCTTTAGACCCATTGTGGCAGGGGGTGGATGGGTTACTGAATCTTGTTCTATATATGTTGAAAAATTATTGAGACCAATCTTGGTGAAATCAAAGGTGATACTCAGAGATTCGAATGAGCATGTCCATGGGGGTCATAGTTTGGAAGGGTGCCTGCTGGCTACTTTAGACGTTGCCTCTCTATTTACAGTCATTCCTAATGATTTAGGTATAGAGTGGCTGAATAATTATCTTATCAGGGATGGGACATTAGGTAGTAATACCATCGAAATGATTGGTCATCTCTTGGAGACAATACATGAAAACAATGTCTTCTTGTTCAATCATGAATACTATTTACAACGTACCGGTGTAGCCATGGGCACCTCATGTGCCAACACCTATGCCAATATGGTGCTGGCTGAGTGGGAACATCAACATGTATTTAACAATAATGGGTTTTTACAATATATTACTATGCATGTATGTAAGATTTGTGGATGAGGTTTTTATTTTATGGACAGGTTCTCAACCTGGTCTTTTGAGTTTTGTTGAGTATCTGCATACAACTACCACCTTTTTGAAATTTTCTTTGAAATATTCTTCTGATTGTATTGAATTTTGGATGTTAAGGTATGTCAAACACCGCAACATACTTTTGACACTAGAGTACTTAAGAAAGATTGTTATAAAAATTCATTATTAAAAATTCATTATTAAAACAAAAAAATACCACTCTGTGGCCGATAATCCTACGACCTTGTTGTAAACCAACATTTAATATATAAAAAAAGTGGAAAGTCACACAAACACAAAGCCAAAGTAAAAAAACACTCCAAGTAACTCCAGAACTGATGAAGTCTTATGACGAAAGCGCTTGACCTTTTACTTGGAGTGTTTTTTACTTTGGCTTTGTGCTTGTGTGACTTTCCACTTTTTTATATATTAAACGTTGGTTTACAACAAGGTCGTAGGATTATCGGCTACAGAGTGGTATTTTTTTGTTTTATTTGTGGTGTTTTACCACTCTTACACCGTTTTTTGTTTGAAAAATTAATTATTGCATAGAACCATTATGCATCCAGCACATATTTTTTCCAATATTGTTACAAGACACAGTATGCAAATGTCTAGACTTAATGCCAGTGAGGACGGTCTTCAAATTGAGTTGGAAAAATTAGCCAGAAACTTTATGGATAGAGGGTACAAGTCGCAGGAAATACAGATAGGGTCAGACAAAGGTATAGTCATGAGGAACACTAGAGCTAAACCATATTTCTCCAGATCACATTGATTTAAGTGAGAGGAAAAGGGTGCCTATGTCCTGTAACCTCCAATACACCAGTGGTAATAAAGACATTATGAAGATAAGGAAATACTGATCTGTCTTTATGACAGATGAGGAAATAAAGGAGGGTGTGGGTACACGCCCCAGATTTACTTATAAGAACAACCCTAATTTGAAAAGGCTACTTTGCTACAACACTGGGCAGCATCGTACCAACTTTAATGCTACAGACTTTATACCTTGCACGATACCATGTGGGAGCTGCAGATATTGTGGATTTATTGACTCTAGTAGTAGATTTGTGAACCCAGATACTGGAAGAGTGTTCCGTTTTAGAAGCACTGCCGCATGTAACACCCAGGCTATAGTGTATCTTGCTATTTGTAATCTGTGTTCAAGTTTTTATGTTGGGAAAACCAACAGGACATTCAAAGATAGGATTAGGGAGCACCTTTATGCTATCAATATATCCTACAAGTGCAACGCTCTAGCGAAACACATTATGGCTAGGGGACATGACCACAAGTTTAGATTCATGGTCATTGACAACATTTATGCTGATGTTAGACTTGGTGACATAGTGAACAAGACGGAATATATTGAGACTCAATGGATTATTAGACTAAATGCCCACAAAGGTAGTGGGCTTAATGAGTTCATACCCTTAAAGCCTGTATTAAAAAAGCGTAGATTACGTAGGTAGCATCCTATGTTAATATATTATTGGTTTTATAGCTATACAAGTTTTAAACACACACACACATACATATATATATATATATATACATACATATATATATATATATATATATATATATACATACATATATATATATATATATATAGATATATATATATATATATATATATATATATATATATATATATATATATTTGTATTTTATTTAGTTTATATGGTATGTTCATGTCTTTTTAAGTGATGTGATCAGCTGTGTATATATAATGGGGGTCTGTATCTTACTAGATCTGATAAAGCGATGGGATTTTGTCTATCGTGAAAGCGCTTATCCTTGTGTTTTGCTGCATTAAAGCAACTTTTGGAGTTTTATACGAAGACCTTGCTTTATACATTTTTTCAGTGTTTCCAGTGTGTATTGGATTGTGCTTTATATAACGTTGCTGATACTTTAACATATGAAATTGGCAGTTTAAAGCCCTAATGGCCAAGGTTGCAGAAGTGTAAACCTTTGTACCCCATCTATCCACTGCCCTGGAGTCTCTATCAGAAGGAGTAGGATTTTTAGCAGTAGAAGCCTTAATGCCCTTAGGTCCCTGTGAAATAGTCTCTGGATCCACAATAGGATTTTTAAAAAGGAACTTGTGTGAATCAGGAACCCTGTAAAATCCGTCCGGTTTTCTGGGAGCAGGAGGCAAAGCATCAGGGGCCAAACTAGATTCCGAAAACGCATCATCAACAATGTCTAGTACAGGAGGAATAGCTAAAGGCCTATGCTGAGGCAGGAGTAAGAAATCCCTAAGCCTCTTTTTTGAATAAGAAAAATCCTGGCTTTCCCAGTGGAAATGCTCCCTTAGAGTATGTACGGTTTCACCAAAAGAAAAATCCTCTGGAGGGGAAGAGGGAATAGAGTCCTCTGCATCAGAATCCTCATAAGTAGATAAGGGCAAATCCAGATCATCAGAAAAATCAGAATCCGGGTCAGAAGATTCATAAACAACTTCAGTCCTAGGTATCTTAAAAGGGGGAGGTTGGCTTCTCCTGATTAGAGTAATAAGATCTTCAGCCATTCTTATCATTTGTTTTTTAGGCATAGCTCGAGATTTAGGCCTAAATGAAAAAGGAACCGTCGGTTTAATATGCAAGTCTGTAGGCCTGAATAGACCCTCAGAAGCCGGTGCCTGCACAGCGGCTCTGGACCTATCCAAGGTAGAGACATCCGCTGGTTCCATAGCTGAAGCATCTCGTGGCATACCGGACTCCGAATGGGTCTCAGTAGAGGCCTACGAATTAGAAGTAGCGGGTATCAGGGGGTGCGAAATCGCCTCACTGAGTACCGGCAAACTGGCGACTGGCTTAAGAAAAGCATCATCGGCAGTTGTGGACCTCGGCGGCCTGTCTCTGTCTTTATCTTTGTGTTTTTTCGAAATCCCGGTAGTCGGATGGCTAACTGACGACATTTCTGGATAATTAAACCGACAACCGAAATATTTAGAGGCAAAAATATACAGACGACTGACGGGATAGTGCACTGATTAAATAAAGCACAAAACCGACAGCAAGGTACGTCATGGTCAGGGCCTAGGCAAGGAATACAGTACGAATGAAAATCTTTATGAGGTATTTACTTTCCACAAGTAATGCAATTATTAACTTTTAATGACATCGGTAAGGAGCAAGAAAAAGTTTCCCCAACAGGGTACTTAGCTTTAGTTAAGACTTCGGTTCTGAAACTCAAAAGCGAAAGGAGTCGGCCGACCAGCACTTGCAAACTGCTTCTGCTTCGGGCACCGCACAGCAAGAAAGACTAATGTAATGGCGTCGGCTGCATGTTATATACCCCTGACTACCTGACGTCATGGAAGAAGGAACAGCAACTGACGCAGGACCCAAGACTTTGTTAATCAGGCCGACTGAGGGCAACTGCAAGCAGATAACCCAAATGTAATGACTGAAACAGTGAAACACGAAAAACAACCAGGCTTCCATTTTAGTTAGGATCTCCAAACTGCAGACTACAACCCTTCAACAAAATCTTAAATGGGAGGTGTGAAAGCACAAGAAAAACTGACAGTCTGAGCTGGCCCACTTGAAGAAAAACTTGGTTCCTATATAGGGCACCAGTGATGGAAGTCCAAAATGACAGAAAGGTAACTAGGAGGTAGAACAGGGATGTCTCCCTAGATCAGATGAGGATATGCCAGAAATGTAATCCTTTTCAATCACCTTTACAAAGGCAACTGAGAAAGTTCTGCTGCAGAACAGCAATTCCAGAAGCATAGAAGACAGATGTTTTTCTCCCTTAATTGGGCAAGTTTGTTTCTCAATCCTTTCCCTGCATACATTTTTGATTCCCAAAATACTACTACAAATCAAGTAGGAGGGGTCATAGCAGTAGTACCCTTTTGACCAAAGCAATACTGGTTCTCTCTCCTACACAGCCTAGCAAGTGGAAAAGTGGAAAGTGCTGTCTCACACTATAAACATCTTCACACAAAACAGAGGGCCCTTCTGCATCCCAACTTGGATACTCTCAGGTTGACAGCTTAGATGCTTTCACATAGATACAAGGAAGGAACACGCATTCTGACGACTTGCTAAACATAAGGGAAAAGAGACTAAGAAATAAAACAAGGAAATTCTACCAAGCAAAGTGGAAAAGATTCTTCCTCTGGTGCCTATCTGGAGGCCAACCCCCCAAATAAAGCACATGAGGCAATGGTTCTGGACTACCTTTCAGATCTTTACAAAGCCGGCTTTTCTAATGCATCTTTAAAGGACCATGTCATAAGGTATCCAAGTCAGAAGGTAACAAGGTGAAATGGTGTGTACCCCCTTGCTTTAAATTTTAGAAAGTACCTGTCAGTCTTAGCTATTGGGATGTGAATGTTGCCATCTGTTACATTCATAGTCACCATGTCTGTCCATGTTAGCCCAATGAAAGACCAAAGAAGCAGGTTCTGTAAGGACAGCATTTTGAAGTTTGGTACTTTCATTAAACTTAGAGTTGTGTCCAATTCCTGGTAACCAACTACTAGGTCTGCACAGAAAAGTGCTTCCAGTACCAACGCAAATACAGAACGGATGCGACCGGGTGGAACCTCCTGACGAGATTATATTGGTACAATCCGATCTACAGGAGCAGCCTGGGAGAAAACAAGTTGATCGTTGTTATGGACCTAACTCACAAACGAGTGGTTTTAACTTCAATGCATGGACTGAGCAACAGTTTTCGTTTCAAAAAGGTACTGTTTCAGCCTTTTCTAACCAGAGTGGGGGTGCTGACCAATAATTTAAAAAACTGAGCGATAAGCTGTATGCTTATAAAACATTACAGCTTGAGATTGACTATCTGAAAGAATGCGTGAGGGTACGCAGAGTACCAAAAGGGCTACGCTGTTTCAAATTTCCCAACAGTGCTCTACCAGGAACGGATTTATACAATGATTTAGTAAAATTGTTTGACAAAACTGATTTAGAGATGTTGAATATTTTAATCAAGGACTATGAAGCAAAAGCTGTAAATTTGTTAGATGATGTCAACAAATTGAATGACTGTATTGTTAAAGACAAAAATTTTCTTGGCATTAAAAAAGATTATGATGGTGTGTTTGAGGAAGTTGACCTGCACTGTTTAAAAATAGTTAATCGTAAGATTAGAAAACTTGAACGGGACTTGGTTGAATACAGGGATGGGTTGGCCTACCCACATCCGGGTAAAAACAGGGGGAGGGGTAACAACCTTGAAGGTACGGGTACTCACCCGGTTGGTAATGTTAACAACAACAACAATATGGATGTGTATACCCCTGAACTTCCTAGGAGAAGCGAGCGTCTAGCCCAAAAAGATAATAGAAACATCCAACAGGGTTTTCAGTTTCCCCAGGGCAGACCGGGGGTGAGAAGCACAACCTATTACCAGCAAGGGTGGAACAGACCACGCAGATAAAAGATTTGAACTGCATAGAAGTTGCTGATATAGGTTACGTTTTGGATGGGCTACCAAAGGGCAACTATGAGGTAGTAACAAATAACAACTTCAATATTTACAATTTTACGGACATTAATGTTACAGGTGACTTTTTTGAATTGTTCATAAGGGGTCTGCATTACATACCTTCACGTACATTTAATTTACCCAGTACATTAATAGATCTGAAACTTTTTGTTAGACGGTTGAACTTATCTCTGGAACTAGGTAGGCCAGGTACAGTGAATGAGCAATTTGTCAGAGCAAGTACCTTCAATCCCCCTACCCACCCATGTTAAAAGTATTTGAAGAATTAGTGGAAATGGACCTAAGGAAGCAGCATGCTATTAGTACACGTTCAACATCCCCCAACTTATCTTTTGACCAGCAACGGCTTGTTTATTTACTCAAGGATGAATGGATAAGAGTAATGAAACCTGACAAAGGTGGAGGGATAGTTTTAATGTATAATTGTGCGTATGAGAAGCAGATTCTTAGCATGTTGCAAGATAGTGCACAATATGAGTTAGTCTCTAGAAACGAAGTCAACATAGCGTATGCCAAAATTAAATATGATTTGTTTGACTTGTTAATGCAAGGAGCTATCAATGAAAAATTATATAACTTTTTGAATGTGGATAAACCTAAGACACCGATAATATTCGGTATACCTAAGGTCCATAAGGGTTTGGACCCATTAAGATTTAGACCAATTGTGGCAGGGACCGGTAGTATTACAGAGCCATTAGGGAAATTCATTGATCAGACTGTTAAAAAATTTGTCATGTCTTTGGAACATGTCTGCAAAGACTCCTGGGAATTTTTAAAAGGTTTGGATCAGAATTTCTTTAAACGTACTTGTCTACTGGTTTCTATTGACATTGTGGAATTATTTCCAAGTATCCCACATTTAACGGGGATTGAATGGTTCAGTGAAGTGCTGGCTACTCAATCAGGGTTGAGTGCTAATATAGTTATGTTATTGGTGGAATTTATGGAAGTCATTCTTAAAAATAACTATTTATTTTAATGGTGAGGTCTACAGACAAAGAAGGGGCGTGGCGATGGGCACCCCATGTGCTTCAGCTTTTGCCAACATAGTGTTACATCACTGGGAAAACAAATTTATATTTTCAACTGCTTGGGCAAAACACATTGTCCATTATAAACAATTTTTGGATGATATTTGCATTTTATGGGAAGGGAATTATGAAAATTTCTTAGAATTCATGTCCTATATTAATGCTTCGACACATTTTCTTTCTTTTACGCATACTGTGAGTGATGAAGTTCTTAATTATCTAGATGTAACACTGGTTAAGGCTCTTACAAGGGGTATTTTTCAATCTAAGATTTATAGGAAGGCAACTTTTTCCAACTCTTATTTGCACTTTGAGAGTGGTCATCCCTTTTTCCAAAAGAAAGGAATAGTGAAAGGACAATTCATCCGGGCGTCGAGAATGTCGAGCACGGATGAATTGTTTTTGAAAGAGGTGGACTTTTTGAAAGAACTTTTTGAGGAAAGGGGGTACCCTACAAAGCTGGTGAACAATCTACAAAAAGAAGTGATGGCTAACAGAGGGTTAATGTATTTCCCTCTACTGGGCACGGGTTTGTTACCCAATGTGCAGGGTAGGCAGGAAAAACAATTTGATGGGCATAGTAGCTTTGTCTACACCTATACTAGGGACGCTGAACAGTTGGAACAAATTGTTTTGAAATACTGGCCTGTTTTGACCCTTCAGGAGAATTTTCATGACATTATTCCAGAGAAGCCAAGTTTTGTAAAAGAGGGACATGAATTTGAAGGGTCTTTTTGAAAGTAAAAATCATCTTTCAACTAATTTTGCTGTTTCGAAAATAGGCACACATAAATGTGGTGCCTGTAGACAGTGTTCTCTGATTATTAATGATAGTAGTGTATATATACCTTCAAGGAACTTTAAGGTCCATACAACTGGATATTATAATTGTGCAACCAAGGGTGTGGTTTACATGGGGATCTGTGTTCTATGTTGGAGTTTTTATATAGGGAAGACAGAAAGGCCTTTAAGGCGAAGAATTTATGAACATGTAAATGACATCTCTAAAAAGAAAGACACAAACGCCTTTTATAAGCACTATACACAGTGCCCTGATATGAAACTTAAATTTATGGTACTGGAGCAGGTTGCACAGGACCCTAGGGGAGGAGACTGAGAAACCTGGAATACAGAGAACTTATATGGCAGTTAAAATTAGACGCAGCTAGGTCCCCAGGTTTAAATGACAGTATTAGTATTTCAAGTGTACTCAAACTACGTAAAGTTTAAACTGTAGTGTTATATATGGTTATATATATATTACATATATTTTTTTAGAATTTTATAGATAGAACATTAATATAATATGGTTGAAAGAATGTTTTTTAACAGTGAACGATGTGTCTGGAAGTATTTTGGTATTAATGTATTTTTTTTTTGTAAGTATATGGCTTGTTAAATATTTTGCAATGCAAAAATGTGGGTGAGGTTTTTAACATTTGTTTTTTAAAGGAATTCAATTGAAGTAATTCTGACTGATTAATTAACTTAAATTGAAGCAATTAAAAAAACACCATGTGACCAATGGTTATTGTATTTAAAGGCATTACTTTTTTATGTTTGTATCTTGATAAAGCCTGGTAGGAACCAGGCGAAAGCGCTTGAGATATTCGATGTTTTTTGGGTTTTAAAGGTTATTAAAAGACTTTAAACTACAGTTTGCTGCAGCCTGTCGTTTCTCTGCTGTGGACTTTGCTGTTGGTGTTTGTATTCATTTCTGAGAGACTTGTCAAGTCAGAAGGTAACAAGGTGAAATGGTGTGTACCCCCTTGCTTTAAATTTTAGAAAGTACCTGTCAGTTTTAGCTATTGGGATGTGAATGTTGCCATCTGTTACATTCATCGTCACCATGTCTGTCCATGTTAGCCCAATGAAAGACCAAAGAAGCAGGTTCTGTAAGGACAGCATTTTGAAGTTTGGTACTTTCATTAAACTTAGAGTTGTGTAAGTAAATTTACCATAATAACAGATGTTCATATAGATCATATAGAGCACTCTTGTAGTAGCCTAAGCTATACAAGTTACATCCTGCAAAATCTAGGACAACCGGCCAGCATCCAAAGTTTTAGAGCATGTTCCATGCACCCTGACCTCTGAATAGCTTAAGGAGAGCCATATAAAGTAATTGATTAGGACGCCAAACCATCACAGCTCTCCATTTTGAGGGAGGCTAGAGCCCTGCCTTTTACATATATAGATTCAAAGATTAGCACTAGGCCAACTGCCCCTGAAAGCCATTCTAAGCCTAGCTAGTTACCCCATGTGAGAATCAAACCCTGCACCTTGTGTCTGTAATGTAATGTAAACACCTTAACCATTATGCAAACCTCCCAAGGGATAAGCAGACACAGGTCTGGTGGCAGATATTTCCTGTTCTATTATTAATTAATATACTAGGTATTCCAGTTGGAGAAACACAGACGGTTTCGCAACAATGGGAGTCTTTATTGAAAATTGTTGGGGATATTGGATAAGACTGGAAATCTTTTCAGTTGCTAATGAGCAAGTACTTGGTTAGCTGCCCTTGTGGGACATTTTAAGCCTAGCCAATCAAGCCTGTACCTTGTGTCTGTAAAGTAAGCATTTTAACCATTATACAACCCCCAATTCATCTTTTGCAGAAAAATGTATTTATTGCATTCCGGTGTTTTGGGTAACTTGGTCTCCTTTGAGGGATTACATACTACCTGGTAAACAGGATAAAACCATTTTGGAAATATTTTCTCTGCTCTTTGGGGTTCAAGACTAAACTCTATTAAAACAGGGATGGTTTATAGGATCTTACAGGGTCATATTAGGAAAAGGGTAAATAAAAATATCCATCCCCTGGCAAAAAACATAATAAAAAGTAAAAGTGTGACAGAGGGCATCCTTGCTGCATAAGTTATCTATCCCTTCAGACTACCTACATTCCATCAAAGCAAAACATACATGACAAGTCTTTCTTGTTTCACAAACCAACCCTGAACTTTCACCCACCTTAGAAACAACTCCCCAAAATCTGGGGCATCTGTGGTTACAGAATGAGTAACAGGCAGAAGGAGAGACATGAGAGATAATTGGTCCACTCTCCAATGTAACTCCCTTTTTTGACAAATCCCAAACACTGCGATATGAAAAGAAAAGAAAGTGAGTGTTGATATTGGGTCCAAACAGATTTGAGGACACATTGAATTCTCATACAAAGTCTGGCCAAGGGGATGACATCAACTGTAGAAGCCATCAAACCTTCCACAACCAGGAAATATTCCTTGGCTGTAGTCAGAGACTGATTTGAAAAAAAAAAAAAAAAATCAGAAACTTTTTTTTTGTAAAGGTCTACTTTGTTCTGAAGAAAAGCCCTCATGAGGGGATATACCCAAATGGCATCTCAGAAGAACCAGAGTTTAAGAATGACAGGTTTCCGTCTGTATGTTCTCCTATAAACACAGCCTGAGAATGAAGTCCTTAATCCAGGCCAGATTCCCAGATGTTTCAAAAAAGTCTGAAAATACAAAACATTTGTCTAAATATGGAAAAATGTGAATGCCTTACAACATGCAATGAGTTATTGCTGGTGCCAGACACTTTGCAAACCACCTTGGAGCTGGAGGCAGTAAGACAAAGAACTGAAAATCTAAGCCAGACACAGTAACACTTTAAAAAAGTCTGAAATCTTTAAGAACTGGGATGTTATGACAACCATCTTTTAAATCTAGAGTTACCAAAAAAAAAAAAAACAACATGTAAAATGAGAGATGACAGAGAAAGAGGGGAAAGGTGCTGAGGCCTCTTCTGTTTGGAATCTACTTCTCTGAGGTAAAAGCCAATACCAAAGAGTTCTTGCTGATTAAACTTGCAGGGTTCCCCTTCACAATCTCGAATTACTGAATGCTCGAAATTCAGTAACTCGAGACTGTAAAGTCGAACCAACAGAAATCCCGAAACCCACAACCACGAAAACAAAAAACCCCGAACATACACCACACAACATGCACACCATACAACCCACATCACAGAAACTACAAGCCCTACACAACATGCACGCAGGGGGGGCAAGCCCCCCTGCACCCCCCCACACCCCCATACTTATATATTCTAACTCTGAGAACGCTAATACCAAAATAAAAAACACCACACAGACATTTTAAACTGCCTCGCACACACACACAAATACAGACCAACACTCACACTCATACTCCCACCTACCTAGCCTAACCCACACACACACACACACACTTACATTCACTTCCGTAACACATTCCAGACTCACACACTTCCCATACCTTAGCTGACATGCATAACCACGAATTCGAGATGTGAATTCGCGCTTATGCAGATTCACGCTTATGGGTTTTCGACTTTAGTGTCTCGAGTTACTGAATTTCGAGCATTCCATAATTCGAGATTGTAAAGGGAAACCGCTTGCAGATGACTGAAAGCTAGGAGCGGTTACTGAATCCTCAAATGACCTGGCCATCCTACAAGAAGCTTTGTCCCAAATAAAACTGGTGCCAGAATCATGGACTGAAGCTAAATGCCAAAAAAGCACACAATCATATTGGGAAGCTGTCTACCCCAGAGAACTACCACACTGACAATACGGCCCTGAGAGCAGAAAAATGTTTCAGGATTTTGGAACTTGTGGACAGTGCCTAACTTTCCACCAAAACGTATCCACCATCATACGAAAGTCCTTCTACACTGCACAGCTTATGAACAAAGGGAATGATTAGATCTACAGATTATCATTGTGCCTCTTTACTCACCCTTCATTAGGCCAATCATTTAGTATAATGTACCCTTTTGGCATGTATCTGTCAAGACACAATGCAACAACTGGAACAGCCACAGAGATACCCTACTAAAAGGATAAAAAGCCTAAACATGTCCTACACGGACGGACTCAGAGCCCTGTCCCTACACATGATATCCTACAGACAGCTAAGAGGTGACCTGTGAATGGCATACAGGGCATTCTCCGATACAATACTGATGGACCTAATGCACATCAACATGTCAAATGGCATCAAAAACATTCGGTGCATAGAACTAAACTTGTTCTGCAACAAGAGAATGGCTTGGAAGGACAGTTATAACTTAGAGAGAATACCGCTGCTCTGGAAGAGAATTCCCATCCATGTAAAACAAAGTTCATCACTGTCCATATATACATGTATCTATGGATGGGTAATGCAAATTCTCCCCCAGTACTACCCCGTACTACTAATAGACAGAAGCAGCTCCTAAATGCTGTATCCCATATGCATGGGTCCTCAAATTATCTATGGTATGATCCTACTTATTCTCACTAGAGGGTAATACAATTATCAACCATGGGATGGGTAAGGCCAATCACCAAAGAGTCAAGGTTAATTTGAGCAACAAAATGGAAACTGGCTAGTTTTAAAATGTCCTGCAAGGGTAGCTAGCCTAGTACTTACCTATGAACCTATAAAAGCTATTGAACTTTGGGACGCTGATGTGTAGGTTTAGAAAATAAAGTTCGAAGGCTGGTATCAAAGCTCATTCATTCCTTCTTTAGCACCAAAAAGATTTCTTGATTAAAATAGTTTCCCTTCTTTTTCCTTGGGACACTGGTTCTATGACCTCTAGAGACAGCTTTTGTTCCCGGACTGGAGGAAATGAAGTTTAGTTTGAGGAATGAGGAAGAATCCCCTGAAAAGGGAGGGAGGGACTTCCAGTGCCAAATTAATCCTGGATTCTTAGGACCCACTTTTGTGAGGTTATCTGATACCACAGAGGAAAATAAAGATCTAGAATTTGGGACAATTTGAATGGATTTTCACAGTAGCAAGGGGGAACACCTGAAGCAGAACATAGTGGAGTCTGTCTTTTTGAACGGTTTTTGGTTCTGGGAGGGTTCCCCTTATTTTTTTGAACGGTTTTTGGTTCTGGGAGGGTTCCCCTTATTTTTTTGAACGGTTTTTGGTTCTGGGAGGGTTCCCCTTATTTTTTGAGCCTCCTTGCCATTACTTTTTGAAATTCTGTTTACCTGATCCTTGAGACCGCTTGTTCCGTTTCCTATAAAAGGCCCTAAACTGAACTGAAAGGTCTTACTTAACTACTTAACTTGGGCATGGAGGGCTGAAAAATAGTAGTGAGCCCCCCTCCCAGAATTAAGTTCCTTCTTTCATGTAATCTTACATGATCCTCAGAGGCAAAGAGGCCAAACAATACACCACCACCTTTCTAGCTAGGGAAACATAAGTTCAACTTTTGACATCTTCTGGTAAATTTTGAGAACATAAACACATAACCAAGCAAAACTTCTCATAATTCATCCAATAGCACCAGCTCTGGATATAGCATTAGCACAGCCATAAGAACACTTCAAAAATTGCTTGGTTACACAAAAAATAAAATAGTATCACATTCAAAAAATGCCTTATATGTCTGAAGGAGGAAGGATAGCAGTTGGCTCTCGCATATTTTCAAATAAAGCAAGCACAGCACTTGCCATATCTGCCTGGCAATTCTGAATTCTGATTGCTGAAGAATTTACTATCTTCCTAAATCTGCAAGATTTGTCATCTTTGGTAGGAGGAATAGGGTCTGCATTCACAAGATGTTTGGCAAAGGATGATTTTGCCAAAGAAAACTGCAGGGTCTGACTTGTGACTTGGAAATAGATTATATACGGTTCCCCAGACCCACAAATTTCTATCAGACGTTTTAGGGACAGGAAGTTGACTGTTGGGCATACTGCAGACTGTCAAGAAAACATGCCTGTAGGACAGGAGGCACAGCTGCTGGCTGAGGAAAATCCTGCTGTAATACGTCAATATTTTTGCTGAAATACTGAATTTCATTCTGTTCCCAATGAAACAAGCCTTTCATTCTGGCTACAGCTTAAAAAAAAACACTTCAGAATCATGTTCTCCTTCTTGTGGCACAGGCACTGGGGAAATACGATCCTAGTATAAATCCTGTCTTTCAGATTGGAAATCAGTATCTGAAAGAGAAGGAAATAACTTTCTTTTAAAACTCAATGACAACTAGAATTTAAAAAATGAAAGATTTGAAATAAGCGTTTGGCAAAACCCAGCCAATCTTCCCTGTCCAACCTATGTGAAACAGAAGCCATAAGCCTACGTTTCTGTTTTCTTTTCCCAGGAGACCTCTTAGAAAACTTAACCCAAAGATGAGGTTCTTCTCTGGGAATCGGGTACCTCAGGTTGGCTTCAAGGTAAAGCATCACTGGTTCCCTTCTCGGAAGCCAACAAGGGTGATTCTCCCTTGCCCAACAGGACAACCCAGTAGCTGCAGAGGAAGTGCCCATCTCCCAGTCTTTAATGGCTTCTCAAGGAGCATCACCAGCAGGACAGACTACCTGAGATGGCCACAACAGTCACTTGTAGCAGATCCTGAAGCAGTGGGGAAGCCTACTTGACTACTGAAGACACTCAAAGCTTTCTTATTTTTGTGGCTGGGACAGGGAAGAACTTAAGAGCCCGAAGCCTGCTCCATGTTCCTGACAAGTACAGTGCCTGATAAGCGGGTAGCAGCGCATTGAACAGCTGGTGAACACCCTCGAAAATCACATTTTCAAGCCTCAACCTGTAATTTTCCACAAAACTATTCCTGAATTCTACACAAAAAACTGACTTTAAGAGTCTTCTCTACACAGGTGTATTTAACAAAAGTTAACACGTGTGAATTATTTTCCTGATAAGCTAGGAAATGAGGTTTTAGTGGTCAAGTACAAATTCTTCTACAAAAAGTATTTTTTTCCTCAGAAAGTCTGCTAAGGTGGAATGCTATCACCAGGAGGTACTTATCTACCCAACATTGGTGAAATGCTAGCTGACCACTGATCACTTGAAGCCTGCAGGGAAAGTACACTTCAGCAAGAAACTGAAGATTTGACATCCTAAACACGGACTTTATATGGCTCTTCTCATGCTGTTCAGTGGTTAGTAAAAGTTTGTATGCTAGCCAGTTGCCATATCCCTGGTAGGCTATAACCCATACATTTTAGGCTAATGCAATAGCGATCCAATTGTGAACACCTTGTTAAGCTTGGAAATTTCAAGAAATGGGTCTCGAAGTTTCTCCTTTCAATGGAATAAAAGTGAACTTGGAGTACAATCCAGTCACTTTCTCTTTTTCTCTGAGACCACCTTGATGCCCTCCAAAAGACAGACCATCTAGTACTAATGTCATGAGATGCTGCCGCTTTCTTGGGACATAAGTTATGCCTAGTAAACTTTGCCTTGACTGACCCTACAGCTTGCAACCATGACTTATAATATGTATGGCCCCACCTATCCTGTGTGATGGCTTCCCATTGCTTCATAAAAATGACCAGCTTGCCTCATTTTTGAAGGCGGGATTTCTAAGGGGAGGGGGTGAGCTTTTCTGACTCTCAGCTGCTCCCTCTGACTACCATGGCCCTTAGGGTCTCCAGGCTTTCCTCTTTGATCAGCTTACCACTTATTTTTGTGGTAACCTTTGATGTTCTTCGTGTTTCACTATTGCAGTCATCACACTTGGGTTATCTGCCTGCAGGTAGCCCTCAGTTGGCCCGAATACAAGAGACTTAGTATTTCTGCATCTGTTGCTGTCACTCCAGGACTGATGTCAGGTTGTCAGGGGTATAAAAGCAGGCAGCCGACGCCATTACATCAGTCTTTCTTGCTAAGAAACCTGTAGCACAAGCAGTTTGCATGAGTGCCGGTCAGCCTATACCGGAGTTTTTCATTTACAAATTGAATCATCCTGAAGTCTTCTAAAGTTAAGTACCCCATTGGGGATCCCTTTTTCTTGCTCTAATCGATGTCAGAAAAAGTTAACAATGGTCTTGCCTGTGGAATGCAAATACCACTCAGAGACTTTCATTCTTACTGTGTCACCTGTTTAGGCCCAGACCACGACGTACCTCGCTGTCAGTTTTGTGCCTTGTTCAATGCCCGAACCATTCGTCATAGGGCCCTTTTTGTCGCTAAATACTTTCGTTCTCGATCTCCGTATTCCGAAATGGCTTTGTTAAGCCATCCAACTACAGATATTCTGAAAAAACGTGAGGATAAAGACAGACCGCACAGGTCCAAAGCTGCCGACGACGCTTCTGTTAAGTTAGTCGCCAGTCCACTGGTACTCAGTGAGGTGCTTTCGTAGCCCCTGATGCCCGCGTCCATGGATTTGCAGGACTCTACCTAGACCAGTTCAGAGTCCGGTATGCTGCGAGAATCTTCGACTATGGAACCTGCGGATGTCTCTACTTTGGATGGGTCTGAAGCCGCTGAGCAGGCACCGGCTTCTGAGGAAGTCATTCCCACTACCGATGTTCGACACAAACCGATGACTTCTTTTGCATCTTCAGTTCTGTCTAAAACTACAGAGTTTCTAAGGCCCAGAGTACGTGCTATGCCTAGCAAACCGAAGACCCAAGCACATGCATCTGCTCCCTTGCCACATCATCAAATGCTTAAAATGGCAGAAGACCTTATTATGCTGATTAGGGGAAGTCAGCCTTCCCCTGCTAAGAGAAAAAGAGACCAGTCCCCAGCAGCCTCAACAGACCAAGAGTCTGATGACTCTGAGGTATCTGATTATGAAGACATGACCTTATCTGCTTACGAGGATTCAGATGCAGAGGAATCCATTCCCTCTGCCTCTCCTCCAGAGGACTTTTCTTTTGGTGAAACCCTACATGCTTTAAAAGAGCTACATGCTTTAAGAGAGCATTTCCATTGGGAATGCCAAGACTATCCTCAATCCAAAAAAGAGACTCAAAGAATTTCTAGATTTGCCACAACATAGACCTTTAGCAATGCCCCCAGTTGTGGATGATGGCTTTATGGAATCCAGTTTAACTCCTGATACTTTACCCCCTGCTCCTAGAAAACCAGACAGGTACTACAGAGTACCAGACTCTCACAAATTCCTTTTCAAAAATCCTACTGCTGACCCAGAGGTCATCTCCCAGGGGCCTAAAGGTATCAAAGCAACTACAGCTAAGAATATCACCCCTTCGGACAGGGATTCCAGAGCTTTGGACAGATGGGGTAAGAAAGTATATACCTCTGCATCTCTCGCCATTAGGGATTTCAATTGTCAGTTTCATATGCTGAGGTACCAACAACATATTATGGAACTTATTAAGCAAAAAATAGCTACCTTTACAGACTGTGCAGAAAATAAAGAATTGCAAGAGCTTATGCATTCTGCAAGCCAAGTCAGCAAGCATACATTGCAGTGTGGCTCTGATGCCCTAGAAGCATCTTGCAGGGCTGCAGTCACTAGTTCTGTACTGGGAAGGCATGTTTGGCTTAAGGAGCAGACCTTGCCAAACCATGTCAAATCAAAGTTACTAGCCGCTCCTTTGAACAAGGAAAATCGGTTTGGCACCAAAGCAGAGGAGGTTCTTAAAAAGATGGAAGAAAAAAGCTAAATCTATGCAGACAGCCAAAGAATTCTTGCAAATACAGCCTCCTAGATTCAGTAGGCATTGCCCCTCGAAACATTGGTCCTTTCCAGCCCCCTTAAGGCCATCTCAAAACTAGACCCAGGGGAAACGGACCCCCCCAGATTACAGTCTCAGGGTATGCAGAGATCTAAGCAATGGAGTGCCTCCACCTCTAAAGCAGGGAGTGCTAAGCCACCCCCTTATGGAAAGAATTCCCAGTGACTTCTCTACTCCACTCCCCACCTCTGCCCAGCTGCTTGTGCCCCTAGGAGGAAAAAGTACAGTTGTGTACACTTACCATAAATGTAGATGTTAAGAGTGTATTCACTGTTGCAGTCATTACATTTGTGTAATCTGCTGGCAGGTTGCCCTCATTCGGCCTGAATAACAAAGTCTTGGGTCCTGCGTCGGCTACTGTCTCCTCTTCCATAATGTCAGGGGTATAAAACCTGCAGCCGACGCCATTTTAATCAGTTTTTCTTGCCCCAGATGTCAGGTGCCCCCCAAATGGGGAGCAAAAATATATATAAATAAACTGCAAATATATAAATGCACTTTTAGAAACATAACCTTTACCTTCAACTAAAAGCAACTACACCACAAAGGCATTTGAGTATAGTGAAGGAAAGAAAAGGTATAGAATGGGGGATGGCGAGTGGGTAACCCGGACTGCAACAGTGAATACACTCTAACATCTACATTTATGGTAAGTGTACACAACTGTACTATGTTCTTCATGTTTCACTGTTGCAGTCATTACATTTGGGTAGAACCCCAAAGCTATGGATGGGAGGATGGAACCAAACAGCATTAGGAGCGGCTATAAGGCCCTGCAGGACTGCAGTGGCAAAGCCTGCCCTGGATTTAGAGAAGAGAGGTAAATGATAATGCTTTGTGATGGTATGAAGAGAGCTCCAAGTAGCAGCTTCTAGAATTTCTTTGGTTGGGACCCCTTTGAGAAAAGCTGCTGAAGTAGAGGCAGCCCTGGTGGAATGTGATCTGATCCCCTTGGGCACAGGTTTACCATGGTGCAAATAGCAGAAACGAATGCAGTGGCTTATCCATTTAGAAATAGTCTGCTTTGATATAGCCTTCCCCTCTGATCCTGCAGCAAATGCTACCAGTAGTTGCTCAGACTTTCTTAGAGATTTGGTCCTGTTTAAGTAGAATCTTAGCTATGTATATCCAATGAATGCAGAATCTGCTCCCCCTTGTTCTGCAGATTTGGGTAAAATGTTGGCAGGTGAATGGTCTGGATACCACCTTAGGCATACAAGAAGGATTAGTCCTGAGGGCCACCCTGTCCGGGTAAAAAATAATGAAAGGCTCCACTGCCATAAGCACCTGTAGTTCTGAAACCCTTCTTGCTGAAGTGACTGCCAAAAGAAAAGCTGTCTTCCAAGATAGAAATTTTATATCAGCAGTAGATGCTGGTTCAAAAGGAGGCAGAGTGAGTTCTTCCAGCACAAAATTGAGGTCCCATGCAGGAGTTGGTGCTCTCCTGGGAGGCCTTACATTTTTGGCTCCTCTGAGATACTGTTTAAGCAGTGGATGAGAAAAGAGGGGAGGCTCTGTGTTCCAATGAGCCGAGATGGCACAGGCATGGATTTTTATTGAAGAAAACGATAGGCCCTTGTTAAGCATCTCAGTTAAGTATTGTAAAATCTGAGGAATATTGGGCTTTGCTGTGTCTATTCCTTGTGGTTGGTTCCAGGCACATAATCTCTTCCATTTATCAGCATAAGATTTTCTAGTACTAGGCCTTGTGGCTTCCAAAATGACATCCATCACATGTTTACTGAGAGATGTGGTTTGAATAATTAATTAGTTGATTAGCCATGCTGCAAGATTCAGTTTGGAGCAGAGTGTGCAGAATTTGATAGTTCTGCTAAGACAGTAGATGAGGTGTTTGAGGCAAGTACCACGGAGGAAGGTGTGACATATTCCTTAGAAGCGGGTACCAGTGCTGGCGAGGCCAGTCCAGAACAATTAGGATCATTTTTGGTTTTACCTGTCTGACTTTTAGTAAGACCTTGGAGAGTAGAGGCAGAGAGGGAAGGCGTAGACTGATGGGTTTTTCCAGCTGAAGGATAGAGCATCCACTTTCCATGCTTTTTGTGATGAGTTCTTGTGCAGAATTTGTCCAAATGATAGATCTATTTGCCTCTCCCCAAAACTATGTCTGGGCTCCACCATTTCTGTGTTAACATGCTGAAGATTTGTGGATCCAGTTTCCATTCGTGCGGGTCCATAAGATTCCTGCTTAGGTCATCTGCCAGAGTATTTTGCCTTCCTGACAGGAAGTGAGCTTGAAGATGTATTTGGTAAGTCAAGGCTGTGTTCCACAAGGACATGGCTAGTCTGCAAAGGGGGTAGGAATGTGTACCCCCCTGCTTGTTTATGTACCTAATAACTGTGGTGTTGTCCATCTTTGTCAGTAGTTGTCCTGGAGGAAGTAAGTCCTTGAAGGCTGTCAGAGCATTCTGAACAGCTAGCATTTCTTTCTGGTTGATATGCAGATGCATTTGGTTTGGGCTCCATTTGACCTGAATGCATCTCCCTGCCAGGTGGGCCCCCCAAGCATAGTCTCATGCGTCTGTAGTTAGGGTTTGGGTGGCAGGGGATAGAGTGAATGACAGTCCCTTGTTTTGGTGCCATGTCTCCGCCCACCATAGAAACTCCTGTTGTAGGCAGGGAATGAGAGGAATCATCGTTTCCAGGCTGTGACAATGTTGACTCCATAAACTTTTAGGTACCATTGAAGTTTCCTCATATGCAGTCTCGCATATGGAATTAGTAGAATGCAAGATGCCATGAACCCCAAAGCCTGCAGAATTTGTCTTGCAGATAACGGAGTTTTTGTTGCCATTTGTTTAAAGTATGTTGTCAATTGCCTTTGTCTGGCGTGAGGTAAGCCATCTGGGCAGTTGTATTCAAGCTTGTCTGGCGTGAGGTAAGCCATCTGGGCAGTTGTATTCAAGCTTGCACCCAGGAATGTAATTTGAGAGGGTACCAGTTGTGATTTCTTTTCGTTTATGATGTGCCCTAGGCATGCTAGAAGCCTTTTTGAAAATACCAGACGTTGAAGAAGAGTGTCCTTGTCCTCTGCTTGAATGAGACAATCGTCCAGATAAGGATAAATTTGAATGTTTCTTTGTCTGCAGAATGCAATTACTGGTGCCAGGCACTTTGTAAAGACCCTGGGCGCAGTAGATAAGCCAAAGGTCAGCGCAGAGAATTGCTAATGCAAAAAATCTGCTTTGAAGCGGAGGTATCTTCTGCATGATTCCCTTATTGGGATATGCAGGTGTGCCTCTTAAGTCTAGAGTTACTAACCAAGCACTCTTGCTTAGTATAGACTGTAGCTGTTGTAAAGTCAACATTTTGAATTTTGGAATGCCCAGGAACGTGTTCAGAATCGATAAGTCCAGTATCAGATGCCACGAATTGTCTTTTCTAGGTAACAGGAAAAGTCTTGAATAAAATCCTTGTCCTTTTTCCTTTTCTGGTACCGGTTGAATAGCCCCCATATCCATGAGGGACAGGACTTGTTTCTGGGCCTCTGCCCACTGGTTTTGTGGCAGATCCGGACATCCGTTTGGAATTGGCAAAGTATGGAAATGAAATCTGTACCCCAGGGATACTATGTTTAATACCCACTTGTCCTGGGTAATTAACTGCCAATTTTGAGCATGAAGTGCTAGTTTTCCCCCCAAGGGGGCTGCCAAAAGAGAAGTGCTTGAGATGGTAGAGGATAGTCATTGAGACTGCTTACTGTAGGGTTGTGCTTTGTTTCCTCCAGATTTGGAGGTGGAGGCACCTCATTGCTTTGACCTGGAAGAACCCTTTGATTGATATCTGGAGCCTTTTGTGCACCTGGGTTTGCCCCGAGTGTCTCTGTTAGACACAGGAAAGGACCAATTTTTAGTAGGCCAGTGCCTACTGAACCTGGGTGGCTGCACTTGCAAGAAATATTTTACAGTTTGCATAGATTTAGCTTTGTCTTCCATTTTCTTTAAAACCTCTTCTGCCTCATTACCAAACAGAGTATCATGCTGTAAAGGGGCATCCAACAATTTAGCTTTAACATGATCAGGCAGATTTTGCTCCTTGAGCCAGGCAAGCCTTCTAATCACAGATCCAGTAGCGGCAGCCCTACAAGAGGCCTCCAAGAAACCAAAACCACATTGCAAAGTATACTTTCCAACCTGTTCTACTGAATGCAATAAATCCTGTAACTCTATTTTCCACACATTCAGAAATCAACATAATTTTCTGTTTCAGTAGGCCCATAACATGCTGTTGATATTTAAGCAAATGAAACTGGCAGTTTAAAGCACTGATTGCCAAGGTTGCAGACGTATAAACCTTCTTACCCCATCTATCCATCGCCCTGGAATCTCTATCAGAAGGGGTAGGATTTTTGGCAGTAGAAGCCTTAACACCCTTGAGACCCTGAGAAATAATCTCTGGATCAGCAACAGGATTTTTGAAAAGAAATTTGTGGGAGTCAGGTACCCTGTAAAATCTGTCTGGCTTACTAGGAGCCGGAGGCAGGGAATCAGGAGCCATGCTTGATTCCGAGAACACATCATCAACAATGTTTAATACAGGAGGTTATAGCCAAAGGGCTATGCTAAGGAAGAAGAAGGAAATCCCTAAGCCTCTTTTTTGATTCAGAGAAGTCCGGACTCTCCTAATGAAAATGTTCCCTTAAAGTATGCAAAGTCTCTCCAAAAGAGTAATCCTCTGGAGGAGATGCAGATGGGATGGATTCCTCTGCATCAGAATCCTCATAAGGTGGAATAAAAAATTCCTGATCAGAAGACGAATCAGAAGAAATGGAAACCTGATCTGAAGATTCATAATCAATACCTTGCCTAGGCCTCTTAGCAGGGGGATGGGTTGGGAACCCCTGATCAAGGTAATTAAATCCTCAGCCATTTTGATCATTTTTTTTTTAGGCATAAGGGCCTGAGCACGTGGCTCATGCATCAGTTTTTTAGACACAGAAGTTGTTTTTGACCTTATTTTTGTTGCTGGCGTCAGTTTAATGTAAAAATGATGAGGCCTGAAAACACCCTCAGAAGCCGGTGCCTACTCAGCGGCTCCGGACCCATCCAAGGGAGAGACATCCGCGGGTTCAATACTTTGTGAATCTTGCAGCATACCGGACTCCGAATGGGTCTCGGTAGAGGCCTGCGACTCAGAATTAGCGGGTATCAGGGGCTGCAAAAGCGCCTCACTGAGTACCGGTGAACTGGCGACTGGCTTAGGAGAAGCTTTGTCGGTTTTGGACTGCGACAGTTTGTCTCTGTCTTTTTCCTTGCGTTTTTTGTGAACTCCGGTAGTCGGATTGCTAATTGACGACATTTCAGAGTAGTTAAATCTTGAACCAAAATATTTAGAAGCAAAAATATACAGACGCTTAATAGTGCGTTGGTTAAATTTAGCACAAAACCGACAGCAAAGCACATTGTAATCAGGGCCTAGGCAAGGAATACAGTACAAATGAAAATCCTTATGAGGTATTTGCTTCCCACAAGTAATGCAATTATTAACTTTTACTGACATCGGTAAGGAGCAAGAAAAAGTTTTCCCAACGGGGTACTTGGCTTTAGTTTGAAGACTTCGGTTCTGAAACTCGAAAACGAAAATTTCAGGAGTCCGCCGACCGGCACTTGCGAACTACTTCTGCATCAGGCACCAAGTGGCAAGAAAGACTTGATTAAAATGGAGTCAGTTGCATGTTTTATACCCCTGATGACCTGACGTCATGGAAGAGGAGACAGCAACAGATGCAGGACCCAGGATTTTGTTATTCAGGCCGACTGAGGGCAACCTGTCAGCAGATTACCCAAATGTAATGACTGCAACAGTGAAACACGAAGAACATCTTGCCCTTCACGCAAAAAACTGGATTCTCATCACCAAAGACCAATGGGTCCTCAACATCGTATCCCAGGAGTACAAATTTTACTTCCACTCACTGCCAACCCCAAAAGGGTTCCCAGACCACCCTCCAAACCAGTGGGCAGAGGCACAAAACCAAGTTCAATCCCTGTTCTCTATAAGGGCAATTCAACCTGTTCCTGTGGAACAGATAGGTCAAGAATTCTATTCCAGACTGTTCCTGGTACCCAGAAAAAAGGGCACTTGGCACCCAATCCTAGGATATTTCAATTCTCAACACCTTCCTGGCAGTACCAAAATTCAAAATACTCACCCTGCAGCAGCTTCTACCTATCCTAGCCAATGATGCCTGGTTAGTCACTCTAGACTTAAAAGAAGCCTATCTGCACATCCCTATAAGGGAGTCATGCAGGAAATACATACGCTTCAGGGCAGGATCTATGCATTATCTGTTCTCTGCACCTCCCTTTGGCTTATCCACTGCTCCCAGAGTATTCACAAAATGCATGGCTCCAGCCATTGCTTACTGCAGACAGAGAAATATTCAAATTTACCCTTACTTGGACGACTGCCTGATTCAGGAAGACAGTCAGGAAATGCTGTTGCAGCACCTGACATTTGTAAAAACCTTCTAACCTCCCAGGGGCACACCATCAACAAAAAGAAATCAAAACTAGTCCCTAGTCAAAATATTGTATTCCTGGGAGCAAGCTTGGACACAGCATCCCAGATGGCATTCCTCACTCCAGAATAGCAAGCCTATCTGACAGACTATTTTACTCAAATGGCCACCAGAACCCAGCTATCTGCAAGGAAAATCCTGCAGGCCCTAGGGTTCATGGCCTCATGCATCCTACTAATTCCATATGTCTGCATATGAGGAAACTTCAATGGTACTTAAAAAGTCTTTGGTGCCAACATTCTAAGGACTTGGAAACAGTCATTCCGATCATACCTTGTCTAAGGACAGAGTTTTTCTTTGGTTGGCAGCAGCATGCAACCACAACAAGGGACTGCCCTTTACTCAACCCCACGCCGCCCAGACCCTAACCACAAATACGTCAGACTATGCCTGGGGGGGTGGGGGGGGCACACATGGACGGCAAGTGCATTCAGGGCCAGTGGAGCCCAAGTCAAATTCATCTGCACATCAACTTAAAAGAGATGCTAGCTGTGCTCTGACAGCTTTTAAATCCCTACTCTAACCAGGACACCTGCTAATAAAAACAGACAACACCACAGTTATATGGTACATCAACAAGCAGGGGGGAACCCACTCTTACCCACTCTGCAGGCTTGCCATGGCCCTGTGGAACACGGCATTGGACATGCAGGTCCATCTGCAAGCTCAATTCCTGCCAGGCAAACAAAACTCGCTGGCAGACGACTTGAGCAGAAATCTCCTAGACCCACACGAGTGGCAATTAGAGCCCAGCACCTTCAACCTTCTGATTCACAAATGGGGCATCCCAGAGGTGGCTCTCTTTGCCTCTTTACAATCACCAGCTCAGCAAATTCTGCACCAGGGCACTTCACAGCAGGGCCTAGAAAGTGGATGCCCTATCCTTTCAGTAGGTAAATCTCTCAATCTATGCCTTTCCCCCTCTGCCCCTTCTCCCAAGAGTATTGCTCAAGACAGGACAGACCAAGGACAATTCTGATTGCCCTGGACTGGCCACACCAGCACTGGTACCCACTCCTGCGCAGCCTGTCATCAGTGCCACCCTGGCACCTACACCAGAACCCAACCCTGCTCTCTCAGCAGGGGGGACAGATCTTGCATTCGCAACTGCAAAACCTAAATATTGCAGCCTGGCTTATTCCTTGAAATCTCCCTCAGTAACCAGCCTAAGCAAGCAGGTGGTGGACGTCAAAAGACCCAGTACAAGGAAACACTATGCTGATAAGTGGAAAAGGTACTGCTCCTGGATTCAATCTAAAGGCGAGGACACTGCCCTCTCTGCCTCTAATCATGGATTACTTAGCAGATGTACTCCACAGAGGCCTATCCTTCTCCTCCATTAAGACCCATGCCTCAGCCATTTTCGCTCATTACAACACTGAGCCGCCTCTCCTCTCACCCTCTTATCAAACAGTTCTTGAATGGAGCAAGCAACTTAAGGCCACCAAGGAGAGCACCCACCCCTGCTTGGAACCTTAACTTTGTACTGGAAAAGCTCACGCTACCCCCCCCCCCCCTTTGTGCCTGTAGCATCAGCAGAGTTAAAATTCCTCTCTTGGAAAACAGCCTTACTTCTGGCCATCACTTCAGCTAGAAGAGTGTCTGAGCTACAAGCACTTATGGTTGTGGAACCCTTCATTATTTTCCATGCTGACAGGGTTTCCCTCAGGATTAACCCTTCCTTTATGCCTAAAGTGGTGTCCAGTGTGGCTCTCAACCAATCTATCCATTTGCCAACCTTCTTCCCTAATCCTCAAAATAAATGGGAAAGGATCCTGCACTCCTTGGCCATGCACAGACAGCTCAGATTCTACCTGGATAGGACTAAGCCCTTCAGGAAATCTAACCAGTTACTAGTCAGCTTTTCACCAGGAGCAGAGGGCAAGGCCATTTCAAAGCAAACCATTCCCAAATGGATAGCACACTGCATCCATTTCTGCTACAAGCACCATGGGAAACCAACCCCTCAAGGGGTCAGAACACATTTCACTAGGGTAACCCTACCTCTACAGCATTCCTCAGGGGAGTCCCTACCAGGGACATCCTGGAAGATGCTACCTGGAGTTTTGTACACACCTTCACCAAGCCTTACCACCTGCCTATCTTTTCCAAATCCAGGGCGGGTTTTGCAACAGCAGTCCTGCAAGGCGTACTAGCCAGCCCTAACTCTTCTTGACTGCCTCCACCTTTCTTCAGCTTTGAGAATCTAGACAAGTGTGATGACTGAAACAGTGAAACACGAAGAACATAGTACAGTTGTGTACACATACCATAAATGTAGATGTTAGAGTGTATTCACTGTTGCAGTCCTGTTTTCCCTCCCTCCCTCCAGACCCCTTCTCTCTCTCTCTCTCTCCTCTCTATGTCTATACTCACCCCTTATAGGGGTATTGGTATTTACTTTTTACTGGTGTTTTTCCCCACCATAACTTGGCTTCCTATTTGGGGGGCTCCTGACATTTGGGGCAAGAAAAACTGATGTAATGGCATCGGCTGCCTATTTTTATACCCCCGACGACCTGACGTCAGTCCTGGAGTGACAGCAACTGATGCAGAAATACTAAGTCTCTGGTATCCGGGCCGAAAGAGGGCTACCTGCAGGCAGAAAACCCAAGTGTGATGACTGCAACAGTGAATACACTTGAACATCTACATTTATGGTAAGTGTACACAACTGTACTTTTTCCTTTCCTTGTTTATGATGGAATGGCCACCCTTTTACAGGAGTAATTTCTACTGAATCTTAGAGGTGGGGAATGAAAAAAAAAATATCTTTGACTGCACAGTCTTCCCTTTGCCTCCAGTTTCTTTTATCCCCCCTCCCCTACATGCTTCATTCAACCAGGCATCCCAGTGTCCCTGTCCATCGTCAGTTGTACCTTCTCCTCCTCTTCTCCCCCGGGCTACTCTTGAGTGAGCTGGGGCAACATGGATCCCAAGGGCATCGTGATGGTGGTGTCTAACTGCTATTGCTTCGGGGGGTGGGTGGGTTCGGGGTAATGACTAACCCTTACTTTCCCATCCCTGTATTTGTCAGATGGTCCAAAAATGGGAGTAGACCTCAGACAATGTCTCCTCTCAGGAAGCACTTCCAATGAATGACCATCCCTCCCAGTCAGCTCCTCAGATGCCCAAGCCCCTAATCAAATTCTGGTCACCTGGGCCATAGTTAAGACTTTGACCCCCCCCCCCCTTGCCATGGCACTGAAGTTTACCTCCAGTTTCTTGAATACCTTACCTTCTTAATTCAAACAATAAGCCCCTTATAAATGGGCTGCATTCAGGAGCTCCACTTTCATATGCTCTAGAATGGTTTGAGTCTTCAGCCAGACATATCTCATAACCGCAAACCTCAAAGTGGCTACCCTTGTAGGGTATTATCAATTACACATAACCACATTTCACAGGGTGCCTGGCAACCTGGGCAGAGAGGCTGCACATATCAAGCACCTCTGTTTACAGTGTTTAATCTTCTGTCCCCTCTAGTTTCTGTCTCAGTTAACCAAAGAATGATTCCTGGATCTTCAGCATGTAAAACTAGCAGCCAACAGCCCTAATAACTAAGATAGCAGAGATGCATACCTTGTCCCTAAAACTGGTTAAGTATCAGACTCTGTCATTGGGAAGGGGAGCTCTAGAAACCGCCACATTGGGCCACTTACTGTAATCCACTGACACCATTGCTGGCTCAGCCATTCGGCCATGTACAGAAGTTTGTGGCAGTCAAATTATGCAAATCTGGTCCAGCTTCCTTGGAAAAAGGGCATGAAGTCAGGTTGCAGAGAGGCTCTGTCAAATGCATCATCCAAGACTTTTAAAACTGACTGACTGCAGGGCTGCCCAGAGGCAAAGGGTATCCCCAAATGAGACATCCTCATGTGGTAAAGCTGGGGACAGGGTGTCTACAGTGTCAAACAGAAAGAAGCTGGAGGCAAATAGTATGCAGAGGCCAATGCTTCAACCTTAGAATATGAAATACAAGTCTCTCTAGAGAAAAAAATTCTCCTTTTATTTTAAGGGAACATATCTGACACTAGCTTTTTTTCAGAGGTTGGCATCATGGATTTCAGAAAATCTGTGAAACCCTTTACCAACCTGAAGAGATCCTGTGAGCAAGCCTAGATGTGAAAACGAGGCTGAGACACTGAGACAAGCTGACCAACAACTTCTTAGGCCTTGATATCTTGGGCCTGTATTCGGGGGTGTGAGGCCTGCCTAGGAGGCCTTGGAACTGCAAATATTTGCCGTGGACCATGATCTGGTCTCCTTCAATCTCTTCCTGCCCAAACAGTGCACAAATTCTTTAAAGACACCATCATTAGTGCTGATGATAATCCAGGCTAAAAACTGAGACAAGACCATTAGCTCAGAGATTTTGGCTGACAAGAATATGCCAAAGCCATGGTGGCCTCCCGAAGGATGCACCAGAAGCTTCAGCTGAAAGAGACACTGAATATGGGGAGTGTATTAAGGTACCTCGCAAACAATGGTACCTTTGAGCCTTGAGGGAAAAATGAACTCAAAGGTAATGCCATCAGTTTCCTGAAATTTCATCCCCATTGCATGTTTCCCCTCGACTTTCTCTTTCTCTACAAGCAGAGAGGAAAAACCAGAAGGTACCATGTTGGACCAGGACCAGACACATATCCTCTTCAGAGATAAAATTTCCTGGACAGATTCTGCCTGTGACTTATGTTTCTTTGGTTAAAAGGGGCACACCAGGGACAATCAAGCACATCATTCTCCAGATCCAAGCAAAACATTAAGTACCCGTGTGGTATTTGTACCTAGTCCCAAGCTAAACTTCTTGGTGGCACCTCATGGAAGGCGGCCCTAAAGAAAACTGGTACCAAAAGAAGCCCTGGATCTAGAAGATCACATCCAGTTTGCAGTGTTTTGTAAAAGAGTTGAAAAATTCCCATGGTTCTACTATGTAAATATCAACAGAAAACTTTCTTGGAGGGGACGCTGATAGCAGACTGTGGCTGTCAATGAATAGGCCCTGGGTACGTCAAACAGAAGCTTACTGTTTTTATGTAGCAAAATTTAAAACAATTAGATAACCATTTAGAAAGTAATGATTTTTGAGACAAGTTTTTGCGCTGAAACTTCTTTGAATATGAAACAAATAATTTTGAATAGTTTTGAACCATTTTGGTCCTTTCCAGAGAAAGAAAGGAAAATCTGAGCTGCCTGAAAAAAAGAGAGGGTACTATCTGCAATGCTTGGCATCAATACCAGCTATCATACATATTCATTCATTCATGATAACCAGGTAGATGGACTGGTCAACAGTCCTTTTTCAGTCAAAAATCAAGCCCAAGGGGCACAAAGAACAAACATGAAAGCAAGACATAAGCAATGCACAGAAGCCAAAACAAATTATATATATATATATATATATATATATATATATATATATATATATATATATATATATATATATATATATATATATATATATATATATATGAAAGGACACAAAAACATACAAGAACTTAAGATACGATCAAGTTGTTGAGAAACAGCAATATGCAGATGACAAATCAGAAATCAATTTCATGTAGTATCTATATATCTGCATCTCTCTGTATACAAGTACATACACCAGAGAGAGACACACACACACACACACACACACACACACACACACACACACACACAGACATATATATTTAGTTGTATGTACACTTCTTCTTTCGGCTTTTCCCAGTTAGGGGTTGCCACAGTGGCTCACCCGACCACTCATGACTGGCAGTGGAGTTTTACAGTGCCAAGGTACCAGCCTGATGCCCAACCTTCCACAGAAGGCACACACACACACACACACACACACACACACACACACACACACACACACACACACACACACCTAGGGCCAATTTCGAGTGTCCAATCCACCTACAGCATGTCACTGGGATGTGGGAGGAAACCGGAGTACCCGGAGGAAACCCACGCGAACACAGGGAGGACATGCAGACTCCGCACAGAAGGCACCCCAGCAGAGAATTGAACCAGAGAACCTCTTGCTGTGAGACGGCAGCGCTAACCGTTGCACCACCATGGCTGCCCCATTTAGTTGTATGCACACGCATAGCTCTTATTTAGTAAACTACATTCAATTAAGTAACACATAAGCAACCGCCCTAAATAAAGTAAGTTGTGTAAACTTGTACCATAAGAGTAGATATCCTTCTCATTACTGTTGCAGTATTTTTGTTTTTACTGTTGCAGTATTTGTTATAGAAGGGATGTCTTGCCCTGGGCAGCCAGACACTCGGCCAGTATAAAAAAACCTAAAAAAAGAGATCTTGTTTATGGCGTACAATACATTTATGCACCCCGCACAGAATGTAGACCTTAACTCAGCAACAGCTCCTTGTGGTTCTGCAGAGTGGTGCTAGCAGCAGAGAGACGAAAAGAGTGACTGCTACCAAGATTTAAGTATATTTTACTGCTATTACCTGTGCAACCGTCCTTTCTCGCCAAAAAGTGAGTTTAATCTGCTCTTTTGCCTGTTTAAGCTTGTTTTTGTGAATTTCATACCTGCACTTTTAAAAGTTTGTTTGTTGTTTGAATTTAACTGTTGAGGTTGCTCACTCGAGTGCACTAGCCTGTGTTAAGTTACTACTGTGCATTTTCCTGCTGTTTGTTCTGTAAAAAAAAGAAAAAAACAAAAAAAAAAATCCCTGTTTCCCGCCTTTCCTGACCTAGAATAGTCCCTAATACAGGCACTGCTGTATTCTGGACTTTAGAATAGTTCCTGTGTTGCCCATTTCCTTACTTGGACAGAAGGAAGCTTCTTTGTTCACCAGTGGGAGTGGGGAGCTTTGAGCAACCTATCTGCCCCTGGAGGAGTGATCTCAGCACAAGAATCATGTAGTTTATTGGCCATTTTGGGCTAATTTCTAGCTCTTTTAAGTCCCCTGTATAAAAACCCGCTTTGGCGTGATTTTGCGCATAGCGCAGCGCTGCTCAATTGGGCTGAAACCATTCTCGGCTCCACAAAGTCTACTCTTCACTTTTTCCCTTAGATCTGCTCTATCTCTCAAGTAAGGACCCCATTTTCATCCTAAAACCCAGCACTTGCTCATACAAGCAATTATATAAGTTAGCACTAATAAACTAATAGCACTACTTCCTCATATACTCCCTTGGAGTACTCATCCCCTATTGGTCCTTTTTAGTCAGTCATAAAGGAGTTACTTATACTATACCGGCATGTCCAAAGGTCAGTTGCTGGTTTCCTCTCCAGTCCAGCTGGTGAATCTGGGAATCCTGAGGCAATGTTACAACTGCCTCATGTACACAGACAACCCTCTCCTCCTCCCAACAAGTACTGATCTATGCGAGAGATGCAACCATATAGCCAAACTGGAGGCTAAGCTCTCTCAACGCAGTACTGGCACAGCCAGTCAGGAGGAGAAGGTAACCATACACACCACAAATCCAGTCGCACATAGACCTACCACATCAGCAAACCAAACACAAACACACTAAAACATACTCGGAGGTTCTAAATACAAATCTGCCTAAGCAGCAGAGACCTCCAAAGCAGACATCCAAGCAACATCTACCCCAAAACAAAACAAGTGAAACACATACTTCACAAAGTCAGTGTGCCAAACAGTCACAGCCCTTAAGGCCAAACAACACACCTGATACACTTGTAATAGGTGACTCTATTGTCAGACACACTGACGTCCCACTCACCAGGCTGAACAAGGAGAAGGTCATGGTGAGCTGCCTGTCGGGCGCCAGGATCCGCCACATAACACAAGCACGCAGGTCACTCCAAAACAAGTACAAATATGACTCACATTGTCCATGCTGGTGTGAATGACCAGAGACGCACCTCCCTAGACTACATGAAAAGAGACAGAGGAGCTCTCAGATCATGTAGCCCAGGCAGGTATGACCCTGACTGAGTAGCATCTTACCCTCACCAAGAATGATGCCACAGTATAAAGAAAAAATGATCAATTTTAACAATTGGCTAAAGTTCTGGTGTCATTCAAAGGGGATCCAGTGTCTGTCAGCCTGGGATGACATGCTTGACAAGCCACGTTGCTTCGCTAGGGACGGCTTGCACCTGTCACCTCTGGGCTTTTGGATACTGGCAAAGGCTCTTGCCACCCCCATAGTGCCTTTTTTAGGGAAGGCTCAAAAGACAAACCCACCTCCATAGACAACACAAGGAAAAATAAACTAAGGGTAATGCTACTCAAACGCCAGAAGTCTAAACCTCAAAATGCAAGCACTCGAAGCTCTCCTCAGTATGGAGAATATCTATGTCTGTGCAGTAACAGAGACCTGGTTCAAGGCTCCCGAGAGCACCCCAGCACTACCAGGTTATACCTCATACCATGCTTTTCGGCCCCAAAACTCGGACCGAACCACAAAAGGAGGGGGAGTATCCATATTCATCAAGGATACCCACACCTCTAGGTTAGTGGCACTGCACAAAGCATCGGAAACCATCCATGTGCAACTAACAGTGGGCAAAACTGCCTTTCAGTTTGTAGCCTGTTACAGACCACCATCCCAGACTCTGGAACCTCACGTGGCTTTCCTGAGAACATTGGAGAATATGAAGGTCTCGCCAAACACCTTTATATTGGGTGACTTCAACTACCCAAACAGACTGGGAGCACTACTCAAGCCCCAATAACCTAGCCCAAAGGTTCCTAGAATTTATAAACTCAAATGCTATGGAACAACTGGTCACCACTCCCACAAGAGGAGCTGATCATCACAAACATGGTGACTCTATGCTCCGCACCAGAGGTACACCCCTCATTGGTATGATCGGACCACAAATTAATCTCTCTGGACATCCACATCCCAACCCCACCACCAGCCCAGAAAACCCCAGTAAAAAACTTCTCCAAGGCTAATTTCACACTTCTCAAAACCGAGGTGAATTCACTCAAAGCCCCCGGGCCAGTGGAAACTACTGTCCAAACTGCAGAATCCTTTATAAATGCATTCTATGGACATCTTCAGGAATGCATGGATCATGCAATCCCAAATAAAACCAAGACCCAATCCTCCAAAGGCAGGTGTCCTGTCTGGTGGACCCCAGCCATAAATAAGCTATACAACAAAAGGAGGAAGCTACTACAGGACAGAGCAAAATCCCTTAAAAAGAAAGCATCACTGATCAGTACTAGCAAAAATGTATGGTCCCTTAAAAAGAAAGCATCACTGATCAGTACTAGCAAAAATGTACGGTCCCTCATAAAATCATCCAAGGCCAGCTTCGAAAGAAAAATTGCACAAGACACTAAAGATAACCACAAGGCCTTCTTTAGTTATGTTAGGAACCTGGGTGGCAACTCCCAGATATGTTCGGAGTTGGTCAAAAATGACAAAAAATACACTGAACCCACAGACATTGCCAACATCCTGGCAGATAGGTTCAGTACAAACTTCTCCCCCCCCTTCCCCTCCAAAAGAGCAAATATCTATCCCAGCAGGGAGTTGTCTCCCTGTCATCTCAGATGCTCAAGTGAGAGCTGCCCTCTCCAAAGAAAAAAACACAGCATCAATGGGACCGGACGGTGTCCCGGGCTGCATCCTACATGAGCTCCAAGAAGAGCTAGAACCTTATATATTAGGTTACTGTTTAAACTCAGCCTTGCTACAGGATATGTACCCAAGGAATGGCGTACAGCAACAGTGGTCCCACTCCACAAAGGTGGTGCCTCAACGGACCCTGGTAACTATCGCCCTATAAGCCTGACTAGCCTGATCTGCAAAGCTATGGAGCGGATCATCATGGAACTCATAAACAAAGACATTGGGGACCTACAGACGCTAGATCCTACACAATTCGGCTTTAAGGGCAGATCCTGCCTCTTGAACCTGGTTGACTTCTTCGAAACAGTCACCAAGGCCATAGATGAAGGGAAGGTTAGTCCACACAGCCTACCTGGACCTCGCAAAAGCCTTCGACATCATACCCCACTCTGGCATCATAAATAAGCTCTCCAGCCTAAATATCAACCCCTATGTCATAAGATGGGTTGCAAACTGGCTCAAAGACAGAACCCACATGGTCAGAATTGCGGGAGCCATGTCAGACTCTAAACCTGTTACACGTGGCGTCCCACAGGGCTCAGTTCTGGGACCGCTCTTGTTCGGTATATATTTTTCTGAGGTACAGGCCAGCACAGGAGGACTATGGCTGACCAAGTTCGCAGACGACTGAAAACTGGGTGCTATAATCGACTCTCCAGCTGACACAGGCATCCTCCAGAAGGGTCTCACAGAGACGGACAACTGGTGCCAAAGCCATGGCCTAAAACAAAACGCCAAGAAGTGTATAGTCATCCCCTTTGGGAAAAACAAAGTGCCCATAAATTACCACACAGGCGGTAATCCATTAAGTACGGAGGAAGTAATTAGGGACCTAGGAACCCAAGTCGATAGTAATCTCTCCTTTGACAACCATGTTGCCAAAGTGGTTAGAAAGACCTTCTATATAGCCCACCTCATCATGAAAGGATTCACATCTAGATCAAGGGAGGTCATTGTGCTCCTTTACTCATCACTCATCTGGCCCATAATTGAATACAATGCCCCGTTTGGGATGTACCTTACCAGACACCTGCAGCAACTGGAAAGACCCCAAAAGTACCTCACCAAGAGGATCAAGGGTCTCAAACAGATGACCTATGCTGCCAGGTTAAAGAAACTCCAGCTCTACTCAGTTACATACTGCCTACTTAGAGGCAATCTGTGCCGGACGTATAAAGCCATGTCCAACCCAGAATTAATGGACAAGCTCCACCTCAAAAAATCCAAATCCACTAGAGCTACGTGCTCAAGGGACTTGAACCTCAACACAGAAATTAATAGGACATGCTGGAGAGACAGATTTGTAACCCAGAGGCTCCCAGCACTCTGGAATAGAATCCCAGTCCATATCAGCAGAGCCCCTCACTGACTCTCTTCAAGAGAAATCTTGACGAGTGGATGGGAGATCGTAGGTTCACCCCGGGGATCACTTCTGTGTCACTACTAGACAGAGGCACAGTAAACTAACCTAAAAAGGGCACAGTTAAACCCATTTTTAAGGGGTGGCGAAAGCCAAACACACTCTGGCTAGGCTGATAAATGCCCTAGGGCATATAGCCTAGTATCAACCTATGAACCTATAAAAGGGATACGGACGCAACTACCTAGAAATGAATTGCCCCAGAAGAGAACAGTCGCCATATTACAAAGGAATCCACGCACATCTAGAAGGAAAAAAATGCAAATCAAGAGGGGGTTGGAGGGAGGAAGTGAATACTGCAGCTGTAAGAGAAGGAAATCTAAGGTAAAATTTTACACAATTGTACTATGTCCTTCTGTATGTCACTGTTGCAGTATTCGATACAGAACAGAGGATAAAAAAGCTCAAGAAACAGAATGGGAGGTGGAAGGCTGAGGACCCATCAACAAACCCACATAAAAATGTTTCAGCAAAATCTGCTCTACCTGCTCTAGAAACCATATCCAGTTTATAATTCTTGGTGAAGGTTTGCACTGAAGAGCAAGTAGCAGCTTCAAGGATGGAACTGGTGTCCAAACCCTTAAAGAAGTCACCAGAAGAGGCAACAGCCTTAGTGGAATGAGCTCAAACAGAAGCAGAGATTTGCCATGAAAAAAAATGGCCTTAGACATCCAGGAGGAGATGGTTTGCTTAGAAACAGCCAAATGCAAAGACTCTGGATGAAAGAAAACAAAAGGCTGATCAGACTTGGGTAATAGCCCTCATTTTATCCAAATAGTAGCAGACCTGTCTGTGCAACTCCAAGGAATGCAGAACCATCTCACTAGCAGACTGAGAAGGGAAAAAGGAAGGTAGTGTACAGACTGATTCAAGAACAACTCATTTTCTACCTTGGCAATAAAACAGGGATTAGTACAAAGGAACACACTGTCCCTGTGAAAAAACACAAAAGAGGAATGGCCATAAGGGCCTAGAGCTCAAAAACCCACCAAGCAGAAGCAACCAAGCAGTCTTCCAGGAACAATGTTACAAAGAAGCAGAATCTGCAGGTTGAAAAGGAGCATGAGTCAATTTTTCAAAAACAAAATTAAGGTCCCAAAGAGGAGGAATAGATTTTCTTGGAGGCCTAATATGCAGGACACCTTTAAAAATAGTTTTACCTCAAACAAGATGTCAGAGGAGGATTCAAGGGCAAATAAGCAAAAACAGCTGACAAATAGGCCTTTACAGAATAGGCCAAGCCAGACAGGATCAACACAAAATGGTGGAGGACCAGAGGGACCCCCCCATTGAAAGAGTTCTGGTTACAAGCATGGCATCAGACTGAAAATCTTTCCCATTTGGGCATACAAGATTTTCTGGTTGAGGGTTTCATTGCCTTTTGTAAAACTTTGAGCACATCCTCAGAAAAAAGGTGTCTGAAAGGGATGAAAATCCTATCATGCACAATGTTGCAGAATGGACAAGTGAGGATGGATGAGAGACCCATTGTCCTGTGTGAGGAGATCTAACTGTTGATGCAACTTGTGATGACTGCCCCTGACCAGATGCGTTAAGAGGGGTAACCATTGCTGTCTCAGCCAAAAGGGAGTCAATAGCAAGATTTTTGAGGAGTCCAGCTGAATCTTTGGCAGGACTCTTAGAAGTAGAGGAAGAGGAGGGAAAATAGAAAGAAACCTTCCCTTCCAGGGAAAGGAAAGGGCATCTGTCTTCCATGCCTGATGGCAGGAGAGGAAGCTGCCTGTTCAGAGGGGAGGCAAAGAGATCTACCTGAGGAATACCCCACCAATGGACAACACCCAGAAACATATCTCTGTGAAGCATCACTTTTGTGAGCCTGTGTTTTGGACCTGCTCACAGAATCTGCCACAAGATTGTTCTCTGAAGGAATATATACTGCCTGAAGAGTTGACGGATAACTGAGAGCCACTTCCCAAGCCTGAATGCCATCCTGCAGAGGACGCAAGACTTCGTGCTCCCCTGCTTGTTGACTGACCACCAACAAAACAGTGGAGCCAAGTCAGTGAAGAAATGGCAATGCTAACAGACAACAGAACCAGTTCAGACGCAGTTTCAATGCTATGCAATGTCAGCATTTATCACAATGGCCATGAATTTTCTTTTTTTTTTTTTTCTATGTGTGGTTATTTAACCACTGGTACTGTCCTTAATGCAGTAAGAATCTTAGAAATGCATTACGTTCTTTCACTCTTACTCTCTATAGGTGAAAACAGCCTTACCTGGTCTCTGCTGACCCTCTGGAGTTTTACTACAACTTTTCCCTACATTTCAAGGGCTAATTTTAACAGAACAAGAATGACAACCTAGAACTAGATCTGCGGAATACTGGGATAGAGCCCTGACTACGATCCAGATGACTGGTGCTCGATTAGCAGCCAAAGCTCTGGTGGAGTTCAGCAGGCCACAAACAGGAATGAAGGGGCACAACCTGCGCAACTCTCTCAGTGAGGGAGGAAGGTGCATATGTATGGAGGGTACACATACTGGTAAGATAGCACCTAGTGGAGATGGTGGAGGACTGCAAGTGATGTTTTATGGAAAGTGGTGGGGTTGCTTGCTGCGATACACCACTGAAGAAACTGGAGGAACTGCCCAGCAAGATCATCCCATAATAGCTTATTGTGTATGCACTGAGGGAGTAGGAAAAAATAAGAAAAAAAGGCAAAAAAAATATGTAGGAGGATAAGCCAGGTACTCCACAGTCTAGACCTTCTCCTGTAGTAAGTGCAATGCATTAAAATATCCAGGTTAAATTTATGGCATGAGAAGTAAGATTGGGTACTGTGTTACATAAACAGTGTAAATAAAATGAGTACTGGCCGTCTTGTAGAATACTTGACAGGCACAACTACACCAAGTGAAATTATGTCTGAGCCAAGCTGGATAGGATGATGAACCAGACATAAGCAACGGATAAAGAAAAAAAAAAAAAAAAGCTACAAACTACCAAGATAAGTTCCTCTGCTAGAAAACACCAGAGAAGCAAATTACATTTACTGACATAATGGAGGAACTGCTGGAAATCCAATGCCAGAGACACTCCTATGTTAATATGTTCCTACAAGAAAATAAGTTAAGATCTACAGTTACAACTATCACATATGAATGACATCCTATACACAAATCCTGGATCCAGTCAGCCAGCATCAGTATTTATAGACAAGTGAGAAAGCATTTTCAACTGTACTAGTTTTTGAGGGATACGTTTCCCTACAACAGCAAGTATCATATCAGCGGGACTGTTAAAGTCTGTGCAATTGTGTAATCTATATTTGCATCACTGGATTTTTTTAGACTTAGCAAAATGTTAATGGTAGCACTAGAAATGCATACTACTGCAAATCGACTGCATGCTATGTAGTGCGTTTCAGGGCATTACTACTGCTTTGTTCAATGCTGTAACTAGATCAATTAGGAAAAAGGACCACTGATGATCTCCCCTTAACCTGATCAATAATTATTCGATATAATGCTAAAAGTATTCTCAGAGCTGAGAACTAAAACCAATCACAGGGTTAAAGAAGGTTACCATTATGCAGGTTTTCTCAAACTCACAATATGACAGCTTAGACTCAAAATAAAACATACTCACTGGAGGAAATTCACTCAGTTTATGGAAAGCTCTGATGTATAGTTCATGCTGGAAAAGGAAAATAATTCCGTTATTCTTCAACCATCACACCACCACAGTCTTAACTCATTTTCCACTCTCATGCTGCTTAGTGCAGTTAATTTTCATTACAAATCAGACCAGTCAAAAGGCAGTACAGTTTCTTGAAACCAATATCCCAGTATGCACCGAGGCGCTTTAACTGAATTGCAGGCAAAGTGCCCAAAAGGTTGCCCCAGTAATAATAAAGACATAGCAGAAAGAATGGAAGTATCGTGCCACAAATAAATAATACTGTAAGTGATATGTAAACAGTATGAACCTGTGCAAATCTGTGGGAGATGGAAGCCAAAAAACAAGTCAGTCAGGTTATCAAGGGATCAAGAGAGCTGATAAACAGCTACAAGTCTTGGATTCAATTCTCTCAGTCTCCACCTGCCTAACATGCGACGAAGCAAGTCACTTAATCAGACAATGCTCCCTGGTTATCCCCCTGGAAAGAGGCACACCTGATTAGTATGTTTGCTTGATTAGCAAAGCAAAAAAGAAAAAGCAAGATACACCAGTGTTCTGTCAAAAAGCACAGGCTAATTATATGACTTAATGTTCTGCAAGCAGTTATTTGCACTGAAACACTACCAAACTTTACATTTAACCAGCTCAAAACAGTTTGATGGATGACACTGTACACCCAGTAACATGTCTAAAATAATGCTCTCTTTACTTAGACATTAATAAAAATTATAGTTCATGCCCAAAACAGCTTCACATTTTCAACACAAAGCCTTCATTCAGAGGCAAAACTGGTCATCCAGCAAAAGGTAAGACTTCACTGTTACATCACTTTACTAAACCTTTGCCACTTAAATTGTAACTCATATCTGTCCTGCAACACTCCAAGGCTCAATCACTTGATTGACCTCTTGACTCCATCAAATCCCTACCCGAATGTCATTTTAACATGAAGCAACAGGGACACTGAAGGTGATAAGCAAAGGGAAAAACATGAGACTTGCTCACAAGCCAGTGCACTTACTCCAGGCAGCAGCCCATAGAGCCTTGTGATCAACAGGATCCATTAAATGGCAAGCCACTACATTTATCTCACAGGACAATCTTTCATAAATCCAGGGTCCCTGCAAGTTAACCCACAGCACTTAGTTCAATAGCAGCAGTCAGTTATGGATCCACAGCTCGAAAAGTCACTAGAGGACTTTCAAAAATCTACAGTTATCAGAGATCACTGAGGGAACAGCCCATTGCACTTGATTTAGACAGCAGTCCATTACGGATCCACAACCACCAGATGACACTACGTGGCAGTCATTTAAACTTGCAAAAAGATCTTGTGTATCTGCGGTTACCACAGATCACTACAGGTTAGCCTAGTGAAATTATTTCAGACAGCAGTCTGTGATGGATCCACAGTCAGCAGAGGTTACTAGATGGAAGCCCACTATGGTTATCCACTGAAATATTTTTCATTGCTCTACAGTTACCACAGACCGCTAGAGGTAGTTCAGTGCTCTTATTTCAGAGGGCAGTCTTTTACAGATCCATGCCCATGCCCACTGTGTCTACTAAAATTAAGCCAAATGTATCTATTCCATAAATCAGTCGTTCATGCTTCCACAGTCACTATAGGGCAGCTGAAAATACCTACCATAGAAGGCAGTCTTCCATTAATTCAGCACCAACTGATGGTAGCCTAGTGCACTTATAGCAGACAGCATTCTTTCATGGAGCCAAAACAGTCAACAAACCACTGCACTTAAAGCTAGAGGTCAGTCTTTTCTTTTATTCAAGGCCGTTTTGCCCCATTCCTCGGCAAAACGTTAGTCCTGTGGCTATTAGATGCCACTAGAGGGTAGTCTTGTAGAAACAACACCACAGTGTCGCATTATTTGACAGTCCGTCATAAACCCAGGTCAACCAATGGCTTGCAAAGTACAGTAAAGTGCACCTAATCCACAGGGCTGTCTTTCATTGACAGTAATTTGCAGCAAAACTAGTGGTAAATTCTCTAAACTGGAAGAGACATCAGTTTCTCCTATATAGTATCTCATAAAAAGGCTGCACATTTACTAGGAGACTGCTGTTGGGATATGTATCTAAGTCAGGATGAAAGTTTGAAGTGGATTTCTTCTCCTTTGACAAGGACAAAAATGAGAAAAATGTGTAGAAGGAAGTCTGCTATCTAAAGTTTGAATAATCACAAAACACTTCTAAAATAATATCTGGACTAAGTTAATTTTAGAGAGAGAGAGAGAGAGAGAGAGAGAATTCTAGATGTGGGATGTTTAAAGCCTTGAAAGTAGTGAAAAGTTTAAAGACAGATAAGGAAATAGCAATGAATGAAAACAGGAAGGTACAAAAAAAAACAAGGAAATAGATGAGAGAGTAAAACATGAATTAAAACCATAACAAGTACAAAAGCACATCTGAAGAAACTGAAGTCGGTGAAAGAAAATGAGGAAGGGAAATCAAGGGAAGAACCGAGAGAGAAGAAAGGGAAGAGATTGTGATAGGGATCGAGAAAATGGAGAGGAAGAAAGTGATGCAGAAAGAAATTACATTTTTATTTATTTATTATTTGTTGACTGGGATTGTCCGACTGAGCTGAAGAGCCCTTTTTCAGTGGAGGCCCGGGGAGAAAACATCCAACATATTATACAATTTTCGTTATAAATTAGCATTAAACAGCAATCTTACAAGATTATTATAAGGCATTAAGTAGCAACACAATGTTATACAGTGTCAATAATCAGGAGTATAGCAAAACTATTTCAAGATGTATAAAAATAAATATGTCATTAAGATGAATATAGTATTTGGAGTAAGTGGTAATACTTTAATAATTTCAACTTGAGAAGAAAAAGTAGTAACTGTTAAAGACAAAAGTAAGACAATAAACATAGACAAAGAAAAAGGACATAGCTAAGGAAACAGAATCAGTGAATGTAACGGCAATACCAGTGATAAAGCAACCAAACAAATTTGGAGAAAATAACTTCTGCATAACACAAGGACAAGAATACAAAGTGAAAATATGAATCTCATTTTGGCTATGGTAATATTCACAAATATGACTTTCAACTTGTATCCGAAATAGAAGAAAGTCAAAGAACTCTCTGTTCTGAAAACCCAAACTCTGTAATGGGCAACACTAAGTAATCTTGATACAGGAAGTGTAGAGAGGACAGATGAAAAATCATCTGCAATGGGACATAATTCTATAGCCACACAAGTTAGCTCAATACACAAAGAAAACAAAACATCCCTCAGACTCTGTGGATGGGCAGTAGACTTTATTAACAAGGATGAATTCCTGATTAATACTGATTATGACAGATACATGTACGATTCTTAAGCAGTGGAGAAAATGTTGAGGGATGACTTGAATATGGGTATGAATATTACTGAACTTGCTCATCTCATCACTGCTGTGTTGATATGTACTGTGAATATTACTGAACTTGCTCATCTCATCACTGCTGTGTTGACATGTACTGTAAATATTACCGAACTGACATCTCATCACTGCTGTGTTGATATGTACTGTGAATATTAACAAACTGACTCATCTCATCACTGCTGTGTTGATATGTACTGTGAATATTACTGAACTGACTCATCTCATCACTGCTGTGTTGATACGTACAGTGAATATTACCGAACTAACTCATCTCATCACTGCTGTGTTGACATGTACTGCAAATATTACTGAACTGACATCTCATCACTGCTGTGTTGATATGTATTGTGAATATTATTGAACTGACTCATCTCATCGCTGCTGTGTTGATACATACTGTGAATATTACCAAACTGACATCTCATCACTGCTGTGTTGATATGTACTGTGAATATTACCGAACTGACATCTCATCACTGCTGTGTTGATATGTACTGTGAATATTACCGAACTGACATCTCATCACTGCTGTGTTGATATGTAATGTGAATATTACTGAACTGACTCATCTCATCACGGTTGTGTTGATATGTACTGTGAATATTACTGAACCATCTCATCACTGCTGTGTTGATACATATTATGAAAATTACAGAACTCCCTCATCTCACCACTGCTCTGCTGATGCATATTGTGAATATTACCGAACTGACTCATCTCATCACTTTCATGCTGATATGTATTATAAATATTACCGGACTCATCTCATCACTGCTGTGTTGATACGTATTGTGAATTTTACTGAACTCGCTTATCTCATCACTGTTGTGTTGATATATATTTGTATACCATTATTAAGTATGCAACTTAAAATCAAACTTATTTTAATCTATGAAAACATCACTTCATTAATATCCTGCTCTTGTCTATCTGGGCTGAGAATGAAGTTAATCTGTGATCAGTGCTCTACCCCAATTAAAAAAAAAATAAAATAAAATAAAACTGTATACAGAAAGGAAAAGAGAAATAAAAGGAAATAAAAGGAAAATATGAAATGAAAGATGGAGAGAAGCAAGTAATGTGTGGGGTGAAGAAACTGAAGATAAAAGAAACGAGGTGGCTCTGATCTATGTATACACTGATATAGGATGAAAAACCCTGAAATCTAAAATAAAAAAAAAATCAGACTTTTGATGAAAACTATTTTAGAGACTAGAGTAAAAACCAAGAACATATATGGAATGAGTGTGTATGAAGCACACCAGACTGATATTTGGTGTAGTCCTCCATCCTTACATAAAGAGGTGAAACCAATACAAGAAAGTATGATAATACGAGAGTTTACATAGTACAAAAACAGAGAGAAATGACAATTAAAAGTAAGCTCAAGTACAGGAAAGTGGCTTTTTATGACAGTAATACGGAACTTGACAGAACTAAAAATGAAGCCAACTACAAATACTTTATAGTCCATTTAAAATATTTAATGCAACAAACTTGCAGGAAACCTGGTCTTATAGAAGTAACATGTAGAATATTACAGTAAATATGAAGTGTCAGCCAAGAAACATAACATTGGGATAGTCATAGGTGGAAACTCATAACATATAATATTACTAAAGGAACAGACTCAAAAGTACTCTGAATACAAGTATTCGAGTTAACAATAAATGCAAAAATCTTCGACACGACTACTGCATAGCCAAGACCTTTCAAAAAAAAAAAAAAAAAAGGATGCCCAGGAGAAGCAGGTTTAAGAACATTTTGAGAATACAAAAAACTTAAAAAAAAAAAAAAAAATCAATAACCAAATAAAATATTAGAATTAAATACGAGGGGAAAGAAAATATAGATAATGCTGATTAGGGGATAAATTAAGTTGCTGAAAAATTAAAATACTAGCTAGTAAATTTAAGAACACAATGGAATAACAAGGAATGAATGCTCAATCTTATATGTATGTCAGTAGAAAAAGTTTTGTAGTCAATTGCTAAATAAAAAAATACAACATGTGACTTGATACACTTAAAACAAGGATTAGAAACGAAAACAATCATACAATTGAGAAAAGAAAAAGGGAAAATAATGGAAGATAGGCTATAAATTGAAAAAAGTGAGGAGCATTACAATAGCAAATATAGCAGCTTTTTAAAATGGTAAAAAATAAAGTTACTAATAAATCAACAGGACAGAAATACTTCAAGCTTCATTTGGCATCAGAATGAAAAAATAGAGTGTGTTTAAATATATTTAAAATGAAAGAAAACAAAAAATGCTACACAATTTGGGTGAAGACAATGCATGAAAACTATAATCAGGTTTCTTACTAAAATGTCACTATTTGAAATGTCAAGTGATGACAAGTTGGGGAAAAAGGTTGAAACCGAGGAAGAGATTGACTCTTGAAGATCACTCTTCTTTAAACTTTCTGAAGGGGGCAAGCCCCCCACACCCCAAACTTGCATATACCAACTTTGAGATCACTATAACTCAGAAAAAGGGGAATATTCCAAGAACTAGCCACCTTGGACTTTGTATGTTTAAGTCAGTTTTTTGGCCATTCAGTTTCAATGTTTTAAAATTCACTCCATCAAGTCCTGACATTTCAAACGGTTACAGTGTATTAATTTAAAACAAACGGAACATATAACCGTTTTTTTAGCTAAAAAAAAAACATTATGAAGGAAAATAGGCAAGGACACTCATTTATGGATCACATAAAACAAAATTCTATTTCATGAAATGAAATCCCAGAATATTTGAAGGATTTTTAACTGTAATTTCTAGTCTGTACCATGAATTCATTATAATTTTCTACTGCATCTATGTATATGAAAAAATAAAACAGATTATCATCTTGCTTGGACTGTTGTATACCTATAAATGTCAAAGTCTGTGAAATATTGGGTTTTTCAAACTACTCAGTCGAAATTCAGGATTTACTGGTATTTTTCTATTGGAAAAATTGAAAACAATTGTCCCCGAAAATAAGGAGACAGAATGGAAGTTTTAGACAACAAATACATAAAGAAATTCTATAAATTAATAGCTGAAGGAATAGGTAAACATAAGAGACTGACTTACAAGTAAAAAAAAATTTTTTTTTTTTTTTAAGTACAGTGCATTGACAGCAGAATAATGGAAAGCGGTAGTCCTACTGAATTAGGAAAGAGTAATGATTTAATAGAAATGCTCAGTGTAAATAATACTATTGGCACAAACAAGCTTATAGACAATAACGTTCCAGACCCAGATAATACTGCAATTATGTAGAAGACAGCAAAAGAACAGCAAACATTTAACATTCAATTTAAATATTATACTGAAAAACTAAAATTTCCCAATTCTTACAGAAACTAAAAAAAAAAAATCTAGCCAAGTTAGAGTGTCCACTGTGTGATTTCTTAAACCTCCAGTATTAGAGGCACATGGAATATATGTAAATGACCCCCTTAAGGACAGCAGGTGTTTCAGCTACATGGCAGTTTTTAATGTCCATGACTTTTTTTTTTCTTTTAAAGTCTGTTATGGACAAATTTAAGCCAATATACTTGGCCTTTACTGGCTTGAATTTGCCCACAGTAGACTTTAGTCATGGGCATTAAGAACTGCAATATAGCTTAAACACCTATTGTCCTTAAGGGGTCATTTGTGCATATATCCCATGGGCCTCTAATACAGAGGTTTAAGGAATCACACAGTGGAAACTTTAGCTTAGCTAAATTTTTATTTTAGTTTTTACTGATTGGTTTGTCTGTGACCTTTTCATTCACAGTTTTAATTCTTACAGAAAAGGAATTGTTGTCTCGATACATAAACAGGGGAAATAAAAATACAATCAATTACAGGCATACTATTTTACTAGATGCATCCATGAACTTCATCTCAATATTATTGACACAGAAGACATTAAGACAGCTATGACTCTCAGAAGGGCAATTTCTCTATGTCAAGGTGAAATCTGCTGCAACAGCCCATTTCCCTTAATTATACAAAAGTATTAAGACAACAGAGGTTGTAAACTTTACTCCTGCATGCAGAACATTTTCATCAACAAGGATACAAAAAAGCTTTGAGAAATTACTGCAAAAAAGAGATATTGAAAATACCTCATAAAAAGAAGGTTACATAACCACAACACCCCTAGGTTAAAATCAAATCAAAACACAATTTTACATATTGGTTTAAGAACAGAAAAAGGTGTCAGGCAAGATTACATTCTACTTTTGTGGCTTTTCATAATTTCACATTGACAAAGTTCTACAAACATTAAGAGCAAAAGATACAGACATACCCAAAATCTGGTATGCAGATGACCTGCTTATGTTAAAATTGGGCATAACAGCTACCAAAATTTCAAACATTAAATAACATTACAAATTAATTTAGACTTCAAATTAATACAAAGAAAACTATCAGTTTTTTGGCAAAAGGAAATCAACAAAATGTAATGAATTAATAAATGCAAAGGAAATAGAATAAATATACAATTATTAGTACTTGGGATTCACATTAACTTTAAACAGTAGTTGGCTTACGCATAAAAGCCATTTGAAATCTATAATACAAAAAGGTAATAAACAGTTTAAGAAAGTTTGGTAAGAATAGTATGCAAACTACATAAAACCCTTAATACCAAAACAACTGATAAAATTTCTTTTCCTATACCTCAGCACTCTAAGAAGCTAAAAACATATATATTGTTTATGTGAAACCTATACTAAATGTTAAAACATCTCAAAACTGCCAAAAACGTATTTCCAACTGTGTGCCTAAGATATGAACTGAAAATAGATCAGAGATGTATTTCAAGCTGGTTCAAACATGCAAAAAGTCAGCTTAGCAAAAGCACTGACTAAAAAATAACTGATTATACCCTTAAAAGACCAAGTCTTAGTAGAATACAAATTACAATGCTTAGAGAATTATTTATAAAAAATCATGTCATTAAAGTTACAACTATCTTCCAAAACTAAAAAAAATCAGCCATTCACAAAGGAACAAAGATAAACAAATAATGGGAAGCGTACATTAAAAGACTTACACCCATACAGTAATTGTAACAACACCTACTAAAATATGCTATGAAACAAGAAAAAATACTCATATCTATTATGTATAAATCTGAAATTGTACATCAAATTCTACTTGAAATAACTAAACTGAATGAAATAACCCCTTCCACACATCAAAAAGAAAAAACAAACAGGGAAGGACATGTTATTTGATGCAAAATCTATATGCATATCACAGCCTCTTTATTTTCCAAACTATAAAGACTAGTCATTGTTCCGTTGTGGCGTCCCCTAACCTGGAAAAGACAAAAGTAGAACAATAGAAAAGACTAGCCAAATTATGTTGAAGAAAATGAAAGTATGTGACATTTTATTTACAGCTGAAGACAATTAGAGAACATTTGCTGGTCTTATGTAAGACACACAGAGGAAAAAAAATAGAAAGTCTGTTATTAAAATTGATAAAGAAAGCATGGTATTTATAAGTAAGTAAAAGAAATGTTTATATATTAACTTTTTAAATTGACTGATTGCAAATGTTTGTAACAGCTTGTTGAGGAAAACAAAGAAATTTGAACTGAAACGTACTTGAGTTAGGACTGCTCGGTGTCCAGGTCAAGGCTGAAAATGGTCTGCGACAACCCCATATACACAGCTGAACACAGTTATCCTTCAAGGACCCAGGGCTGCTAGAAAACAGTCTCATTGATGCAATGTCACCAGGAACCACCAAAGGCTAATCTGTTATAGATCTGTGGGCTGCTAGAAGGCAGCCTAAATTGGATCCATGACCCCTGGGAAACCAGTACTGGGTGGCACTATGTAGTTATTCCAGACAGCACTCTGTCTATGAACTTAGAGGTTTATATATTCAATGGAAGTACTAGTCTAGCTGCCTTTGCAGGCCATTTTAAGCCTAGCCAAGTTCCCTTTGCTGCTTGAATGAAACCTATCTTATTTGGTGTTAGAGTGGCCCTACCCATCCCATGGTCAATAATTACATATTACCCCTACTAGTGAAAATAACTGGACTTGCACCACAGATAACTTGAAGGGACCCATAGGTGGGATACAGAATTTAAGAGCTAACTATGTCCATTAGTAGTACAGACAACAGTCCTGCATTTTTTTTTTATTATCCATCCATAGAGCCAATCTACAACTGAATATGGACACAGATGAACTTTGTTTTACATAGATGGGAGTCAGTTTCAGAGCAGTGGTATCCCCTGTAAAACATACCTGTTCCTCCAAACCATTCCATTGATGTTACAGAAGTTTGGATTCCTGGACCAAGTATTTTTGATGCCATCTGACTCGCTGATGCAGGATGCCTTGTATGCTAGACATAGGTCACCTCTTAACAGTCTGTAGGATACAGAGTATAGTGGCTGGACTGACGAGTGCAGTGACAGGGCTTTGAGTCAGTCCATACAGGAAACACTATTTAGGCCTTTTATCCCTTTAATAAGGTATCTCTCTATAGGCATTCCAGTTACGTCTAGACAGATGCATGCCAGAGTGCAGTGACAGGGCTTTGAGTCAGTCCATACAGGAAACACTATTTAGGCCTTTTATCCCTTTAATAAGGTATCGCTCTATAGGCATTCCAGTTGCGTCTAGACAGATGCATGCCAAAGGGGGCATTACATTCAATGATTTGTCTAATAAGGGCTAAGTAAAGGGGACAATGACATCGCTAGGTCTAGATGCAATCCCTTGGTTTACAATGAACAAGGATGTTCTTACGACAGTGAACACATGGTGGTCATAGTCAGGTCACTTTCCACGCAAGTTCCCAAACAACTGGATCAACTCTTAAGGGCGTACTGGCAATGTGGTAACATCCCTAGAGTAGACAACTACCCAAGCAATACATGTAGCACTTTTTGGCATTTAGTTGCAATCTAGGACTCTGGCACCCATTATTTGTTTGGGATAAACTTTCCTGTAGGATGGTTAAGTCATTTAGGGATTCAATGTACATCTACAGACTTGGCAAGAGCCCCTTGGGATTGGCTGAGCCCCTTGGGATTGGCTTTTATTTCAAAGATGTAGATACAAATAGGAGAGGTCCCATCACTGAACCTTGGAGACTCCACTGGTGACTGGTCTCTCCCCTTGATTAATAAAGCTAGATGGGTCCGGTGTTTGGAGGTTCTTTATGTCCTTGTTGACTAGTCCCCCGATGAGTCTTTTCCATGGCTTTGTATAGGAAGCTAGTTATACTTATGAGTCTGTAATTGCCTGGCTCTGTATCCTTATGCAAGGGAATGAATGTAGTTCTTCTCCACTCACTTGGTAAAAAACTGTATAAAGGCTAAAGTTGAACAGTGTTCTGAGGGGGGTAGCTAAACTGTGCTTCTTGCTACTTAAGATGCATCCAGACATATTGTCAGGACCCATGGATGCAATACTATTTAGCATTTGATACAGTAAATTCAACTTTACCCCTAAAATAATTAGTCAGTCAGTAAATTTGTTATATCTTCAACCTCAGTTTAGGTAAAACTGCTCACAATCAGCTTACAGCATTACTGTGCTGTGCTTTTAAGATTACAAGCATAACTATAAAAAGGTCTTGTAACTGTCTTTGGCTTAGATGGTTATTTTAACATCAAACTTTTCTTTGCTGGATTTTATTAAGCTTCTGAGTTATATATCTATTTCAATGATTAGGACCATTGTTCTGGGAATTGCTCATTACTTCATCACAAAATTATTTTCCTTTTATTGTAAAACTTGATTATATTATGGTTCCACCATGGGGATTTGTTGTGGTGTTTGCCCAATTGCTCGTAGAGGGTACACCAGCATCTATACAGCTGTTTTACATGCTGGTATAGTGTGGTGGTGTACATTTCAGCATATTCAGTGAAGTTAAACTTCAAATCCCCACCAAACCCAGTTAACATTGTACCACTCAGCAGTATTTCCCACACACATTCACCAGGAGGTAACCAAGTGCGTTTATCCCAAACAGTCTGCCACAAACAAAGCCACATTTCACTCCAAGAGGCAGACCCATCATGGTTCCATATACAGCAGGTCTATGTACTTATTCTAGAAAGTGGGTAGCCTATCATGAAGCCATACCCAAATAATGCTACTAGGGAGCAGATCACAGCACTTACTTCAAAGGCAGTCTATCATCACTACAGCAAAGACAGGACACTAGAATGCAGCTCAGTGCATTTATTCCAAAAGGTAGAATTTTATGGGCTAGCAACCACTCAGCAGAGTTTATAAAAGGGCAAACAATATTTACACTTACTAGAACATAAATTTGTTATTAAATTCCTCGTTAACATTTACCATACTGAAAAACAAGGTGCAACTAAATAATTCAAGATGTCCCACAATATTACAAAGTATTTGCCAGGGAAGCACAATATGTGAAATACACACTGCTGCTCTACACTGCCAAATATATAGACATTACAATTCATTAATTCCCTTAGTACCTTAGCAAACAATCTCAAAGTAGATGAAATTAGCTTTATATACATTCCCATATTTTTACTAGTCTCTCAAGACATTCAGTTCATCACTTAAAGAAAACATTTACAGAACTACATACTATCAAATCATCACTGACACTTTAAAAAAAAAAAAAAATCAAATTACTCATTCATAGGTTCATACTAGGCTATCTGCCCGAGGGCATTTACAAGCCTAGCCCATAGTTTTGTGGCTTACGCCACCCCTTTAGTATGGGGAACTATACCCATTATTTTGCTGTGCCTCTGTCGAGCAGTGACACTGAGGTAATCCCTGGGGTATATCTGCGATCTCCCATCCATTGGTCAAGATTTCTCTTGAACAAGGCCAGCGAGGTGCTCTGCCTCACATATACCGGGATTTTGTTCCACAGCATAGGGAGTCTTTGGGTGATGAATCTATCCCTCCAGCACGTCCTATTAATAGCCATGTCGAGGTTTAAGTCTCCCGCCCTTGTGGCTCTGACGGATCTAGATTTTTTGAGGTGAAGCATATTCATCAAATCTGGGTTTGACATGGCCTTGTATGTCAGGCACAGGTCACCTCTGAGCAAGCGGTAAGCGACTGAATAGAGCTGGAGTTCTTTCAGTCGGGCAGCATAGGACAGATGTTTGAGACCCTTTATCCTTTTGGTGAGGAACTTTTGTGGCCTCTCCAGCTGCTGCAAGTGTCGGGTCAGATACATTCCGAATGGGGCATTGTACTCAATCATTGGTCTGATGAGTGATGAGTATAGGGACTTCTAATGGCTTAAAGTGTTGCACTAGAGTGAACGGTTACCAACATTAAAAAAATAGAAGAGAAAAGAGGAGCAAGAATGAATTTTTTCCATGTGTAAAAAAAAGTGCCATTACGAATATACCCAAATCTTGGAGGTTCAGTACAAATGCATCTTAGCTAGTGAATTCTGTTATTATATAACTTTCACTAGATTAGTCATCTAATGTACCTTTACTGCAAATGCACCAAAGGGAACAAACTACACACCTACTTAAAACAGTGCACAAGCTGCGGAAATCTGCACAAAACCAATCATTAAACACCTGTTTGCCTTCTACAATGCATTTACAGGCTTTGTAATTCTTACATTTTGTACTTGCTTTCTTGATGGGAAGGATCCACAATAAATTTGCATGGAATTAAAAACTGGGGACTTTTGTATCATTTCCACAAAACAGATTTTGCTCCTTGTTGCAGTATGCTGGCTGTTTTATACCATTATCCCTGTTTTCATGAGCATTACAGGATAATTTACTCCATAATTCTTCACCATTGCACTTTTTTTGGGGGGGGGGGGGCTTTAAATAAGTAGTAGGGGAACAAAGGTAGCTTAGTAACAAGCCATTACAAGATATGCATGTTCAGCAGAAACTAAACTGTTCGCAATATATAAAAAGTATGAAACTACTGAGTATGTACAACATTATTAGAATACTTTAGAAGTTTGGTATCGCAACATTTCTGGGTCAAGAAAAAGCCAACAATTTTTAAACCTAAAGCTTTTTACTAAGAAAGTACAGTTGTGTAAAATCTTACCATAACAGTACATGTCCTTCTCTTAGTTGGTGCAGTATTCTTAACAGGGACCTCCTGCCAAGGATAGCCCAACGTCTCCAAAACCAGAGGCTCAAGAGGGAACCAAGAACCACTGTTCCCAATGAAATAGTCCACTCCAGGTCTTCTAGGATACCAGGAAGGGGGGTGGCTGGGTGGGAAGGAGAGGGAATGAAAGATGACAACACAGAAACCAAGTTATGCTAAGTGCATAACTAATAAATCTGATAGTGTCTCTCTCATTCCTCTTCATGAATGGGTAGTCTCTCCCAGCTATACAACTCCTGGGTGGTCTCAAGGAAGGATATGCCGGAGCACAGCCAAACCGAATGAAGCCCTGCTCCGGGAAATAATATCCAACTTATAATGACATATAAATGCGTGAGCCTTGGACTGAGTAGCTGCAGCACAGATATCATCTAATGAAGCTCTGGAAGAAAAGGCAGATGAGGTGGACATAGACCTGGTTGAATGGGCCTAAAGAGGACAAGATATTTGCAGATCATTTTTGTCACAGATGAAAGAGATACAGTCTGTAATCCACTTGGTTAAGAGTGACTTTTGAAACTGCCCAACCTAGATGGCTAGCAGAGAATGGAACAAATAAATGATCTGATTTTTGAAAAGCTTTGGTCCTGTACAAGTTAAATCATAACTGTCTGTGAACATTGAAACTGTGCAACAATCTTTTTTCCTAATTTCTCCAATGATGGAGAAAGACTGGTGGTTGGACAGTCTGATTAAGATTGGCCTCTGAAGCTACCTTGGGCATAAAAAAGGGGTTGTATGACGGGAAACTCTATCCTTATGAAAAATTATGTAAGGCGGCTTAGAGGACAAGGCCTGAATTTCCGATATCCTCAGTTGAGGTAACAGTAACAAGAACTGTTTTCCATGAAAGAAACTTTAGGTCAAAGTCAGACGTCGATTCAAAGGCTTCTTGAGTTAAGCACTGCAAAACAGCAGTGAGGTCCCATGGTGGAGAGGGTTTTTTTTAACAGATGCCTGAGGAGAAAAACCCCTTTCAAGAAGGCCTTGCATAGTTTGGAAGCTGAAGGGGAATTGAGAACAAAGCCAGAATTAAAATTAGAAATGGCTGTTAGTTGGAGTTTGATGGTGGAAAAACTAGCTCAGTATTTGAAAAGACGTGCAAGGAAAAGCAGAACATCAAAAACAGATACCAAAAAGGGATCAATGTTTTCTTTGGTACCCAGAATACAAAACACTTCCATTTGCTACTGTAAAATTTTTTGGTAGCTAGCTTTTGAGAAGCCAAAATAATTTCTCAGACTGGGGAAGCAAGCCTGGAATTTCAAATGATCACTGAAAGTGGAGAAACCAAGCGGTCAATTTGAAGGACTTCAGATTGAGATAACCCTCTATGGGGTGAGAAAAGAGATTCAGTTTGGGCACCAGAATCCATGGAGGATGCTTCAGATGAGACTAGAGGAAGGGGAACCAAATCTGATGAGGCCAAAAGGGGACAATGAGGATCACCGAGGACTTCAGACACTTTGCTTTCTGCAGAAACTTTGACATCATGTAATGGAGGGTAAGCCTAGAGATGACCGTGAGTCAATCATGAATCAGAGTGTACATCTGGGACTCCTCGGAAGGGGGATCAGACAGAAATAACTGTTACACTTGTTCTGAGGGGAAGCAACAAAGGTTGGCCCCAGTGGCTGAAAGTCATGTCCACTTCAGACTGATTGAGTGGTGCAGCGGTAGCGTTGCCGCCTCACACCAAGAGGCTCTCCGGTTCGATTCTCAGCTGGAGTGCCTTCTGTGTGGAGTCTGCATGTCTTCCCTGTGTTCATGTGGGTTTCCTCCGGGTGCTCCAGTTTCCTCCCACGTTACAAATACATGCGTCTGGAGCATGTCTCCCTGGGCCACCACTGAAAATTGGGTTTGTTCCAAGTCGAACTTTCCCAGTAAACAAATGTTAAGTATATATAATAAATAAACTGAGGGACCACTTGTCAGTAGTCAGAATGGACCTGCTGAGTTTGTCTGCCAGAATGCTGGAGCTCTCTGGAATGTGTGCTGCAAGCAGAAAGCAGTCCGAAGACATCGCCCATTCCCAAACCTTCATGGCCTCTCTGCACAAGGGGTAAGAACAGGTTCCTCCTCATTTGTTGATGTACCACACGAGTGACATGCTGTCCATGTGAATCACAATCATTCCTACAGGAAGAACGTCCTAAAAGGCTTGCAACATGAGGAGAACAGCTCTCATCTCCAAAACACTGATATGCAATCTGGTCTCTATGGGAATCCACGTGCCTTGGACCATCTTCCCTTTGCAATACCCCCCATCCCAACTGTGAAGAGTCAATGGTCACCTTGGTAGAGGGAAGTGGAAAAAGGAGGAAAGGTCTGTCTAATGTCAGGTTGCCCTACAGAAGCCACCATTGAAGATGCCTTCTGCAAACAGAAGTCAGCTTGAGAGGCACAGACAGAAGTCAGCTTGAGAGGCACAGACAGAAGTCAGCTTGAGAGGCACAGACAGAAGTCAGCTTGAGAGGCACAGACAGAAGTCAGCTTGAGAGGCACAGACAGAAGTCAGCTTGAGAGGCACAGACAGAGGCTGGTAGAGTACAGATCACTAAGCAGCCAGAGACCACTAAAGGTCTTGCATAAATTATCTTGCAAGAGGAATTAGTGGGATGGCAGCTGCCATAGAACCTAAAGCTTGGAGAATTAGCCTTGCCAGGGGAGAAGCTAGACTCAACACTGTTTGTACCTGATCTCTCAAGGTTAGAATGTGATAAGGGGTAAGGGTGGCAATCTGACTGTGTCCGCGGTAGCTCCGATAAGCTCTTAAGTTTGCACACAGGAAAATATTTGACATTGCCAGATTTATAGTGATCCCCAAATGGTTGGCAAGATTGAAAAAGTAATCCCTGGCCTGTATTAGCCGATGTCTGGTTGGGGCAGTGAAGAGCCAGTGGTCCAAGTAAGGAAACACCCAGAAATCCTGCAGTCTGAGATGGGCTGCGACTACTGCCATACATTCAGTAAACACCCTGGTAGATGTAGTGAGTCCAAATGGCAACACAATGAACTGGTAATGACTGGCTCCCAGCCGGAAGTGCAGAGGACTCCTGGAGCACCTGTGTATTTTGGTGTGATAGTATGCTCCTTTAAGTCCACAGAGCACATCCAATTGTCCTTCCGCAGCAGCAGAAGAATGAACTGAATAGTCTCCATTGGAAACTTTGCTTTCTTTACAAACAAGTTAAACTTGTTCAGGTCCAGAATGGGTCACAGGTCCCCGGTTTTCCTTGGCACTAAAAAGAAGTGAGAGTAAGTTCAGAATCCTCTCTGTGCAATTGGGACCTCTTGGAACCACTTGGATGAGTCTCTTTTGCAGTAAGTTTAGAATTTCTCCTACTGCAAGCTCCTTCTGACTGGGTGGAACAGCAGGGAGTCTCTGAGCTCTCCAAAGAAGAGCTGTTAAGGGAATTGTGCAACCTCTGGATAGCATCTTTAATACCCACTTGTTTTGAGTTATATCAGTCCAGGCAGTGGGGTACAGAGAAAAATGACCTCTGACAGCCTCCGGAGATGAGCAGTCGGGCAGCACTTCAGGAGCACTGAAAAGGCTTATCAGAGAAGGTCTCCCTGAAAGCCTGATCTTGCAGAACCACTCTGCCTCTGAGGCAGCGCCCCAGTGTTAATCCTGAGAAGATGCCTCAGATTTATGGAACCAAGTCTTCTTTCCACTGTGCTGACTTCTAGAAAAGGTGTGCTGTGGAGTAGTGAACCTAATCCCAACGGCAAACAGTCTTCCCTTCCTGTTCGCTGTGGGTCAGGGTCTCTGACTGATGGACCGAAGAGAGGATCCATCAATGGAAGCATTGAGAAAGGATGCCTTAAAGGGCTCCACAAAATCAAAAGCCTCATCCAGGCATGTCTGTGAATAGCAATGCCTGAGATGAATGTCCTAGGGGCACCGTCCGTGGAATGGAAAATTAACCTCAAAGACAAATTGGGTAAGGAAAAAAGAGTAGCCAGTCGTGTGGAGACCTTCCTGAAGTCCTCAGGTGACAAGGTCTCTGCCAGAGAGTCCAAAACCTCCTTTACCAGGTCCCTCTGCAAATGGGTAGTGTGTGCCAGGTAGATCAACACCCTCGGCGAGAAAGTGGCCGAAGCATAAACATGCTTCTCAAACCTGTCCATCGCTCTGGACTCCCTGTTCGGCAGATGGACAGTGGAGCTCTGCTAGCACCTTTTTGGTGCCTGCTGCCACAGCCATGGCATCCACTGGAATACCCTTACTCCAATAAGGTCTATCCTTAGGGGAGATGGAATTTTGTCAGGGTGCTTGGGGATCGGTTCGACTGAGTCCGACCTTCCAGGCCAGACTGGGCATCAAATCCACTAAGTTGTCCACTGGGGGAACCCCCCAGGATGTAGATGGGTCCATCCCGAAGGCCTCCAAGAGAAAGGAGGCTGGGCTAACCAACCACCTCCGTCACAGAATCTCTAAATGTCTCTGAAGGAGACATCCTCCGGTGGTGATCTCCTGGATCCTTCCGCTTCATCAAATTCTGTATCCACAGTAACGGACTCTGAAGGGAAGTGAATGTGCCTTCTTTTGCACCTCCTCTTGCAGGGGATCTCTCTGGTGGGGTGCTCTGGAGAGGCCTTGGAAGAGGAGGGATTCTCGGAGGGAGAATAGGTTGGAGATCAGTCTGGATGGGTTGACTTGGGACAGGAAACACAGGCTCAACTCTCTTATCTGTGGGAAGTCGAAGGGGCAGCTTATAACTCAAAGGGACTGGGTCTCTGAGCAGAGAAAACCCTTTCTACCATGGAGAACCTCTCCCCAACTCCACTACAGCCGAGGCTACAGAGAGACAGAGCCAGAATCTCAGAGCCTTGGGTCCCTGGTAGAGTTGGACGCGAGCTTTCCAGCGCCAAAGCGTCGACGGGAAGAGACTTGTTGGAGCCAATTACCCTTGGACCCAAAGGGGACCTCCCAGATCACAGACTCACTGTGATCAGACAACAGAACCAAGGAAGAGAAGTCAAGGCAACAGTTGGAGTGGAGGAAGGCATGCTCTGTACACTCGACCCTGGAACCCTAGAGCAGCCAAAATCCTGAGACTCTGAAGCTGAAGGTTGGATCAGACAAGGAGACTGAATCTGCAAGGGAAGACTAAAGGAACCTGTGGAGGATGGAGCCAGAAAGACCCCCAACTAGATCAGAGTCTTGAGCCTGATCTGGGAGGTCCCCTTTAGATTCAGAGGCAACTGGCTCCAAAAAGTCTCGACGCTTTGGTACTGGAAAGCTCAGGTCCAATTCTACCAGGGACCCACTTAAGTGGGATCCTGGTTATGAGTGAGGCACTGGACAAGAAATCTCTTCCATCTGGACAAAGCACAACTTCCTGGTAGTGAGTTTACTGGCTTCCTGCAGAACCCGAAGCATGTCTACAGAAAACAGATGCCTAAAAAGGATCAAAACCCTATCATTCACAGCTTCAGATGAAGAGGGGGACAAGTGACAATGGATAAGAAAACCCTTGTCTTGTGTGAGAAGATCCACCCACTGAGGTAACTTGTGGTGACTGCCCCTGGCCAAGTGAAAAAGAAGGAGGAACAAATGCTGTCTAGATCAAAAGGGAGATGTGAGTGTGTTCAATCTCGCCGTCTATTCTTACACATGGGTGGCGGAGCCGAGCTATGCATCTAGGAGAAGCTCCAGACCAACCTACCTCCCACAATTCCCTCTGCCTGTACCTCAGATCTAGTTTGCCGCTGCAAACGATCGCATCGAATTTTGAGAGCTCTGACCAACTTTGGGAAGATAAGATTTTTCTAATTATATTTCTTGTGAAATTTTCTATTTTCTGTTAAGGAAATTTATCCTTAGTGCGTGTGTGTGTCTAGTTCAACTTTGCGTTTTATATATATAATTTTTATAGTTATATACTTGTTTTCCTTCAGGCCTATCCCTCCTAGTTTAGGTTTGATTTTGATTGATAATAGTCTGTGTTTGTGGACTTGAGTCTACCCTTTTACACTGTTTCTTGCTATAATTGTTTGCTTTTTCTTCAGACTATGTCTGAAAAAGCTAAGTCGGGATTTAAGAGGTGTCAGTATGGGCAAAAGATGTCTGTCACTGACAACCACAGCTCCTGTGTCTACTGTCTTGGCCCTCTCCATCTACAAGAAGACTGCTCTATTTGTCATTCTTTTAGTGGAAGGGCATGACAGATAGGCGCAGGAAGCTTATGGATAGGGGTCTTTTGAAGCCTTCCTTCCAAGAAGAGCTTGACAAGTCAGACCAGGCTTCTAAGTCCTCAAAGGGATTGAAGACATCGGAGCTCATGTCATCGGCTCCGACTTCTTTGTTTAAAGTTCGCTCACCGGTTCCACAGGCTTCGGGACCGAGTGTCGAGCTTCTTACTGTCACCGCGCCTCGAGTCTTGGAACTGGTGTCGGAGCTTCCACCTCCTGCCTTACTGAGGTCGGTACCGTCCTCGGTTTCTTCGACCCGTTCTTCCAGGCCTCTCTCCGACACCTACGTAGATAGTGTGGTGCAGAATTTAATGGAGAACACGGCCTTGTCCAAGCTCATTTCAGTCTCCTCCCAGTTGGTGTCGAGACTCGAATGCCTTCCTTTATCTCCATCTGATCCTCCTCCGAGGCCTGCACAGCTTTCGGAGCCAAGAGATGTTGATTTGATGATTGTGGAGCCCTTGGTGCCGGAACCGTCCCTTTCTCGGTCGGCACCATTGACCTCGACTCCGTCGGAACCACTGGCGGACTCGCGGAACCGACGATCCCTCCTGGGTTCCAGGACAGAGAGTCGAACCGATCTTTCGGTACCGACTCTCCCTCTCGGTGCCTCGGCACGGATCACTTCGGCTCTGTCCTCGGGGTCGATACCCTTGGCCTCCACGTCGGAGACACTTCCGCGTTCCTCGGAACCGGGGGACTCTTCGGCTTGGGGTCCGGGGGCCTTTGACTTCATGAGGAAGGTATCGTCTTCTCAGACAACCACGTCAACAGAAACAACTTCTCTCCCATAAAGGTCCGTTGTCTTCTTCTGCACCCACGGCTACCCACAAGCGTAGAGCACCAGTGTCGCAGCCACTCCCACAGGGAGCCCCTTCTTCCTCGGAGGCCTCATCGGAAGCCCCTCCCGATGACGTCCCGAGGAAAAAGTTGTGCAAGAGGAGGCACTTAGATTCTCCACAAGAATCTTTAACATCGGATACTGACTTAGATGAGTCAGAAGGGTCCCCGAAATCACCCTCAGAGGATGTCTCCTTTTCTGACATCCTGGAGATCCTGAAGCAGAGAGGTGATTGGCAGGCCCTACCCCCTTCTGAGGATGAGTCGGTTCTGCTGAAGGCATTTGGTGCTCTCCCTTCCTCCTCCTGGGTCACTCCGTCCTTCGATGAGTTAATGGAATTAATTGCTCGAAGGGCGTGGGAGACTCCTGACACAGTGGAGCCAGTTCCCAGGAAACCTAATAAGTACATCACTGCCCCTCAGGACAAGTCTTACCTTACTAAGGGAGTTCCAGTGGACGCTATGGTGGTGGCCGCAGCCACTAAAAAGGAGATGTCCGAATCTTCCTCGTCTGTCCATCCCCCTAACAGAGACTCTAGGACCATGGACAGATATGGGAAGCGCATTTTTAGTTCAGCGACTTTCTCTATGCGATCGCTGAAGTACTTGACGCATTTTACACGATTACAGAGGGATCTAGTCAAAGAGTTGGGAGATACCCTCCAGGGTAATACAGATGCTGCTGTCTCGGACAAAGTGACAGCACAACTCAACACCCTTACATCCATAGTCAACTCGTCCACGAGGCTCATCTCGTATGCGGCCGAGGGGTCGAGTAGGGCTGCAGCTTCAGAGATTGCTCTTCGTAGACAATCCTGGATGCGGCTGTGCTCCTTTGAGGAAGCCTTCAAGTCTTCCTTTACTAACGCCCCCTTTGATGGTGCCACTCCTTTTGGCCCCAAAGTAAAGGAGACCCTAACCCGGTGTGAGCAGAAGGGAAAGACTCTGTCTGCTGTCGGAGTCCGTTTTTCCACCCCATCCAGACCGTACCCCAAAGGGCAACGAGGTGGAAAGATGTGGTTTCGTAAACCCCAGGGTTCTTTCCCAGGCACACAGGGTGATGCCCCTTCCAGAGGCAGAGGGGGGGGGGGCAGAGGTGGGAGACGCCGCCCTGGTGGCAGAGGGGGTCCGCAGAACCAAGGCGACAGGGATACCATCCCTGGGAAGCCTTTCCAGCACTCCTGAAAGGAGGCCCGACTGTCCTGCTCTGGAGGCAGTCGGGGGCACTTAGCTTTATACCCTCAGGCCTGGCAAAGCCTTACTTCAGACAATTGGGTAAAAAGCATTATTACCAGAGGTTACAAAATTCCCTTTGTATTTCCCCCATTACCACAAAAAAGATTCCCAGATGTACCACCCCATCTGTGAAAACCTGCAGCTATAGAAATCTCAAAGCTGCTAGAAAAAAAAAAAAAAAAAAAAAAAAAAAAGAGTCATCCAACCAGTCCCGGCGGACCAAAGACGATCCGGAACTTACTCAAGGTTCTTTTTAGTTCCAAAAAAGGGGACTGGAGGCCAATTCTGGACCTAAGCAATCTCAATACATTTGTAAAGAAAGAAAAGTTCCGGATGGTCACACTTCAATCGATCCTTCCGTTTTTACAGAAGGACGACTGGATGTGCTCAATAGATCTCAGGGACGCCTACTACCACATCAAAATGGCCAGAGTGTCCAGAGATCACCTACGCTTCCGGCTGGGAGCCAGCCACTTTCAGTTTCGGGCCCTGCCCTTTGGTGTAACCTCAGCCCCCAGGGTTTTCACCAAATGCATGGCAGTGGTAGCGTCTCACTTAAGGCGCCTAGGATTCCGGGTGTTTTCGTATCTGGACGACTGGCTCCTTACTGCCACCACCAAGCGTCAACTGATACAGGCCAGGGACTACACTATAAGCCTTTGTGCTCAGCTAGGGATTTCGATAAATTTCGAAAAATCTGCGTTACAGCCCTCACAACATATTTCATTTATAGGCGCAGATCTAGATACCCGTTCTATGCTACTAAAACTGCCCCTCTCAAGAATAGCTTGCCTGCAAGATCACGTATCTCGTCTACTATTGTCCAAAAAGTCCCCAGCCAATCTAGTCCTGAAAGTCTTAGGGCTCATGTCAGCGTCCCTCATTGCAGTTCCCATGGGGAGGCTACACATGAGAGTTCTCCAGTGGCTGCTGTTCGCACAGTGGTCATTCCAACAGTTACCCCTAACACACGAGATTCACATAACGAATACCTGCAAAGCTCACCTGTCTTGGTGGTTGCAGAATCACAACTTCTTCAGCGGCCGGCCGTTTGTGTTACCCAAACCAACAGCCACAGTGACCACGGATGCTTCCCTGATAGGGTGGGGGGGCATCTTTCAGGGACAGACAGTCCAAGGCGAATGGTCCAGCTTAGAGTACAACCTGCACATAAATGTTCTAGAGATGAGGGCAGTGTTCCTAGCATTGCAACACTTCTCCCCCCTTCTACCTCTAGGGACCATTGCAGTACAGACGGACAACATGTCCATAGTCTGGCACATAAACAAACAGGGAGGAACCAGATCTTACCAGTTGTGCAGAGAGGCCATGAGAATTTGGCAATGGGCAGAATCCACGGGTCGCTTTCTAATAGCAACGCACATCCCGGGGCTATCCAACGTCATAGCGGACAGGTTGAGCAGAGCCATCCTGTTACCTCACGAGTGGTCCCTCAATCAGAATGTTTCGGAAAGGATTTTCTGCAAATGGGGCCAGCCTTGCTGCGATCTGTTTGCGTCTCTAATGAACACCAAGTGCAGGAGCTACTTTGCCCTTTTACCCCCTCCAGGGGATGTCCCCAGGAACGCTCTGATTCACGATTGGCCTCTGGGTCTCCTATACGCTTTCCCTCCTATACCACTGATCCCGAAATTTCTTCAGAAAGCCAAGGACCAAGAGAGGACTATAATTCTCATTGCCCCATTCTGGCCTCGACAGATTTGGTTCCCCTTTCTTCAAGCCCACCAATTGCGGGAGCCTTGGATTCTGGACCCAGTGCCAGACTTGCTGACTCATTCATCAGGTGCTCCTCACCCGTCGCTTCTATCCCTCAAGTTAGCAGCTTGGCTGCTCCGCTTCCCTACTTAGCCAGGTCCGATCTTCTCTCTCCGGCGGTTCAGGACATTCTGGTCGCCTCTCATAAGGCTTCCACTACCAAAATATACACCAGTAAGTGGAAACGTTTCGTCTACTGGGCCACTACACAGCACTTGGATCCCTTAGTAGCCCCTCTGAACAAGATTTTGGAGTTCCTGTCCATGCTATTTCATCAAGGAGCATCTACCGCCACTTTAAAAGTTCAGTTGGCCACTATTTCCAACTTTCATGTAGGAAAAAACGGAGCTCCCATTATGGCTCATAGGCTTTGTAAAGCCTTCATGAAAGGGTCTTTTCATCTCAGACCAACAGTTAGGTTACCTACAGCTCCTTGGAATCTAAATTTGCTTTTATCCCAACTAATTCTACCGCCTTTTGAACCAGCTTCTTCCTGTTCCTTAAAGTTCTTGTCATGGAAAACTCTTTTCCTAGTTGCTATCACTTCAGCCAGATGAGTATCAGAACTTCAGGCACTTTCCATCAAACAGCCATATTTAATTTTTCACCCTGACAGGGTGTCATTACGCACCAACCCTTCCTTCCTCCCTCCCTAAGGTTTGTTCAGTTAACAATATTAATCAGTCCATTGAGCTTCCTACATTTTTCAAAAACCACTCCAACAAGCTGGAATATATGCTGCAGAAATTGGATGTTCATAGACAACTTAGATTTTACCTGGATAGAACTAAGGACCATAGGAAAGCGGACCAACTCTTTATAGCCTTTGCGGACAACAAAAAGGCATGGCAGTGACGAAGCGCACACTTTCTAAATGGCTAACTGATTGTATAACCTTCGTTTACTCTGCTTCAAATCAGAATTTGCCCTCCAAACCAAAGGGACATTCTACTAGGTCAGTTTCCACATCTCTAGCTCATGCAGCTCATCTACCATTGGATACGATTTGTGCAGCCGCCACTTGGTCTAAACCGCATACCTTCATCACTCATTATAAAGTTGACAGGACTTCCAGGGATAGAGCATCTTTTGGTTCCACTGTGCTCAGGAACGTTCTTCCATGAGTCATTCAGGGTAACGGAGCTAGGGACGCTACCCATGTGTAAGAACAAACGGCGAGATTGAACACTCTCACATAAAGAAGTTATGTCCTTACCATAATGTTCCATGTGGAGTGTTCATCTCGCCTTTGTTCTTGCATCCCCACCCTCCCACCCTTGGATCTGGAAGAATGTACGGATTTAGAAGTCTGGTCTGTTTGTCTCCCACTAGTGGTCTCTCTGTTGTTCCTACTGGCTTGAGCTAGTGTCTGGTCCTTTGTATACTTATGTATTCTCTTATACTCATAACCTGTGTTATTGCTGGATCTGGTTTTGTTGCAAACTAGATCTGAGGTACAGGCAGAGGGAATTGTGGGAGGTAGGTTGGTCTCGAGCTTCTCCTAGATGCATAGCTTTGCTAAGCGGCCGACTCGGAGCCGAGGATCGGCTCAGACACCCATGTGTAAGAACAAAGGCGAGATGAACACTCCACATGGAACGTTATGGTAAGGACATAACTTCTTTTTACCAGCAAGATTTTGTGGAGTCTTGCTTGATCTTGTGCAGGATCCTTAGAATTAGTAGAAGGGGAGGAGTGGTGTACAGAAACATCCCCTTCCAAGGAAAAGACAGGGCATCCACCTTCCAAGCCAGAGGACTTGGGACTCGAACAGAATAGAGAAAGTTGTCTGTTCAGAGGGGAGACAAAAAGGTCTACCTGAGAATATCCTACCGATGGGCAATGTCCAAAAAACACATCTCTGTGAAGCATCCATTTGTGAGTCTACATGCTGGACCTGCTCAAAGACAGTCTGCCCAAGAGGGTCTGCCACTATAGTCTGCTCTGAAGTAATGCAGACAGCCTGAAGAGTCAACTTGAAACTGGACAGCTAGATCCCACACCTAAACAGTGAGCCAGCAAAGAAGGTAGGACAATGACCCCCTTGCTTGTTCACATACCACATCACTGTGGTACTTTCTCTGAGAATTTTGAGGGGCTCTGTAAAACCTAAAAAGAGAGCACTCATTTCCTTGATGTTGATGTGATATGACCTCTGATGGTGAGGCCCAAAGCCCTGGATCCTGAGAGAACCAAAGGAAGCTCCCCAACCCTTGTCCAAGGCATCTGAAAAGAGCTCGAGATGGGACTGGAGGTTGGAAAGGAAACCCTGGGTTGAGAGAAAGCTGAGGAATCCACCACTGAAGCTTGGTTTTGACACAGGGAGGGAATGGAACTAAGAAATCCAGTGGATGACAGCGTTGAAGTCGCACTGACACGAGGTACCACTGGACTTTTCTTATATGCAGCCTGTCTAGAGGCAGCATAGGAATGGTGGAAACCATGAATCCTAGACCCCAAGAAAATCCCTGGCTGTAACTGCCTTTTTCCAATCCCATCTTCCTCTGGCTTCAACCAGACAGAGGTCCTTATAAGGATGCTAGGATGCCAGCATGGAAATGGTCTGGATCCTGCAACAGAGAAAAACATGACCCTGTGAGGGAACTAGGACTGATGTTTGAAAATTTATGGTAAAATCCGGGCTTTGTAACAGTAAACAGAACCTTGGGGAACGAAGCCTGGGTGATCAGGTCGTCTAGATAAGAAAAGATCTGAACTCTTCTCATCCTGCAAAAGGCAATGACAGGAGCGAGGCTGAATAGCCTCAGGGAAGTAGAAAGGACAAAGGGCAAAGCAAAGAACTGAAAAAGCAAGAAAGGAAGAAACAAATACAAAACGTTCCTGTAAAGGGGATGTGAATGTAGGCATCTTTTGCATCCAGAAATATCAAGAAGGCCTGGGGAAGCAGAGGGAACAAGGTTTGAAGGGACAGCATCCAAAAAGAGGGGACCTTTGAAAAGGTATTGCGCTAATAAAGGTGAAGAATGGGTCGCCAGGTGTTTTCCTTCCTGGGGACCAGGAACATCCTGAATTAAAAATCCTTCATTTCCCTTAATATGTAGGGGGCCCAACATGAATGGTGCCCTAGGCCAAGAGCCTGAAGTACCTCTAGAAAGAAAGGAAGTCGTTCCTCTGGAGATTGTGGGATATCAAGAAAGAGGGGAAGGGATTCCCACACCATGAAATATCCCAGGCAGATGATAGACAAAACCCAAGAGTCTTGAGTGACCTTTAACCAACTCAGTAAGGACAGAGAAAGACAAAGGGACACGGGAACCTGGCCAAGGGAAAGAGGAAGCAAACTGTCAAATGGAACCTGGTTTGTCCTGAAAAAGGCAGCTTCTGAGAAGTAGGCATCTTGAGTAGAATTAGCTGGAGGCACACTCCTAGGAACCTTTTTTCACCTTTAGGTGGAGAGCAAGACTGTGCGAACAAAAGTAGATTTGGAGGGATAACTCCTCTGGAACTTAGGAATGGCAGAAACAAAAATATTTCAATTACTGCAAAGCCTTGCCTTTGTCCTGCAGGAGGGAGCTATGTTCAGTAGCATAGCCAAAAAGGGTTTTATCAAAAGGATTTAGTTTTAATGTTATCAGGTGAAGGCTGAAGGTAAAACCAAGAGTAATGCCTCAAGACAGAACCAAATGCAGCAGCTCTAGAAGAAGAATCAGCTGCATCACAACTACACTTGAGAGGTACAGCCCAACAAGGAAAGGACAAAGGCCTTTGCCTGTGAAGTTTGAGAAAGAGGGGTTAAAACATACCTAGTTATAAGAGTCTGATAATTGACAGCCCTAAAAGCCAGGGTGGCAGCAGTATAAACATTTTTGCCTAGATGGTTCCATGGTTTTGTCTGTCTGATGGAAAAATGTTAGTAAAAGGCAGAAGCTTAAAAGGTTTGTCTGAAGAGACAGGCACTATAGAAGTAGCAGAAGTACATTTATACAGAAATTTACAATCAGACACCTTGTAAAATCTGTCAGGTTTCTTTGGGGCTGGAGGCGGAGAATCAGGGGTAACAGAGGCTGCTGAAAAGGCATCTAAGAGGGCACCAGAACTGGAGGAACAGCAGAGGGTTTCGGAGACTCCAACTGGAGGAGTTCATAATACCTCTTCTAAATATCAGAAGCATGAGAACAATCCTACATAAAATATTTCATCATGAGAAGTCCCCCCAAAAGACGGGAGAATCTGGACTATAGAATCCTCTTTCTCAGACTATAATCCAAAGGAGAAGGGGTCTGAGAAGAGTATGCCAAACACTCTACCCAGATTCCAATTCCCATTCCCCATCTTAAGACTCTTGCTCCCTAGCTCTCTGAGGAGATTAGATGACCAGGGAAGAGCAGGTACAGAGAACTCCTTTAGGAGGCTTCAAAGCCATTAAAGCATTAAACAACTCCCAAATAAAATCTTGCCATTCATGCTGGGGATCTTTAGTGGCAGTGGAAATTATTGTTTTTTGTTTTTTCTCTTAAGGGACATCTCTACAAAAAATCCTAGGAGATTCGGACCCCTGTCGACACCATCAATGTAGTAGGGACCTCCTCCCAAAGGATCTGCAGAATCCCTCTCGGTCCCTCATATATAACCAGCTAAGGTTCCTCCTCGACATTTATTTTTTTATTTAACATTTGTTGACCGGGAAAGTCCGACTAGGTTCCACAGATCCTGTTTTCAGCGGAGGCCCGAGGAGAAATGCTCCAGAAGCATGTCTTTAGAATGTGGGAGGAAACCGGAGTACCCGGAGGAAACCCACACGAACGCAGGGAGAACATGCAAACTCCACACAGAAGGCACCCCAGCTGAGAATCGAACCGGAGAACCTCTTGCTGTGAGGCGACAGCATTAACCGCTGCACCACTGCGCCGCCCAACATCTGGAGCAAATGTCTGTAAATCCTCTGAGAATGTGTGAGAAGTTGGATCCATGCCGGCCTCTGACAGGGTCACAGAAAAGGAATCCGAAGAAACAACCAGATGATCCTCCAGGCTTGCAACACCCTCAAAAGAGATATCCTGGGGTGGCTGGACAGCAGCTGAAATCAGATCAGAGTTTTTTCGCCTTTTTCTTGGCAGGTGGTTGACCCTCTGTTCAGGAAGAATCCGCCATAGCACCTTGCACCAACAACTTTAGACAGTGGTTTTCTAGGTAATGAGACAAGGAGGAGAGACTACTACGTAGGGTATTAGGGACAAACACTTAGCAGACAGAACATCGCATATGGTCATGAGAAGCATCCAAACATATGAAACACTGCTTGTGATGATCTTTATGGGGAATCTGCCTCCCAGACTGACATTTTCCCTTTCTGTATGACATGCGAACTCACAAAAACAAAATTAGAAGAAAAGAAAAAATCCCAAAGGGGCCCTTATCTGAAACACAGCTCGGTAACCAGCACAGAAGAAGGGTATGCACACCAAGATTCAATGGTTGTGTTCGGACTGGTTGCAAAGAAGATCTGAAGTATGTACGCCCATACATTACCTTTATGAAGGGACAAGGGAACCTTTTGAGAGAAGCACACATGTGACGTACTAGGTCTATGAATTCTGAAGGATTTGGTATATTGCCTGGATGTTGGGCTATCCTTGGCAGGAGATCCCCTATGTCAGGAATACTGCAAAAGTGATATGTAATGACATCTGGGAGGATGTACTTATTTCCTGTCATAAGAACCTTAACAACAGATTATGATAAACAGCAGCAGGAAGAAAGAGTGCTGTAAATAAATGGTTTCTACAACCAGTTAACAGTGCAGCTTTGAAGGAGGAATAAAAAAAAAACAGTAGTTCTGCATTTCTGCACTGAGCACAAGAGAAACCAGAGTATGTTCAAAGGAACATTTTTGTTACAGGTTTAAAAGGTTTAACAAAAGACAGAAAAGGAACAATAAAGATTAATGCCAGAAATGAGATTTATTCCTTAAAGACCAAATTAAGAAAACATGACTTCCTGTTTTGTAAACGGGCGCAGCTAGTTAATTCTAAACCATTTACAAACCTGTATACTATTACTATCAACTGGATGTCCAGACTTGGAGAGTGAGTGGAAGCACTACATAAAGCACTGCTGTACTATGATGTTTCTGTTAACCTATAAAGGCTGTTTACTGAAGTACTAAAGGAAATTACTGGAGTATAACTGTACTTGGAAAAGTTGTGTAGTAATTTCTGTAGGGTACCTTAATAGAGATTACTGCATGGCAAAAGACCTAATGTGTAAGGAAGCAAATATCATTCAAAAAACATGAAACTTGCTGGTACTATACTGCTGCTAAACAAGCAATGTGCTTATATAAATTAATTTTATTAAAACTACAAATGCTTCCATTACGTTCATGTGCAAAATGGATCTTTCAGGTGTAAGTATGTCCAAAATGCAAAATACAGAGTAACCATGTGAACTCACTACTCCTAAAACTACAAATGAGGAAAAACCTTGTGCAACAACAAAGTGGTATTAAAAACTATGTACAACTATCTGCAAACTAACAGAAATAGTACATTTTTAAAAAAATGTATTAGGCTGTTTTATGCATTCCATACTTTGCTATACAGTGACCATCTTCCAGGCTGTTACTCTAAACAGAGAAGCATTTTGACCAATGCACCTGGCCTGACAGACAGACAGGCAAGCATACAAATAAAATAAATAGTAAAATACTCTACCATCACTTCTACAAAAAAAATGTTTTATTAGCCAGCAGACAATACTCACCACCTGAAGAACTGTAGGATTACAGCCTATGATGAACGGCAGGCTTCGGAACCCCTTGATTCTATGAGCGATGCGGACAGGGAGCTCCATGTGCAGATAGCGGGCACTTTTCTACAAAAGTCCACAATTACCAGAGAGACAAACACACATACACACAAAAGGTTACATGCAAATCTACCTTTCACTGGCTCTATTTTGTGCACTCACCATTACCATGACAAATGCACTCATGGGACTTAATCCCACAAAACAGGTAAGCTAGTATTTAAGGCTCCATACCTTTCACCATCAGCTTCTCAAGACACTATGGAAGACTGACTTAAAAATAAGGATGGTCTCTGCTAGCTCACCAGAGAGCATGCACCAAGCCCAACATCTTGCATTTTTCTTACCCTTTGATGAAGGTCTATTTTTTGGTCAAAGACAAATAAATCATGGCACACAGCCTGAAGGTCTGTGGTGCACAGCACAGCTCTGGGACATCACACACAGTGAAAGGTGTGAAGCAAATCATATGCATGTTACCCACATTTACCGCACCACGTCTTTATAATATTAATACGTACACTCAAACAGCCAATTCTCAGAAAAAACAGCATTTTAATGAGCCTTAAAGTCACACCACTAAAAATACATAAACAACCAGAAGCAACCTCCAGCATCCATGAAAATGTACTTCCCTCATATGCAAACACCAAAAAATACCAATATAAATATTGGCCACCATCTTACCAAGACATGACTACCATCTGGGGCCTTTCCAGCATATAGCATTGTAGTTGGTGTAAGACGTACAGACGCCTGTAGGAAGAAATGTAGAATTGGACAACTGTCAATGATACATAAATACAACTGCAGTTAATTATTACAAATTATGCACATGCATGCTAGTGTTATTAAAAAGAATATTACAATCCATTCAAAATAAATGCAGAAATGCCAAAACACACCCTCACCAAATTCTCCCTCAACTTGTGCTGATGTTGTCTGGATGGATATGAAAAGGTTTCCCAACAAGTAAAAAGGAGGAGTTCAGAGTCATCATTATCTTTTTTCTTATGGCCACAGGAAATTGCTAACGGCCAGTTTACAGAACATCAAGCTATACAAGTTATCTAAATGTTCAAAAGTGGAAATTTTCTATAATAGTTTCACTGACTCTGGAATAGACTGCCCATACAAGTCAAGCAGAGCGCCTCCTTGGCCCTCTTCAAAAGGAACATTGACGATTGGATGGGAGAAAGGAAATTCACCCCGGGGATCATGTCAGTTGCCCTGCTAGACAGGGGTCCAGGGAAGTAAATAGTGTGGGAAGAAATAGCCAGGGAACTGTTATGGCTAAGCTTGTATAGGCCCTAGGGTCGATAGCCTAGTACCAACATATGAACTGTTTATAAGCTCAGTATTAGACTCACAAAGATGTTAACCACCGGTGCTCAGTGCAGAAAGTCCCGCTACCTACTCATTCAGACAATATGCACAAATCAACACCGACACATCAGCATTTTATTTTTATACCAATATTTCCTCTTCTGTTTTCTATTAATGTTCTGAAGTCTCTACAAGAACTCCTACTACTCGTGTGATCCACAGCTATGTCAGCTTTATTAGAAAAAGCAATTTAAACAAAGCATTCACATAACTAAAGCAAAATAATCTCAAAAGCACCCACCAGCCCAATCATGACCATGCAGGTACCCACAAATACTCTGATATCACACATTACATCACTCATTCAACAACTACCACATTCTTCATATCTTTAACCATCTTTACTTTTTTTTGATCAGGTTGGCCCTAGAAGGCCCATCACCTATTCTGAAGGGAGTGTGGAGGACTTAAACTAAAAGAAAGTTGTCCAGCACTCAAATTATTAATTACAGAGGAATTGTTTACAATGCTTACAAATATTTACACAAATACTAATGTACACGGATTACCACACATTTAAGAAGGTATAATGTGGGAATACAAGATGATCTATTCAATTTTTATATATTTTTTTAATATAAAATCTACTTGGTGGACAGTGAGGAAGGCAGTGCATGAAGGCGGAACAATGGAGATGAAGCAAGGGTCTAAGCATCTTACGTGAAACAACTGAAAGAGACATTGACAAGGTTCTTGAAAAAGTGACTGGCTGACCATGGGCGGAGTCAAAACTTTAAATAAGTCAGGTTTTGTTGAAAAGCACCAATCATCATGAGAAAGTCTGAGCAAGTCATCTGTAATGGAAAGTATGTTTGGCTGAAGGAAGCATTAAAAACTGAGAACTAATCCGACAGTCTCTAGTGGTAAGACAAAACATAAGGTTAAAAGTCACAAATGGAAAAATGGACTACCCAAGCAACAATATGCTTAATCTGCTGCTGGATGCAAGAGAGTTCCTTTTACTGCCTAAAGTAAATCGGACTTAAAATAGGCTTGTGATCAATTTGCTTAGTTATTTCACTTTTTTAGAAGCAAATCAGGGAGACTATATTCATCTTCTTCATACGTTCAAAGGTGTATACTAGGCTAATGGCAACTAGGGTCCTTAAAAGCCTAGCCATGAAACACAAATGTGACCCACAAATTTGATTTAGAGAGAAATTTGCTGCCTGCCTCTGTCCATCAAAGACACAGGAACCAGAGACCGGTGTGAATTTCTGATATCCAACCACTGGCCCAAGCTGTGCTTAAATAGGAATGCAGAGGAACTCTGCTTCGTATGGATGGCAGCTTGTTCCAGAGAATTGGGAATTCTCTGAGAAACCTGTTTCTCCCATCTCCTATTTATGTTGTAAGCAAAATTTGGGTCTTTTAATCTAGTAGTTCTGATGTTGTTTGTTTTGTGAATGTGCTAATCATTCATCAAATCAGGGCCCAAGGATGCCTTGTATGCCAAGTAAAGATCACCTCACAGGAGTCTGCATGATACCGAATAGAGAGACAAGGCTTTCAGGCGATCAGTGTATGACATTACGTTTACTTCCTGTATTCTTTTTTGTAAGAAACCTTTGTGGGCATGTCAGTTGCTGCATGCGTCTGGCCAGGTACATACCAAAGGGAGCTTTACACACTATGATGGGCCTGATGAGGGCAGAGTACAGTGGTTATGATAACCTCTCTGAACTTACATGCCATGCCCTTGACTATAAGTTGAGCAGTATAAGATTTACTTATTACCATGGACACACATTAACTGAAGGATAGGTTACTATGCACACAGCAGTTCCCAGATCCCCAACTAGTGAATCAACTTTTAAGTGCGTTTTACTGATGATTTAGTTTTCCGGGGTGGAAGACTTCCCAAAAGGTACTATAATGCATTCCTTGTTACTGAGTTTTAAGGCATGGCTTTGGCACCCAGCATTTGTATTAGACCTTCCTGAAGGATGTTCTCTTCTTGGTAGGATTCAATGACTGCTCCCAGTTTGAAATCTTATCTAGCCAAAGGCCTCTGACATTGACATCTGAGAAGTACATGTCAAAGACAAGTGGGCCTAGCATGGAACCCTGGGGGGGCTCCACTGCTGACCAGCCTCTTTGTGGAAGTGGCCTCATCAATTCTAACACCTTGGGCCCTATCAGTGAGCCAGCAAGCTATCCCGCATGTTATAAAGAGGTTTATACCTAGTTCTGTAAGTTTATTGATAATTCCTTAGTTGGGTATTGTATCAAATGCCAGATCAAGGTAGGCAGTATGCACAACATTCCCCTCCTCTATTGCCTTAGTGACTTTTTCAAAGACTTCCACCAGATTCAGTAAGCATGACCTTCCTTTGACAAAGCCAAACTGGGATGGATCCACTGTCTGGATTTCTCCTATGTGCTTGTCAATAATTTTCATGATAATTCTTTCCATGGCTTTGCAAATAAGACTAGTCAGACTAATGTGTCTGTAGTTTCCAGGCCCTGCGCTGAAGGTCCTCCTTTATGAACAAGGATGACCGCTGCAGTCCTACATTCACGTCCTTTATGAACAGGGATGACTGCTGCAGTCCTCCATTCATGTGGCACAAAGCCTGTTTTAAGAACAGTTAAATTACGACTCCAGGGGTCCTAATAAGTCATGTTTTTAGCTATTCAGAAGGCATCCTGGGATGACATCGGGGCCCATTGAGACTGGAGACTGTTCTGGGCTTTAGTGAATGCAGCCAGTATATACTCCCCATCTATAGGTGGAGGGGTTATGTTTGACGGTGTTATTGGAGGGATGGTTGGGGGTGACAGGAGAGTAAAGTTGGAACTGAATTTGTCTAACAGGTTCGCTACATTGCCAGGCTCTGTGAATGTGGCACCATTAACCACCAGTTCAGCACATTGCTGTGAGCTGCCCTTGAGGTTTCTGACATAGCTGTAGAAGGCCTTATGGTTACCTTTCACCTAGGTGGGTATTTTAACCTCAAAACAGCCTTTGCTTGACTTAATTAGCCCTCTTAGTTGCTGATGAAAGAGTTTTTATTCTTTATGGGAATTACCCTTCCGGACTTTTGCCATATATATTTTTTCCTTTTGTTATACATCCTATTAAATTTGGGATGCCACTAGGGCAATTTGTTTCTCAGGCTAGTTCTTGCCTTAGGTCTGGTAGGTACATCGGTCTCTATGCAGCCATTGACATGGTTGTAGAGTTGCTGACAGCAATTCAGCTTTCGCTGGGGTGTCCTATGGGTTTGGAGGAGCACTGAATTTTGACAAATAATCACTTAACAGGTAATCTGCCTTGGAATATAGTTCTTAACAGTTACCGGTTTTAATTGAATTACAGATTTCGATGAGACAGCTTTATGGTCAAGCCTTACCAGGGAGGTGGAGACTTTGGGGGGGGGGGGGGGCAGTGCAGCATTCTCCGTACCTGTGAGCACAAATTTCAGTATGTTGGAGCATCTGCTGGACAATTTGGCAGATCCTGGCTCCAGATAAACAACTAACAGTTATCTTCTTGTTCAGCCTGGTTAGAAGGGCTTCAGTATATCTTATAATGGAGTCTCCTATGATGAGATTTCTGGAAAGTGTTTGCTTGCCTTAGGGGCTTAGTGTTTGGGGCTCCAGTGACAGTATACGTGGCATTAGGTGTTTTTTCTTAGTGCCTTTGGGCTTTCTGAGGTATAGTTATGACGGCAGGTAGTCTAAGTGATCTCTGTTGTTTAGGAAGATTGTTTTTAAGTGCCTCAGCATATGTTAATCTATGTGAGTGCTGTGCGAGGTGGGTGTTGTATGTGGGCTTGCGACAACCGGAGGTGGACTTGTATGTGAGAGTTTAGCCTCCAGTGTCATTCTATAATTACACCTCTCACATACCAGGTCTTATTCTTTATGGATTAAATGGTTGTCAGTAAACATGAAACAACTGCTACACTGTCTCAAGATCCCCAAATCCATCAAGCTGGCTACACAGAAGTTAAGAAATTGCATACCATACTGGCCAGTCCTTTGATTTGCGAGTTAGGGGGGGGGGGGGCATGTACTTGGGTCAGAAGACTATTAAGGCTGCTTTGTTTGTGCAGACTAATAAGGGTGCTTTACTTGGGCAGATTAAACTCAACACTAAAATTCTACCAACTTTAATGTTTACACAATACTGAATTCTAGTAAATCTGTACATTTTGCTACTCAAGGCCCAATTAGCTTTTCTAAGCTTGTTGGCGCACAAGGTATTTGCACTACATTGCGACTTTATAGGTTACAGTTTTATGGATCGCTTTACAGGGACAATTTGCTTTCTGGGCGTTTGCTACTGTGCAGAGGACTGCTAACCCATGCAAACATGCAAAATTTACAGCAGAAAAAAAAACACAGAAAACTAAATAACGAGAACTCTGGCTAATAAAGTGAGCACACTGTGGAAAACGAAAAAGCACAAGGAAAGCAGCCCCACAGGATCAAAAAATGTTGCGGTTGCAATAAATCCAATAGGTGAAGATATTCACAAATGTGATCACTCTTTTTAAGACGTTAGAACTTTTATTTGTACACAAGCACTTTCGGAAGGCTTTGTATCCTTCCTTCTTCAGACCAAACAACTCATCATAGAATGGTTCTCACTTAGAGTCCCAATTAATTAATTAATGACATCAGAAGTGAGAACCATCTTTTTTTAAAACCTTTTATGCTAAAACTACATAATTATAAACTTTAAAGTGCATAAATTCAAGTTGTGCATAACACTAAAACACATCAATAATTAATCCAACAATTGGTAACATATATATATATATATATATATATATATATATATATATATATATATATATATATATGATTACTGTTCTTACTTACTAATAAAAATATAATAAAATGTAAATATTTTACACAAGACCTTATTGTTTCCTAACTAGCCATCTCTCCCTACATTTAAGTTGGATGCAAATAAGCTAATTTATGGTGAAAACCATGAATAAAGCAACTATCTAATATCAAAGCTAACATAGTTCGTCCTATGTATTATAATAAAAACTAAATTTCAACACAAGATGAATACTCAAACAATGAATATGTGTTGTGAGGACATTCCAAATGTCAATACATTTAATAAAATGTGTTATGTGTATACCAATAAAAATAAATTAAAAATCATGTACCCCATACCCCCCTCCCCCCCCTTTTTAAAAAGCAAAACAAATGTATAAATATGTATGTAAAACTAGTTAAAAATGTTCATGTAGTTAGTTTAAAAAGAACAAGAACAAAAGCAGGTGTAAATGCTAATAAAATTTATCCTACATGTTATTATTGTAACTAAATTGCACACTACGAGCCCTTTGTGTATTAACCAACTCAGATAAACCAAGCAATCACCAACTGCTACAAGATGAATAAACTACACACTACGAGCCCTTTGTGTATTAACCAACTCAGATAAACCAAGCAATCACCAACTGCTACAAGATGAATAAACACTGTCCTGCTGATGTAAAAACATAGTATAAGAGACCCACAAGTGCAATGCTAACACAAACTACTTGAACTAGCTGGAAATCCCTTAGTGAAGGTAATTTCAAGACAGTAACAACAGTGAGAGGAATAGCATTTTTTTTAAACAAAAATTCAGTGACATGCACATGTAAAAGCAGGAAACACAAGTGACCACTGAAAATAACTTGTGTGATTTAGCAATCAAAGGTACTTTCCCCCCAGATGGTACTGGATACAAGTAAAACACTTTTGGAATACAGGAAATTAGCAGAAGACAGGGGGTCTATATTAAATAAGTGAACGCTTATTCATCGACCCTAATTCAGCCCCCCCCCCCACACCCCCTACTCTGAGATGGCACCACAGTGGAGGAAACGGCAAATTCCGGAAACCGGCCCAGCGATTTTTTTCCCCTCAGAAAAATTTGATGTTCTGGGTATTCGGGATTGTCAGCGTTCACTGAAATAAGGTTGATGAATCAGCTTTTGCTTTTTTTAAGCATTCGCTGATTCAATATAGACCCGAAGACAGTATGTAGTAAAGGAGGTTTACTCAAGAACAATACTTGTTTGCTGGGTGGGCACTCAGTATCATGGGTCTATGGAAAACAATGGGTGTGAAAAATATATAAACAGCTTAAAAAAAATTCAATAGCACCGAAAGAGGGAAGGAAGGGACTTTAAAAATCAAATAATCATAAGGGGTGGAGGGCAGAGATACAGCCTTATGAAACAGCAGTAGAAGGGTGGGATCTTTGGGAGATTTTCAAGGAACAAGTAGGCTAGCTACAGAAGGTAGCAATCAAATAAAGGGACTACTGGAGCTCTTTCAGAAACTTTAGCTTAATGTTAGTGGAGGATGGGCAGACACAGAATGCAAGTAGGTAAATAAACAGAATATAAAAAGTGCCGAAGCAATGACTGCAGCAGAAACAACTCTCACTATTGAACTTCTACTACAGTTTAAGACACCAGTCTATGCAAAAAGTAATAATGTTTATAGAAAAAAAAACATACTAATAAATGATTAAGGCCCAAACCTGGCATTACTACACACCTCTGCCCCAGCTGTGAATTAAACTATAAGAATTTGACCCAGAAGGACTTAAAATACAAACTAATAGTTTTTACAAGCAATTCTTCTTGTGGAAGCTGAAGTGCAGAAAAAGTAAGGCTCCAGAACAAACTATAAAATGAAATCAGACGAAACAGAGCAGAAATGTATAAAGTAGTACCACCACATAGGTCACCATAAATGCATTTAAATATTTAAGTAGAATTGAAATAAAGAAAATAATTTAATCCTCTTTCTTTTCTTTTAATTTTGAAAAAGCTAGTTCAGTTCTACACCTCTCGAAGTCTTGGATAAAACAGCTTACATATCATTGAATGCTAACAGTAACGGACATTTTATACTACTTTTGTAAATAACATAACATGACACCTGCCATTGTTAGCAATGATTTACTGCATAGATACTTTTCTTTAGTTATGAGTATTACTGCACAAGTGATAGCACTGCAAAAAGTTATGTTTCACCAAAAAACTGTTAACTCAATTTACGCAACAGTAGAGACTCAAGCAGTGAGGCACTGCTAACTCTTTATTTGGGCACATTTTATTGTAGAGTAATTCTTTCTTGCCTATTCTCCCACAGTCTCTGAAGGTTCATCATTCTGGTGTAAAATAAACTGTCAGAGGAGCTTCACAGGAGCAGTAGGATGGTCAGTACCATATTTACAGGGTCTGCTCTGACATTATCCAGTCCGTCTCACATAACTCCTCCCGTTTCAGCTAACACCTAACAAATGTATCTCCTTTCATTTCCTAGTTTATAATCCTAAATAATACCTGTGACTTTCAATCAATTCGGCATAATCCCAAGGCTCAAACTCCTTAATACAATTTACATCGTTTCCAGGACCTATCATCAGGACAAAGATCGGCCAAAGCCGCTGGCAGTGAACACTTCTGCTGACTACACTGTGCTAAAACCAAAGCTTAAAGTGTATTTGCAATAACATTGTTACTGTGTATAACTATTTTAAACTGTTAAGGTACACACTGCTGCAGGGTGGGTGTAGGACTGCACACAAAAATAATTTACACAAACGCTAGAGATATTTCCACAGTGTTTAATACGTACCGACAAACGCACAGTAGTTGCTATGTACCACAAAAGAAAAGGTAAGAAACTCCCACACCTTAAATCCTAAAGTCCCCTTCATTAGCTAAATTAATCATCCTCAGTACTTTATGGTGAGGGTCCTTTCTTGAATGTGTCAGTCTCACCCATTAGAGCTGTTCCCCTACACAATTCTCTATAGCAAAAACAGTTAACTGTCTACAGTACTTTTAAAGAACTTACGTAAGGCATTACCACAAGGAAATCCTCACCTGATCAACACAACCACGTCTACTGATCATTTCTGTATAAACTGAATGATGAACTGGGTAGGCTGCTATGTTTGGGCTCGTTCTGCTCCCCTAGCTCAATACCCATCCACCCCCCACTGTGTACGTTTAAAAGGAATCACAAATCCCTGCCACTTCATCACATTCTCCAACCAGAAAAAAACCCTACCACCAATACACTATCCTAAACAATAACACCCAATACATACCCAGCAGAACCCCTCCCACTGCTAACACTCGATACATACTCCTCCTATCAGGACTTAAAGGTATCAAACTCATTTTCACCCTATTTAGCAACCACTACAATTCAAGTAACCTAATAACTAACCTGCAGACCTCTAATTCTTTACACATATCCAAGCAACCTCTTGCTTCTCTAACAGGAAAACCAAAGACTCTCACTTGTCTTAAACAACCAAACACATACTTCTGAAGACTGTTGTATCCTACCACACATACCCAGAAGAAATGTTCAAAAAATGAAAGTCAACATGTCAAAGGACCAATAGCTTACTTTGATGGCGACAGTTTTTGGAAGAGTGAGTGGAAGCTTAAAACATAACTGCAAGCTTTACGGAAAAAAAATCGACATCTGTAGGTAGGACATCTTAAAAGGAAGAAAAGGGTCAGCCAAATGTTTGCATTTGGAGAAGTACAATGTGTCACATGTGCACAGAAATAATCACAAAGAATTTTGTGGACAGGAAACTGCAAATTATGTAAGGAAATGGGGTGTGTATACTAAACATGCAAGGCAGCATTTCATAAAGGAAAATATGTTAATTTAAAGCAGATGACATTTATATAAAAAAATGTTTAGGAAAGCGGTAGGCAGAAGACTATGCAGGTAAAAGAAAATGTGGAAGATGAGACTAAGACAGGAAAAATAGAGAGAGAAGACAGAACACAACAGCAGAAATCTCAAGTAAAAAAATTAAAAGACAGGAAAATTAACATCTTTACACGGAAGACCACAGTGAGCTGCACTCGAGTCAAGGAGGGGAGTGAATACAGAAAACAGAAAGGGACTGAAAGAAAAAAAAAAAGGGGAGGATACATAACTGAATGAAAAGAAAATGAAAGATTAATGAAGGGAGAGAGGAGAATGAAGGGGAAAAAAAAGCATGACAGGACATGTACAATTATATTTCTGTTAATAGTAAATGCTATAAGATGAAGAGATGCATTTTTAGATTAAGAGTTATGATTTAGAATACTTTTATTTTACAAGATAATATTCTACAAATGAGAGTAGTAGACAAAATGGAAAAATGAGTGAGGATGCGAGTCTTTGGTTTGTACCTCTGATGAAGAGAAGTATTTTGCAGTAAAGGAAAATGCGGAGAACATTGTTAAGCTATGGATGCTGAAAAGAAGGAAGCTTTTTAGTGGCCGACATACAGAAAGATATGCATGGATAACTACTGGATATTATGTCCCACAAATGAAGAAAGAAAGGGTGGAGTGCTGTAAGGAAATGAAAGTCATTATGTACATAATTAAAAAGAAGCCGGTGGTAGTGGTGGGATTTTTCTGATAATACAGTTAAATAAGAAATGGAAAGATTGTGTGGATACAAAGAGGTTAAACATGTATAAGGTTAGTTTAAAAATTTTCAATATTAAGGGGAAAATAAATGTTTTAGGGCTGAAGTAAGCTGTGTGTGCATCATATTTCTGCTTTCAAAATATAGTTGGTGTGAAAAAAGTGTGAAGAAATATGGAGATTTTGGATCACAAAACACACGTTTTCTTAAGCGAGGAGTAGGGTAAGTGAGGAAAAGGAACATGAAGTGAAATGAAAAAGTCATTAAAGTAAAAACAAGGCTCTGCAGAATAAAGAAATACTGCATTACTCTTACACGAAACTAAGGAAAATACCACATTTGCTGGAATGCAGTTTCCTTTTACTCGTCATTCATGGAAAGATCTTCTTGCTCCCAGAGGCCAATTTGTATGGGGGGCTTCACCCCCTACACCTCTCTTTACTAATTCTTTGGCAATATAAACCAACTCAATCTGTACTGTTGTCTGCATGTATGATTTGGCAAAATTTTACGCCGGATGCCCTTCCTGACACAACCCTCCCCACTTATCCAGGCTTAGAGAGGTGAAGAAGAGAGTACAGGCAGGATGGAGTGGGTGGAGAAGAGTGTCAGGAGTGATTTGTGAGAGACGAGTACCAGTAAGAGTGAAAGGGAAGGTCTACAAGAGGGTAGTGAGACCAGCTATGTTATATGGGTTGGAGACAGTGGCACTGACAAAAAGGCAGGAGCCAGAGCTTGACGTGGCAGAGTTGAAGATGTTAAGATTTGCACTGGGTGTGACGAGGATGGAAAGGATTAGGAATACGTATATTAGAGGGTCAGCCCAGGTTGGAAGGTTTGGAGACAAAACCAGAGAGGCAAGCTTACGTTGGTTTGGACATATGCTGACGAGGGATGCAGAGTATATTGGGAAAAAGATGAAGCTGCCAGGTAACAGGAAAAGAGGAAGTCCTAAGATAAAGTTTATGGATATGGTGAGAGAGGACATGCAGGTGGTTGGTGTGACAGAGCAAGATGCAGAGGATAGGAAGAAATGGAAACAGTTGATCTGCTGTGGCGACCCCTAATGGGAGCAGCCGAAAGAAGAAGATAAACCAACTCAATGGGATGACTCAAAACACACAGTCTAGAAACACTGAATTCAGTAAAAAATACAGTTTTGTACCTACCATAAATATAGATGTTCGAGTGTATACACTGCTGCAGTCATTACACTTGGGTTATCCTGGCCTGAGTTCCAAAGTCTTGGTCTGTCGTCGGTTGCTGTCGCCTCCTCCCTGACATTAGTGTGACAGGGGTATATAAGATGCAGCCGACGTCATTTTCTTCAGTTTTTCTTGCCCCAGATGTCAGGTGCCTCCAAATAGGTAGGCAATTCAAATTGCTAATAAAACATACATAAGAAAAGCAAACAACAACTTTCAGCTACCAGCAAATATTCCCCATAGGTAATAAAGGGTAGAAGACATAGGTATGTACCAGCAAGTAAGAGGGGAAGGAGGGAGGGTAACTTGGACTGCAGCAGTGTTTACACTCGAACATCTACATTTATGGTAGGTACAAAACTGTACTATGTTCATCGTGTTACACTGCTGCAGTCATTACACTTGGGCAGAATCCCAAAGCTGAGGTAGGGTGGCTGGTTCTATAAGGCATTAGGGGTGGCTATAAGGCCCTGCAGCACTGCAGTGGTGAAGCCAGCTCTGGATTTAGAATAAAGAGGCAGTGGGTAATGCTTGGTGAAGGTATGTACAGAACTCCAAGTTGCTGCTTCCAAAATATCCTTGGTAGTTACTCCTCTGAGGTAGGCAGTTGAAGTGGCTGTTGCCCTGGTGGAGTGAGGTCTAATGCTGCTAGGTACAGGTTTCCCATGGTGTGTATAGCAGAAACGTATACAATGTCCTATCCATTATGAAATAGTCTGTTTTGAAATGGCTTTTCCCTGTGCTCCTGCAGCATAAGATACCAATAATTGCTCAGATTTTCTGAAAGCTTTGGTTTTGTCCAAGTAGAAGCGTAACTACCTGTGAACGTCCAAGGAATGCAGTAGTCTCTCCCCTTTATTCTGTGGTTTTGGATAAAAAGTTGGCAAGTGAATAGTTTGGTTTAGAGCCACACTGGATACCACCCTTGGCATAAATGTAGGGTTAGTTCTTAAAGACACCCTATCCTGGTGGAAAATGAGGAAAGGTTCCACTGCCATTAGTGCCTGTAATTCTGAAACTCTTCGTGCTGATGTTATTGCCAGGAGCAGAGCAGTTTTCCAAGAGATATATTTTAATTCTGCTGTGTTAGCTGGCTCAAAAGGAGGTAAAGTTAATTTTTCCAAAACAAAGTTGAGGTCCCAAGTTGGAGTAGGTGCTCTATGGGGCGGTCTTATGTTTTTAGCCCCTCTGAGGTACTGTCTTAGCAAAGGATTAGAGAAAATTGGTGGATCAGTGTTGTAATGAGCAGAGATGGCAGAGGCGTGGATCTTGATGGATGAGAAGGAGAGGCCTTTGTCCAGCATCTCAGTTAAGTATTGTAGTATCTGAGGAATGTTTGGGACAAGAGGGTCAAGGCTGTGAGCTTGGTTCCAGGCACATAATCTCTTCCATTTATCCGAATAGGCTTTCCTGGTACTAGGCCTTCTGCGCTCCAGAATGACATCCATAACAGCTTTGGAGAGAGGCATTGCTTGACTAAGGAATCTTCCATGCTGCTAGGTTTAAGGTCTTTAGCTGGCTGTGTAGTATCTGATTGCTGTTCTGAGTCAGCAGATGTGGGATTTGAGGCAAAATCCAGGGTGGTTCTTGTGCCAAGTTCTTTAAGATTGGGTACCAGTGCTGGCGTGGCCAGTCTGGTGCAATCAGGATCATCTTTGGCTCTTCTTGCCTGGCTAGTACCTTTGACATGAGAGGTAGTGGTGGGAAAGCGTATACTTGTAGGTTCTTCCAGCTGAATGTGAGGGCATCCACTTTCCATGCTTGTGGATGGTAACTCCTTGTGCAGAATTTTTGTAGCTGGCAGTTCATTGGGGATGCAAACAGATCTATGTCCGGGCTCCACCATTTCTGTGTTATCATTCTGAATATTTGTGGATTCAATTCCCATTCATCGGGGTCCATGATGTTTCTGCTTAAGTCGTCTGCCAGTGTGTTTTTCTCTCCTGGCAGGAATTGTGCTTGTGGATGAACTTGATAGTTTAGAGCTGTGTTCCATAAGGTCACGGCTTGTCTGCAGAGGGGGTAGGAGTGAGTGCCCCCTTGCTTGTTTATGTACCACATAACTGTGGTGTTGTCTGTCTTTAGTAGTAGCTGTCCTGGATGCAGCAGGTCCTTGAAAGCTATAAGGCCATTTTGTACAGCTAGCATCTATTTTTGATTGATATGAAAGATGCCTTTGTTCTGCGGGCCACTTGCCCTAAATACATTTGCCTGCCATGTGTGCTCCCCAGGCATAATCCGATGCATCTGTTGTCAGTGTTTGCCTGGCTGTGGGTTGTGTAAAAGGCTGTCCCTTGTTGAGGTGACAAGCTTGTGCCCACCATTGAAACTCCTGTTTAAGGCAAGGAATTAGTGGTATAACTGTTTACAAACTTTGACAGTGTTGAGACCATACATTCTTTAGGTACCATTGTAGTTTCCTCATATGCAGTCTGGCATATGGAATTAGTAGTATGCAAGATGCCATGTAACCCAAGGCCTGCAGAATTTTTCTTGCAGGGAGTTGTGTCTTTGTTGCCATCAACTGAAAGTATTGAATCAGTTGTCCTTGCTTGTCTGGCGTGAGATAAGCCATCTGGGCCGTTGTGTTCAAGCTGGCACCCAGGAATATTATCTCTTGTGAGGGCACTAGTTTTGATTTCTTTTCGTTTACTGTGTACCCCAGGCAACTTAACTTTTACAAACGTCAGATGCTTTAGAAGAATGTCCTTGCTCTCTGCTTGAATCAGGCAGTCGTCCAGGTATGGATAAATTTGAATTCCTTTCTGTCTGCAAAATGCAATTACTAGTGCCAGGCACTTTGTAAGACCCTGAGTTATTTCTGTATCTAAAATACCTAAATGTTACAAGAAACAAAATAAGCAACTAAACTGCTACAAGAATAAGCTTTTATTTAGGCAAAAGAGTAAAGTTCTATCCTTTGTACTGACCATGGGTATGCGGCGGCCTGTAAAATCTGATGTGTGTCCCGAAAATATCCCACTTTGGCCATTTGAAAAGGTGGCAACCCTGTCTGAATCTGGAAGCATTTTTTGTTTCAACTGAGACAGAAAAATTGCTGATATTTTAGCATGTGAAACTGGCAATTTAAGGCTCTCATTGCTAAAGTTGCAGACGTATATACTTTCTTTCCCCATCTGTCTAATGCTCTGAAATCTCTGTCAGAGGGAACTGGATTCTTGGCTGATGAGGCCTTAACCCCTCTGGGTCCCTGAGAAATAGTTTCAGGGTCAGCAACAGGGCTTTTATACATAAATTTGTGTGAGTCAGCGACTCTGTAGTATCTGTCAGGTTTAACTGGGGCTGGAGGTAAGGAATCTGGATTTAAGCTGGATTCAGTATACACATCATCCACAATATCTAACACTGGCGGAATAGCAAGGGGTCTGTGTTGAGGTAATAAAAGGTCTCTGAGCCTTTTCTTGGATTCTGAGTAATCCTGGCCTTCCCAATGGAAATGCTCCCTCATGGTATGTAAGGTTTCCCCAAAGGAGTAGTCCTCAGGCGGAGAGGCTGATGGAATTGATTCCTCAGCATCAGAATCCTCATAAGGAAGTAAAGAATATCCTAGGTCTGAGGATGAACCTGAAGAGATGGACACCTGGTCGGATGAGTCATAATCTGCATCCTGTCTAGGCCTTTTATCAGGAGTGGGTAGGACCTCCTGATCAGAGTGATTAGGTCTTCGGCCATTTTGAGCATTTGTTTCTTAGGCATGGAGGCCTGTCCTGGAGAATGCTGTATTTGTTTCTTTGATTTTAAAAGGAGGCTTAGACTTAGCAGACGGTTTAATACTTAACTGAGTAGGTCTGAAGACACCCTCTGAAGCTGCGGGTAGCTCAGCTACTCTGGATCCCTCTCTGAAGGGTTAGTTTTGGTAGGCTGAATAATTTGTGCGTCCGAAGGCCCAGCCATCTCCATGTGGGAGTCAGAGGTGGCCTGTGGTTCTACAGAAGCGGTTGTCAGGGGCTGCGAAGGCACCTCGCTGAAAACCGGAGAACCGGCAACTGGCCTAGAAGAGGCTTCGTCGTCTGTTTTGGGCCTCGGACGCCTATCCTTGTCTTTGCACTTTTTATGTATTCCGGTCGGAAGCTCCGACAGCATGGTGTAATTGAATTTTCTACCAAAATAATGGGCAAAATCAAACAGACGTTTAATAGTGCACTTGTTAAACCTAGCACAAAACATCGACAGCCAGTGACGTCGTGGTCTGGGCCTAGGCACGGGATACAATAAGAATGGAAATCCTTATGAGGTATTTGCTTCCCACAAGAAATACAGTTATTAACTTTTACTGACATTGGTCTGAGGCAAGAAAAAGTTTCCCCAACGGGGTACTTAGCTTTGTAGAAGACTTCGGTTCTGGATTTGGAATGAAAATCTCAAGAGACGGCCAACCGGCACTTGCGAACTGCTTTTGCTTCGGGCACCATGTGGCTAGAAAGACTGAAGAAAATGGCGTCGGCTGCATCTTATATACCCCTGTAGCACTGACGTCAGGGAGGAGACGACAGCAACCGACGCCGGACCAAGACTTTGGAACTCAGGCCGACTGGGGAACCGCCTGACGGCAGGATAACCCAAGTGTAATGACTGCAGCAGTGTAACATGATGAACATCTGCACTTTGGGGAATGCATTTCTACAAATGCAGACATTCTGAAATTAAAGTACGAATGGCAGAATAGTTTTAAGAAAATTTTGAAAGATTCCATATTAGCTGAATGTATAAAAGAAAAAGCTTATATGAAGAATATGAAAGTTAAATACGTTGACTAACAAGAACAAGCAAGATAAATTAATGTAGTTGCTAGTAAGGAAGATGCAGAGTTCAGTATGAGTGGTTGAGAGAAATCTGCCAATGTGAAATGTGTAGTGACATGGCAAGGTTATATGGAGCCAAGACAACTGTAGCGGAGGGGGAGAAGAAAATTAGTTTGCTGCACGTAGATAGCGAGGCTTTTAACAAGGTTAGCTGCAAACCACTATGCAGCAATTTAAAGTCTGTCTGAACGTTCAACATTTTTATTTTACATCTAACAATTTCCTGCACATACTCCTGATGTTAACGTTGCAAGTGGTTTTGAAAAATAATGAAGATTACTGTACGTCTGTTGCTCTAGTATCACTACCTAACTCAGCTGTCTATCACACCCACACAATTGTGCCATTACAGGTAGTGGGCTATGATTTACTTACATAAGCAAGGCGTTTTGGGTAATCAAAAACTACCTGCTTCTTTAGAACAGCTGCTTACATTACCCTTTCACGACATCATAATCATCACATGTATTAATACTCCATGTAAGGTATTTCACATGAAAGACAGAGGATACTTTGCCTCCCTAGAGCACAAGACTGTCCTATAATAGAAGTTACCATGGAAATGCAGCACCCTATACACTAATTCAGGTAGGAAGGTATTGCAGGTTCAGCCTGGCAGCAAGAGGTTTTAGCTGCAACACAAAAGTCACAGGGCATCATTAACAAGAACAAACTGCAAAAATACACTGGAAACAATGTAAAGTACAGTTTTGTACCTACCATAAATGTAGATGTTCGAAGATCCACATTGCTGCAGTCCTAACACTTGGGTAGTCCGCTGTCCCTCGGTCGGCCCGAATATCAGAGTATAAGGCTGACGTCGGTCAAGGCGCATTTGACTGACAACAGAACGTCAGGGTACAAATGCGCATGACCGACGTCATATCCTCAGTCTTTTCTTGCCCCAGATGTCAGAAGACCCTAAAAAGAAAGGTCAAAACCCATAGACCACAACTAAACAACCAACTAGCCTAACACCAAAAATATGTATAATATATACAATATATACAAAATGCAATATACCTCAGATGGAAAACCCAACCCACACAACCACCTCAAACAACAGAGGGGAAGGAGGGCGGGTAAATTGGACTGCAGCAATGTGGATCTTCGAACATCTACATTTATGGTAGGTACAAAACTGTACTATGTTCTTCATCTCACATTGCTGCAGTCCTAACACTTGGGTAGAATCCCAAAGCAGAGGTAAGCAAAGCAGAGGTAAGGGAGGATGGCTAAACTATAATGAAGCAGGAGCTGCCAAAATGCCCTGCAACACAGCAGTGGCAAAACCAGCCCTGGATTTAGAGTACAATGGAAGGTGGTAATGCCTAGAGAAGGTATGCACTGAACTCCAAGTGGCTGCCTCCAAAATATCCTTAGTAGCCACCCCCCTCAAAAAAGCTGTTGAAGTGGTAGTAGCCCTAGTGGAATGAGGTCTAATCCCAGCTGGAATCTCTTTGCCATGATGGGAACAACAGAAAGCAATGCAAAATCCAATCCACTTAGAAATAGTTTGTTTTGACACGGGCTTGCCCTGAGAGCACAAAGCAAAAGAAACTAATAACTGCTGAGATTGTCTGAACCCTTTAGTTCTATCCAAATAATATCGCAACTGCCTGTGAACATCTAAAGTGTGCAAAATCTTTTCCCCTTTAGTTTGGGGATTTGCATAAAAAGTAGGCAAATGAATAGTTTGGTTTAAAGCCACACTAGAAACCACTTTAGGCATAAAGGAAGGATTAGTACGTAAAGATACCCTTGTGGAAAATTAAGAAAGGCTCAACTGCCATAAGGGCCTGCAATTCAGAAACCCTTCTCGCAGAGGTAATGGCCAACAAAAAAGCAGTCTTCCATGACAAATATTTCAACTCAGCAGTAGCTGCAGGCTCAAAAGGTTGTAGAGTGAGTTTCTCCAACACAAAATTGAGATCCCAAGCAGGAGTAGGAGCTCTTCGTGGGGGTCTTATATTCTTTGCCCCTCTAAGAAATTGCTTGAATAAAGGATGAGAAAACAATGGTGGGTCACAATCGTAGTGAGCTGAAATTGCTGCAGCATGAATCTTAATAGAAGAGAAGGACAAACCTTTGTCCAATAACTCAGTAAGATATTGAAGAGCCACACTTAAATCAGGCTCAGAAACATCCAAATCCTTAGCTGCACTCCAAAATAAAAATCTCTTCCATTTATCCGTACACTTTCCTTGTACTAGGCCTTCTAGCTTCCAAAATCACATTCAAAACTTGTTGTGGAAGTTGAGACCCTCTATGGTTTAAAACAGAATATGCCATGCTGTTAGGTGAAGAGAGTGAAGTTTGACATTGAGCAAATGACTGTCCTCCTGGGACAACAGATGTGGAATCAAAGGCAAAGGCCATGGAGGCTTCCGCACTAGACTTCTCAGTAGTGGGTACCAGTGCTGTCGAGGCCAATCTGGAGCTATCAAAATCATCCTTGGCTTGTCCTGTCTGACCTTCAGAAGTACCTTTGGGAGGAGAGGCAGAGGTGGAAAGGCATACACATGAAGATTTGTCCAACTGAAAGAAAGAGCATCCACTTTCCAAGCTGTGGGATGAAACCGCTTTGTGCAAAACTTTGGCAGCTGGTGGTTTAGTGGAGAAGCGAACAGATCTATGTCTGGAGTTCCCCAGGACACTGTCAATTTCTGAAATACATGAAGATCCAGTTTCCACTCGTGGGGATCCATGATTTGTCTACTTAACACATCTGCTAAGGAGTTCTGTGCTCCCGGCAGAAACCTTGCCTGAAGACTTAGTTGTAAACTGAGAGCAGTCTCCCACAAAATCATTGCTTGCCTGCATAGAGGATAAGAATGTGTTCCCCCTTGCTTGTTGATGTACCACATGACAGTTGTGTTGTCTGTTAGAATCAACACCTGCCCTGGAAGAAGTAAATCCTTGAAAGCTATTAATGCAAACTGGACTGCTAACATCTCCTTCATGTTGATATGTAGATGTTGTAGTCTGGCAGGCCACTTGTCTTGTATCCAATTTCCATTTAGATGAGCTCCCCAAGCTATGTCTGAGGCATCTGTTGTTAAAATCTGACTCGCCTCTGGCCGGGTCACAGAGAGTCCCTTGTTTAGGTGACATTCCTGAGCCCACCACAAAAATTCCTTTTGAATGCAAGGTATTATTTGAATGACAGTGTCCAGATCCTGGCAGTGCTGTGTCCATACATTTTTGAGATACCATTGTAGCTTCCTCATATGCAGTTTGGCATTGGGAAGCACCAGAATACAAGATGCCATGAACCCTAAGGCTTGAAGGACTGTCCTTGCAGTCAGCCCGGACTGATGAGATAGCTGATGGAAGTAAAGGGATAGACTCTTTTGTTTGTCCGGGGTTAAAAAGGCCATCTGGGATGCTGTATTCAGTCTCACACCCAGAAAGCACATGTCTTGAGAGGGTACTAGACTGGACTTTATTTCGTTCACAGAATACCCCAGGCATCTTAGCACTGCTATCACATATTCCAAATGACGAAGAAGCTCTTCCCTTCCTTGAGCCAGAATCAGGCAGTCGTCCAAATAAGGCTAGATCTGTATTCCTTTTAGCCTGAAGAAAGCTATCACTGGAGCCAGAACTTTCGTAAACACTCTGGGCGCAGTAGATAAGCCAAAGGGCAATGCAGAGAACTGATAGTGAGAAGTCCCAGCTCGAAAACGCAGATACTTCCTGCAATTTAGTCTGATAGGAACATGAAGGTAAGCCTCCTTGAGATCCAAAGTTACCATCCAATGATCTTTGCCCAGCAGAGGTAAAAGCTGCTGCAACGTCAACATTTTGAACTTGGGAATGTCCAGATAAGTGTTGAGGATAGATAAATCCAAAATTGGTCTCCACGTGTTCCCCTTCTTTGGGACTAGGAACAGGCGAGAATAAAATCCTAGGCCCCTTTCTGGCATAGGAACCGGCTGTATGGCCCCTATTTGGAGTAGCAGTGAAATTTGCTTGTGAGCCTCTATTCTTTGTTAAGGAGGAATGCTTGGCATGCCTTTGAAAGGAGGCAAGGTATGGAAATAAAACCTGTAAATGTGATGTATGATATCCAGTACCCATTTGTCTTGGGTAATCAAACTCCAATTTTCTTTGAAAAGTGCCAACCTTCCTCCCAAAGGTGCTGCCAGGCGAGAAGGTTCTGGCAGCTGAAAAGGTAGGTCATTGGGTCTGTTTACGAAAGGACTGACCCCTGCCCTCACTCGAAGACTGTGCAGGAGAACTCCCTGTTCTAGGCCTGAAAGAGCCCTGACCTCTGCCCCTGCCATGTCTAGATCTACCCCTAGACTGGGAATCATAAGAAGGATACGTCCACCCTTTAGTAGGCCAATTTCTATTAAACTTTGGAGGCTGAACCTGCAAAAAATCTTTAACAGTCTGCATAGACTTAGCCTTGTCTTCCATTTTCTTTAAAACTGCCTCAACAGGAGAACCAAACAAGACATCAGATTGCAAAGGGGCATCCAAAATCCTAGTTTTAACATGGTCAGATAAATTTTGATCCCTCAGCCAGGCATGCCTGCGAAGAACTGACCCAGTGGCAGCCACCCTAGACGAGGCCTGTACAGCATCAAAACCACATTGCAAAGAATGCTTACCCACCTGTTCAGAAACATGCACTAAATCTTGTAACTCTTTACAGTCAATACCTTCCGCCAGAGCATCAACCTTAGATTTTAACTGAGAGAGGAGATAATTTTGACATTTCAACATGTGAAACTGGCAATTCAAAGCTCTCATGGCTAGAGTGGAAGAAGTATAAACTTTCTTTCCCCATCTATCCAAGGCCCTGGCCTCTTTATCTGCAGGAACCGGATTCCTGACAACAGAAGCCTCAACACCCTTAGGCCCCTGGCTAACAGTTTCTGGGTCTGCCCTAGGACTCTTAAAAAGATACTTATGAGCTTCAGGCACCCTGTAATACCTATCTGGTTTAACAGGAGCAGGAGGCAAAGAATCAGGATTAAGAGAAGCCTCTGCAACCACATCTTCCACCACATTCAAAACAGGAGGTATAGCTAAAGGCCTATGCTGGGGTAAAAACAAAAATTCCCTAAGCCTTTTCCTGGAATCAGAGAAATCCTGACCTTCCCATTTAAAATGCTCTCTCATGGAGTGAAGGGTCTCTGAAAAAGAAAAATCCTCAGGAGGAGAAGCAGAAGAAGGAGTAGAATCATCCACATCAGAATCAGAATAATGAGAATACTCCTGCAAGTCTTCAGCCGAAGACTCAGACACATCCGAAGCCTGCTCATAATCCCCCAACACAGGTTCCATCCTAGGCCTCTTATCAGGAGGGGGCATAGAGCCTCTAATTAAAGTAATTAAATCCTCTGCCATTTTGAGCATGTGTTTCTTGGGCACAGCACCTGAAGAACTGGGAGTGACACCCACAGAAGCTAAACTAGACCTGCCTCTAGGAGAAGCCTTGGAAGCAGAAAGAGAGGGCCTAGACCCCTTAGGAAGGGAGGGGAGTACAGTTACTTGAGAAGCCCCTACAGCCTGCCCTGCCTCCTGGGAGGCCACATCCTGTAAAATCAAAGTTTCTCCCTGGGACTCCACAGAGGCCTCCGTCGGAACCACCGGTTCCACCGACGCCTCTAAAGAACTGGCGTCCGGTTCGGACGACTCCTCTAACCTAGGTTTAACTGCCTTGTCCTTGCGCTTCTTTGAGGAAGTCGGCGTCGGAGCATCCGACGGCATTTTGTAATTGCACCGCTTCCCAAAGACCAACCTTGCACAATCCAACCTCCGCTTAATAGTGCGTTTATTAAACCTAGCACAAAAGCGGCATCCAACAACGTCGTGCTCAGGTCCTAAACAAGGTATACACAAATTATGGTAATCCCTATGCGGTATCTGTTTCCCACAAGAAATACAGTTATTCACTTTTTCTGACATCCGGTAAACCACTGAGGCAAGAAAAAACCAAAATATTCCACAACGGGGTACTTAACCAACTCTGACTTCGGTCTGAAACTCCGAATTCGAAAAATTTCAGAACGCCGAACGGCACTTGCAACACTGCTTCTGCATCGGACCATGCGGCAAAAAAGACTGAGGATATGACGTCGGTCATGCGCATTTGTACCCTGACGTTCTGATGTCAGTCAAATGCGCCTTGACCGACGTCAGCCTTATACTCTGATATTCGGGCCGACCGAGGGACAGCGGACTACCCAAGTGTTAGGACTGCAGCAATGTGAGATGAAGAACATCTTGATATTCTATAAGGTAAGCAGGCAACATCACATTTAAAAGGCTTGTTACTTAAAAAGTGCAGACAGACATTAAGAAAAAATGCTGCAAAGGTGTATTTTGCCAAGGTATATTTATGTGTGTGCACGACAGTATACACACACACACACACACACACACACACACACACACACACACACACACACACACAAGTAACACTGTGGGCCATTAGTAATGCAGTGAAAACACGCTTAGCCTTAGTCACCATTTTTACCAAAAATCCCCAGCCCTTACAGTCCAACGTTATTAGCAATGAGGCACATATGTAAAATAAAACCTCCATTTGGGAAGCATGTGTGGGTTTTTTGTGCACAAACCTTGCAGCTTAATACACCTCTCAGAAATGTCCAGGGAGCATTATACCACAAGATTTCACCCTTCAGCTCATACCTGTAGGGATAAGCACTGTGGATTATCCCAGATTCCACCTCAGCTGGTACACAAACATACTGGCACAACACACATTTTCTATCGCAGCAAGCATACAGGCTAGAAGTTTTTTTTTTTACATGCTAGAAAAAGGCATAGCACCATAACCACTTTGTGCAATACACATGCTCCTTTGTTTCACCTACTTTTCTGTAAGGTTTATCTTCTCAGGCAAGGTTACTGACAGAAATGATGAACACTCCTTTAATTCAATTTCCATTATTGATCTTTGTCTTCTACAAGATGGCATGAATTAAATTATGCCCTTTCTGCAGTTCCGGGTTCTACAACTGTCTAGTTTATGATCTCACCAGATATGCTAGGTCAACCTTACCAGAACTGTACTGAAGGTTGGCCTAGCATACCTAGTTTATGATCTCACCAGTCCAGGTATGCTAGGCCAACCTTCAACACAGTTCTGGTAAGTGATTTCTATGGCTTCCAGAAACAGTTGATAGTTGACTCTCGCAGCTTCAGTAGATTACTGTGAGGGTCCTATCTGAGGGAACTATTTTACTTTCCTGGGTTTGTGACAACAGTATGACCTTCTTGCATTAGTTCAACATAACAGGCAAATGATGACAGACATGGAGGAGAACTAAATGAAAACAAAGTATTTATTTTGGATGTTATTTCCAGCCTCCAGATTTTTATACCTGGTCGTTAGCTTGAGGATAGAATCATTCTGTTCAGTTTGGAATGATACCCCTTTTCTTCCTGTAGCATTTTAATCAGGCTTTCTTTATTTTGGCATTTTTGTTGCACTAATTGGATGTGTTAATGCAGTCCACTTGGGTCACCGATGGTATGCCTTTATGTCTCTGTCTAAAACATTTCAGTTCCTAACTGTTCCATGCCACTTGCTCACTTTTATTTACACTTTCTGGTTTCTTTCACTGCATAGGCTAGGCCTCTTAATTATTATGAGAATACAGCAGTGCAGTTCTTGACTTTGTTTTCTGCCTCTTGGAGTTGTGCATTTAGTAACTCATTTTCCACTTGCATACTCTGATATTTTGCTTTTAAGTCAGGCAGGGTACTGTTATTCTTTTGAAGCTCGTGTCACAGTTCTTCTTTTACCACATAATGTCATCTTATGTCTGAAACAGCACTCTCTTGTCTTTCATGTTCCAACGCCAGGCTACTTGCCTCTTTTCTTTTGGCTTATGATGTTACTTGACACTTTCACATTTTACTGTTTTTTGCTTTTTTCAGAAATTGTAAAATTACTGTTTTGTTTTCATTCTGAGAAATAAAGAAGTTATGTACTCACCATAACGTTCCATGTTGGTAGTCCATCTCACCCTTCATTTTTAAGTACAGGTTCGGAGCCGATCCTTGGCTCCGACTCAGACTATTTATAAGCTGGAAGAATTCTGGTTGGCTCGTAGCTAAGCAGGTATCCCATAGTGCACCATTACAAACCCCAGATCTTATTTGCTGCTCACTAGAAGAAATAACCATAAAGACAAACAAATACTAAAGGGTCTCCAACCAAAGATAAAGTACAGTTTTGTACCTACTATAAATGTAGATGTTCGAGTGCTCATACAGCTGCAGTCATAACAGATGGGTTATCCTGCCGTCAGGCGGGTCCTCGGTCGGCCGAATTCCAAAGTCTAGGTCCGGCGTCGGTTTTCGTCGCTTCTTCCCTGACGTCAGTGCGGCAGGGGTATAAAAGAGCCAGCCGACGCCATCTTCTTCAGTTTTTCTTGCCCCAGATGTCAGGTGCCCACAGAAGGAAGGCAAAACAAACTTATGTAGTCATGCAATATAGAATAATCAAAAAACAGTAGTTTGCAAGCAAATACACCATAAAAGAAAACCCCAAATAGGTTGTATGAGAAGAAGGTGTTTGCCATAAGGCCTGTCCTAAGAGGGGATGGAGGGAGGAAAACCTGGACTGCAGCTGTATGAGCACTCGAACATCTACATTTATGGTAGGTACAAAACTGTACTATGTTCATCGTGCATACAGCTGCAGTCATAACAGATGGGTAGAATCCCAAAGCTAAGTAGGGGTGGCAGGCACTAAGTGGAACTAGGAGGAGCAAGGATGCCCTGCAAGACAGCTGTGGCAAATCCCGCTCTAGATTTTGAGTAAAGTGGAAGGTGATAGTGTTTGGAGAAATTGTGCACTGAACTCCAAGTGGCTGCTTCCAAAATGTCCTTGGTAGGAACCCCCCTGAGGAAAAGCTGCAGAGGTAGCTGTGGCCCTTGTGGAGTGGGACCTGATGCTTGAAGGCATAGCTTTTCCATGAAATGAGCAACAAAAACGTATGCAGTGGGCTATCCATTTTGAGATTGTCTGTTTGGAGATAGCCTTTCCTTGAGCACCTGTAGCATAGAACACAAAGAGTTGCTCGGATTTCCTGAATGGCTTTGTCCTGTCCAAATAATAACGTAGTTGTCTGTGAATGTCCAAGGAATGCAGTAGTCTTTCCCCTTTGTTTTGTGGGTTAGGATAAAAGGTAGGTAAGTCGATAAGTCTGATTCAAGGCTACACTGGATACTACCTTTGGCATAAAGGTAAGGTTGGTTCGTAAGGAAACTCTGTCCTGATGGAAAATGATGAAAGGTTGCACAGCCATGAGGGCCTGTAGTTCCGAAACCCTGCGTGCTGAGGTGATAGCCAGAAGGAAGGCTGTTTTCCATGACAAATATTGTAATTCTGTTGAAGCAGCTGGCTCAAATGGAGGAAGGGTCAGTTTTTCCAATATGAAGTTGAGGTCCCAAGCAGGGACTGGTGGTTTCCTTGGGGGTTTTATATTCTTAGCCCCTCTGAGGAACTGTCTTAAGAGAGGATGAGAGAATAAAGGAGGATCTGTGTTGTACTGTGCAGAAATGACTGAAGCATGGATTTTGATGGAGGAGAAGGAAAGTCCACTGTTTAACATCTCAGCTAGGTACTGTAATATTTGAGGTATATTTATTACCCAAGGATTCTGGCCCTTTTTCTGATTCCAGGCACAAAACCGCTTCCATTTGGCGGAGTAGGCTTTTCTAGTAGAAGGTCTTCTGGCCTCCAAGATGACATCCTGCACCTCCTTGGAAAGGAGGGTCTGTTGTGAAATCAAGGGATTTTCCATGCGGCTAGATTTAGGGTTTTGAGCTGGCTGTGAAGAGTTTTGAAGTTGTGCTGGGACAACAGAAGAGGCACTAGAGGTAGGATCCATGGTGGGGAATGCATCAGGCTCTTCAGGAGTGGATACCAGTGTTGTCTTGGCCAGTCTGGAGCAATGAGAATCATTTTTGGCCTCTCTGCTCTGGCTTTTAATAGAACTTTGGGCAGCAGAGGGAGAGGCGGAAAGGCATAGACTGTCAATGTTGTCCAATTGAAGGAAAGTGCGTCCACTTTCCAGGCCTGTGGATGATAGGTCCTTGAGCAAAATTTTTTCAGTTGGTAATTTCTGTGGGTAGCAAAGAGATCTATGTCTGGCTCTCCCCATGCCTGAGTTACCTTTGCGAAAACTTGAGGATGCAACTTCCATTCGTGTGGATCTGTCATATTTTTGCTTAGGCTGTCTGCCAGTGTGTTTTCCTTCCCTGGCAGGAATTGTGCCTGAAGTTGGATTTGCAATTCCAGAGCTGTGTTCCAAAGGGTCATGGCTAGTCTGCACAGGTGGCAAGAATGAGTTCCCCCCTGTTTGTTTGTACCACATCACTGTGGTGTTGTCTGTCCTTATCAGTAGCTGGCCTGGATGCAGTAGGTCTTTGAAGGCCATAATAGCATTTTGCACTGCTAGCATTTCCTTTTGGTTGATGTGTAGGTGCTTCTCTTTTTGGGACCATTTTCCCTGAATGCACTGATCTTTCATGTGTGCCCCCCAGGCGTAGTCCGAGGCGTCTGTTGTGATGATTTGATTTGCTTGAGGTATGCAGAAAGGGAGACCTTTGTTTCTTTGGCAAGCTTGAGCCCACCACAGAAATTCCTTTTGAAGACATGGAATGAGTGGTATAATTGTTTCCAAACTGTGGCCGTGTTGAGACCATAAGTTTTTTAGGTACCATTGAAGCTTCCTCATATGCAGCTTTGCACATGGGATCAGCAGGATGCAAGATGCCATGAATCCCAGAGCCTGCAGGACTTTCCTTGCAGTCAGCCTGGTGAAGGTTGCCATTTTGCTGAAGTATTGAGATAGTTGCCCTTGTTTGTCTGGCGTGAGGTAGGCCATCTGGGTGTTTGTATTCAAACTGGCACCCAGGAAAATTATTGTTTGAGAGGGTATTAGTTTTGATTTCTTTTTGTTGACCGTGTATCCCAGAAAGTTCAACAGTCTTATTACAAATGCCATGTGTTTCAGAAGTATGTCCTTGCTGTCTACTTGGATCAGGCAGTCATCCAAATATGGGTATATTTGTATTCCTTGAAGTCTGCAGAAGGCAATTACTGATGCCAGGCATTTCGTAAACACTCTGGGTGCAGTAGATAAGCCAAAGGGCAATGCAGAGAATTGATAATGGGTTGAACCTGCAAGAAATCTGAGGTATCTTCTGCAATCTTGTCTGATAGGGACATGCAGGTATGCCTCCTTGAGGTCCAATGTTACCAGCCAAGACTCCTTGCCCAGCATGGGAAGAAGCTGCTGTAATGTGAGAATCTTGAATTTTTGTACCTGTAAATATGTGTTTAGGATGGATAGATCTAAAATAAGTCTCCAATCTTTGTCTTTCCTTGGTACCAGGAATAGTCTGGAATAAAAACCTTGACCTTGTTCTTTTGCAGGCACCTCTTGAATAGCTTTCATGTCCATGAGAGCTGAAATTTGTTTTTGTGCCTCTGCCCTTTGATTTTGTGGCAGGTTTGGCTTGCCTCTCATTTTTGGAAGGGTGTGAAAGTGGAATCTGTAGCCTCTGTCTATAATGTCCAGGATCCATTTGTCTTTTGTGACAATATGCCAATTATTTGAGAATGCCAGTTTTCCGCCTAAAGGTGCTGCCATTAAAGCTTTGCTTGGCAGGTAAAGGGGAAAGTCATTGTGTCTGCTTTCTGAATGACTGATCTATCTTCTCCACCTCTTGGGGTTGGTGCTTGCCATTGCCTGGCTCTGAATGATCCTTGAGATTGCCCTCTACCTCTCGGGCACCTGTATCTACCTCTTTGAGGTCTGTCCGTGGCTGGAAAGGACCAATTTTTTGAAGGCCAGTTTCTGCTGAAACGTGGAGGTTGTACCTGCAGGAAATCTTTCACTGTTTGCATTGATCTCGCCTTTTCCTCCATTTTCTTTAGTACCTCCTCAGCTTCAACACCAAACAATACATCTTTTTGAAGAGGTGCATCTAGAAATTTAGCTTTGACATAATCTAGTAAGGCTTGTTATTTGAGCCAAGCATGTCTACGTATGACAGACCCTGTAACAGCAGCTCTACATGAGGCCTCTAAAGCATCAAAACCACACTGCAAGGTATGTTTACCCACTTTCTCTGCACTATGCAACAAATCCTGCAACTCCTTTAAATCAGGTTGCTCAGGTTGTGTCATTTTGCTTTTCATTTGAGATAACAAAAACTGTTGATACTTTAACATATGGAACGGACAGTTTAATGCCCTCATGGTTAAACTGGCCGAGGTATACACCTTTTTCCCCCACCTTTCTAAAGCTCTGGAATCTCTCTCTGAAGGTAATGGGTTTTAGCAGTAAAGGCCTTAATTCCCTTGGGACCCTGTGAAATAGTTTCTGGGTCAGCAGTATGGCTTTTGTATAGGAACTGGTGTGAATTCGGAACCCGGTAATACCTGTCTGGTTTAACAGGAGCTGGAGGTAAAGAATCTGGGTTGAGGCTGGCTTCTGTGTACACATCATCTAATATATCTAAGACAGGAGGGATAGCCAGAGGCCTATGCTGGGGGAGCAAGAGAAAATCCCTGAGCCTTTTCTTGGAATCTGAGTAATCTTGGCCTTCCCAGTGAAAGTGTTCCCTCAAAGTATGTAGGGTTTCCCCAAAAGAGTAGTCCTCAGGGGAGGAGACCGAGGGAATAGACTCCTCTGCATCAGAGTCTTCAAAAGGAGAATATGTATATTCCTGGTCCTCAGAATGTTCAGAGGTAATAGAGGCTTGATCTGAGGAAGGGTAGTCTTCCTCTAATCTGGGCCTTTTGTCCGAGGGGGGTTGAGAACCCCTGATAAGAGTAATCAAATCCTCAGCCATTTTGAGCATCTGTTTTTTAGGCATGGGGCCTTGAGAGGGGGTCTGTGGTCCTTGTTTTTTAGTTTTCATGGCTGCTTTAGATTTTGTGAAAGCCTTAATAGAGAAGGAGGAAGGCCTGAAGACACCTTGAGAAATTGGCAGGCCTGTCTAAACTCTGGGTTTCCCCGCCAAAAGTGGCATCTGTAGTCGGAATGGGGGCCGAGGAGCCTGCGACCTCGGACACAGAAGACACCGGTAATGAAGTGTCATCGGTACTCAGGGGCTGCGTAGGTGCCTCGCTGAGAACCGGTAGTCGGCCTTAGCATGGTGTCAGTAGAAGTCGCGGACCTCGTATGTCGGTCCTTATCTTTGCGTATTTTACTCAAAACTGGAGTCGCAGTATCCGACGACATAATATAATTAAATTTTTTACCAAAATAGTGATGGGCGAACTCTGCCCGATGCTCAATAGTGCATTTGTTGAATCTAGCACAAAAACGGCAGGCCGAGACGTCGTGGTCTGGGCCTAAGCAAGGAATACAGAAAGAGTGGAAATCCTTATGCGGTATTTTCTTCCCACATGAAATGCAATTATTAACTTTGTCTGACATCGGTCTAAGGCAAGAAAAGTTTCCCCAATGGGGTACTTAGCTTTCAAGAAGACTTCGGCTGAAATATTTTCGTAAATCTCAGGAGCTGGCCGACCGGCACTTGCGAACTGCTTCTGCTTTGGGCACCGCAAGGCAAGAAAGACTGAAGAAGATGGCGTCGGCTGGCTCTTTTATACCCCTGCCGCACTGACGTCAGGGAAGAAGCGACGACAACCGACGCCGGACCTAGACTTTGGAATTTGGCCAACCGAGGACCCGCCTGACAGCAGGATAACCCATCTGTTATGACTGCAGCTGTATGCACGATGAACATCCAAAATATTAATACCTCCAGATTCTTCCAGGATGGGGGCAGGAGGGCGGGGTGGTAAAAATGAAGGGCGAGATGGACTACCAACATGGAACATTACGGTGAGTACATAACTTCTTTATGTTGTGTAGTCCAATATCACCTTCATTTTTACGTATGGGACAGCGTCCTAGCGCCTTATTCTTGGGTGGCTCACTGGAAAATACTCCTGAGCACCATGGAGACAAAAGATGCTCTAGCCCTGGAAGCTAAATTCAATTTGTAATGTGTAATAAAAGTGTGAGGGGTAGCCCACGTAGCTGCTGCACAAATATTATCAAGTGGGACCCTGGCTTGAAAGGTTGCAGAGGTAGACAGAGACCTGGTAAAATGAGCCTTGATCTTGGAGGGTAAAGGTCTGCCCTCCGAATTGTAGACAAAGGCTATGCAACTGGAAATCCAATTAGGCAGTGTCACTTTAGAAACTGGTAAGCCCAATCTAGATTCAGAAAAGGAAATGAATAGTTGATCTGATTTCCTAAACTCCTTAGTCTGATGCAAATAAAAACGTAGCTGTCTATGAACGTCTAGCTGATGAAACAGATATTCAGCTGCATTACAGTGATTAGGGAAAAAACTGGATTGATTTAAGGTGGCGTGAGAACAAACTTTGGGAACAAAGGAGGGGTTAGTACGCAGTGAGACCCTGTCTTTATAAAAAAACAAATAAGGTGGCTTAACAAATAAGGCTTGTAACTCCAATAACCATCTAGCAGATGTGATAGCCACCAAAAACAAAGTCTTCCAAGACAAAAATTTCAATGAGGATGAGTGAGCAGGTTCAAACGGGGAAGATGTCAGTTTGGACAATACAAAATTTAAATCCCAAGAAGCCACAGGTTCTTAAGGAGGTGGCCTCAGAGTGGCTCCTTTCAAAAAGGTTTTGCATAGCTTATGAGACATTAAATTGGTGTCTGGAAATCCTAAATGGAAATGAGAAATAGCCAAACTGAACTCTAATAGTGGCAGCGGTAGATCCTTGCTGAAAAAGCTTGGAGAGAAATTCAAAATTTACAGGGATAGAAGCAGTGTAGGGATCTACATTCATTTTCTGTGCCCAAATAGAAAAATGTTTCCATTTACTGCCATATAGTCTCCTAGTTGAAGGTTTATGGGAGGACATAAGGATATGTGACACTGAGGCAGACACATCGTGAAGCCTGACTAGGGATGGAACTGGAGCAGCCACGCTGTCAATTTGAGGGTGTGGATCGAGGGATATAGTGACCCTGACATGCGAGTCAAAAGATCTGGAGCTGGGTCCAGAATCCAAGGATCGACCACGAGAAGAGGCTTGAGGAAGGGGAACCAAACCTGACGAGGCCGGTAAGGAGCAATGAGGATTAACTTGCATCCCAGCCGACTGGCTTTCTGAATCACTATGGAAATGAGAGGAGATGGAGGAAAAGCATACAGAAGACCCAGGGGCAAATCGTGAGCTAGAGCGTCTCTGGGTATCTCCCCGGAGGGGGAATGAGGGAAAAATAGCTGCTGCATTTGGCATTGACTGGACTGGAAAAAAGGTCGCAGCAAGGTTGTCCCCATTTGCGGAAAATCTGTTCCGCTGTTTCGTGTTTCAGAGACCACTCATGAGGCAGTAGGATCGCCCCAACTTGGCTTGTCGGCTATCATGTTGGTCATCCCTGGGATGTGCGTTGCTACCAGAAAGCGCTGGGAAGAAATCACCCATTCCCAAACTCGCATGGCCTCTCAACAGAGTGGGTAAGATCTGGTACCCGCCTGTTTGTTGATATACCAAACTACAGACATGTTGTCTGTTTGTATCGCAATAGTCTGTAGAGGAAGAAGGTCTTGAAGTGCTTGTAACGCCAGCAGCACTGCCCTAATCTCCAGGACATTGATATGCAGGTGAACCTCGTGTTCTTGCCATGTGCCCTGGACAGTCCTGCCGAGATAATGCCCCCGCCACCCGATCTGGGAGGAATCCGTGGTCACTGTGACAACGGGTTGGGCAGGAACAAAGGGGCGCACATCAACTGGCTGGGTGCTATCCACCAAAGGAGGTCATCCTTGCATGATTCGGTCAGCAGAATAGGGTGATTCAGTGGAAGATATTGGAAGGATCATTGGGAAAACAGAAGCCACTGGAGACCTCTCATGTGCAACCTGGCTAATGGCATTAATAGGATGGTGGATGCCATAGTCCCGAGGAGCTGAAGAACCCACTTTGCTTTGACCTTCCGCAGTGGGAGAAAGCATTGAATTTGAAAGATGAATTTTTTGCCCATTTGGCATGAAGACGAGCTGTCATGTTCACTGTGTCTAACTCTGCTCCTATAAAATTCACAGATTGAGAGGGCAATAATGCAGATTTTTCCCCAATTTATGGAGATCCCTAATTGAGCACAAATTGGAATAGTGGCGTCCCTGTTTTGGAGAAGTAGATGCCTGGTGGGGGCGGTCAGGAGCCAGTCGCCCAAGTACAGAAACACCTGGAATCCTTGACGTCTCAGGTGAGCTGTCACTACTGCCATGCATTTGGTGAACACCCTGGGGGCTGTGGTGAGACCAAAGGGCAGAGCACGAAACTGATAGTGACTGGCTCCCAGCCAGAAGCATAGATGGCTCCTGGACACCTTGTCCATTTTTATATGGTAGTAGGCATCCTGGAGATCTATTGAGCACATCCAATAGTCTTTCCCTAACAAAGGGAGTATCGACTGCAGTGTTACCGTCCAAAACTTGTCCTTCCTCATGGATTAGTTTAATCTGCTGAGGTCGAATATTGGCCTCCAGTCTCCTGTTCATTTTGGGACTAAAAAGAACCTGGAGTAAGTTCCGGATACTATATGGTCTGCTGGGACGGGTTGGATGGCTCTTTTTCAGAGCAACTTGTTGATCTCCACAGTTGCCCGAGCCCTGAGATTGGGTGGTACATCTGGGATCTTCTTGGGAACAAATGGTGGAAGGGAAAAGAGTATGATATAGCATCTGGTAACAACTCTTTGTACCCACTTGTCTTGGGGTTATACTTAGCCAGGCTGCTGGATACAAAGAAATGTGACCCCCGACCGGCCCCAGAGAAATGCAGTCGGGCCCCATATTAAGAATGCTGATAAGGCCGTCCCCGAAAGGAATCACAACCTTGTTTGGTATTGCGGACCGCCCCTGCCTCTAGGGCAACGTCTCCCATTTTCTCCTCCTCCTCCTCCTCTGAAGGAGGGTTCACCCTGTGTGACCGGAAAGACCCTCTGGGACTTCTTGAACCACATTTTACTGCCCCTTTGACCTTTAGGGTATGGTCTAGAGGGAACAGTAAAACGTACTCCCACGGCAGAGCGCATCTTACCTTCTTGCTCACACCGAGTGAGTGTGTCCTTCACCTTAGATCCAAACAATGAGGAACCATCAAAAGGGGCGTTGGTGAAACTGGATTTGAACGGTTCCGCAAAATTACACAATGCGTATCCAGGAGTGACGCTTTAGGGCAACTCCTGAACCCGCTGCTCTACTCGCTCCATCAGCCGCATAAGAAATAAGCCACATGGAGGAGTTAACTATAGAATTTAGGGTGGACAACTGAGCAGAAATCTTGTCAGGGATTCCCTCAGTACATGTGTCCTGTATAGAATCTCCCAACTCCTTAAGGAGATCCCTCTGCAATCGTGTGAAGTGAGTGAGACAGTTCAGTTCAGCGGCCTTTACTCTTCGATCGTTGAAGACACGCTTCCCATACCTGTCCATCTGTCAAGACTCCTTATTCGGCGGATGGACAGAAGTAGTCTCAGCAAGCTCCTTCTTAGTGGCTGCTGCTACCACCATGGCATCTACGGGGACACCTTTGGACAAAAATTCTTTATCTGGGGGGGCAGAAAGAAACTTGCTGGGTCTCCTAGGGGCTGGCTTCATGGCATCAGGAGTATCCCACACCTTTCGACTAACTAAATCCATCGGTTCGTCAAAAGGTGGAGACACCCAAAAGGCAGAAGGTTGGAACCCGAATGCCTTCAGGTACACAAACTCTGCATCAGAAGGGTTAACAGTGGGCCAGCCGCACCTCTGCTTAAGGATCTCAAAGATGTCCACGAAGGAGACATCAGGGGACGACTTGGGGGACCCTTCTGACTCCTCGAGGTTAGTGTCAGATGTCAAAGACTCATCCTGGGAGTCAACATGCTTCCTCTTGCATGTTTTCTTCCTGGGGGGCTCCTCAGAATGACATTCTGGGGAGGGGAGGTCAAGGAAGAGTGGGGGGCCACCAGCCGGTGGCTCCTGAGGGTCTCTGCTGTTTCCACAGAGAGTAGGGGTTGAGACCGAAGTGGGTGCTCTGGGGGGAAGAGTGCTGGCACCCTTGGTGGCAACTGGTGACTTGGACAGTACGTGCCCCATCATCTCGAATGCCAACCTCTCCGGCTCCGAAGAGACCGAGGATGCCACTGGCGCCAGAACTATCGGCTTCGAGATAGACACAGGGTCCGAACTCATCATAGCCGAAGCGCTGAGAGGAAGACACGGAACCGAAGAAGACAGATTCCAACATTCCCTGTCAGTGCCAACTGGAGAGCTCCGGCCCCTGGACACAACGGACGACACAGAAGGTTTCGGAGCACAGCTTGGCTCCAAAGCAACCGCAAGTGGAGCTGGAGCCGAGGGTTCCACCAATGGCACCAAGCCATCCAACTCCGACAAACCAGCTTGGCTCGGAGGAGGAATAACAAATCGAGGGTATAACAGGTTTCATAGGCTCTGGAACTGACTGGGTCGGAGCCAGCAACAATTTAGATAGAGCAGATGACTTCAGCAGTCTCAGGACCACCCTCTCCACATCTTCATCTGAAAGGCTCCTGGAAGACCTGGAGGACATAGTTGGGGATCTTGATCTTGGAGGAACAGCAGGTTCCATAAATTCAGTGGTTGGCTCGGACAAACTAGGATCCGACCCGGTCACCACAATGTTGCTCTCAGTCAGCTCTGAAGGCAGTGGAGCCAATGAGGCCTATTTTGCCACTTTAGGAGATGACTCCGAGACACCAGCCGGTGCCGGAGAAGGTATTTTCAAAGACTTAAGACTTTGCAGATTTAGTGGACTTGGAAGAAGAGGAAGAGCTAAACAAGGCTTCCTCAAAGGAAGGCTTTAACAGACCCTTTAGAATTTGCTTGTTCCTTCTCTCCTGTAACACTCTAGGGGAGAAGGCATGGCAAAACAAGCAAGTCTCTTGCAAATGGATGGCCCCTAAGCAATAGACACCTAGACCATGACCATCCGTCAATGAAATTTTTTGGGAGCACTTTATGCATTTCTTGAAGCCCGAAGACTTGTGCTCCTTAACCTCTTTAGACATGCACACAGATGAAAGGAGAAGAAAAGTAAAAGGGAGGACTAGGTCCTCTAACTTAAATGGGCCTAGCCCTGAAGGAGGAAGAAACACCATAAGGACTAGGCCCTCTAACTAAAACAGCCTAGTCCAGACAGGAAAGGGACAGCTAGGTCTTCTAACTTACACAGACCAGCGAAAACTCACTCACACACAGAAAAACCTTTCACACAGAAAAACCCTTGAATCTGTTAAACAGAGAAATTGGAACTGGAGTTACGAACAACAAACTCCACAACCGCAAGAAAGAACACTAGCGGATAACCGCCAAAAACCAAAATTGCTCTACAAAAAAAGCAGACTGGAAAAAAAATGCTAGCATTATCAAGCTATCTGCACTAACCATAAGTAAGAAAACTGGTACACAGGATACCACAAAGCGCATTAACAGGCCCAAGGCCCACGCTTGCACCAAAGGGTGCAAAGGAGCTAATTACCTAAGAATTAGTAACCTATACTAACAAATACTGATGCAACAACAACTGTACTAAACTAATATATCTTTGACCAAGATTTTAAACAATGTAAACAAGAAAAAAGTTAACACTTAGCCAGAACCAAGAGAAACACAACCAAACTCGTCAACGCCGCAAACGAGATCTGGGGTTTGTACTGGTGCACTATGGGATACCTGCTTAGCCACAAGCCAACCAGAAGTCTTCAAGCTTATAAATCTCCTTTGTTTTGCATTTCATCTACCTGCATTCCAGTCTTGAAGCGTAGGGTCTAGCTGCAAAGCTTGTGCATAAAACACCCAATCCTCTGGCTACCTTCATTGTTCACCATATGTTCACTTAAGCACACGAACATGATGGTATAAAAAGGATGTGCAAGCTGACTTTTTTTTGCAAGATTCCTTAAAATAATGAAGGCACCTTTATTCTTGCATGCTTTTTTAGCGATCTAGAGGTTAGTCTTAGGATTACAGGAAAGCATTTGTTCTGCAGTTTTACAAGTATGTTAGGTTCTCTACTGTTTTCTCTGGGTTATTTCCTTTAGCTTTATCTGCCAGACTTATTGACTTGCAAATATTATTGAAAATAACCTAGTACTACTGAAACCACTTGTTAGTAATTTGATTCAGATTGTTCAGATCCATATATAAATACAAACCTTGCAACCGTAACCATGGTATTCACCTATTCTGCTTGCTGTAACTACTTCTTAACACCACCCAGGCTTTCTATTCACTGCAAGGGATAAGTGCATTCTCAAAAACATGTATCAGAAGCATAGCAGCAGGATTTGCTTTGCTTTATTACATTCACCTGGCAAACATCCCAAGTCTGTAAATGAATCACCAAGTAATGGAGATCAGTGCTATAAACGTGCACAGCACTCAACATAGCTCAGTGACTGATTTTGTTTATGCACCTACACTCCCTACTGTCACTGTGAATTCATTTAAAATTCCTATCACTGATCAAGTCCCAGAAACCAAAATATTAGTAGAACTAGGTTCTGAAAGTTTTATGATCTAAAACTAGAGCTTTTATTTACTTTTTTTTTTTTTTTTTTACTCCCACAGTAGATTTGGACTCCCTGGATAGTATGTTAATGTGCACAAAGTTTTCTTTTTTTGTGCCACCTAGGCTCTACACTTCAAAGCTGGAAGAGGCTGGTACTTGGTGAAGATGGATGTCTTTCCTGTTTGCTACATGTGCTGAAAGCTTTTTATTTGACAATCAAAATAAAGTCCTATGACATGGATGATAACTTAGTGTATGAAGGGGTCCTGATACTTCAATGAGAACAGAAAGCTTGAAACATTAACCATGACTGTGGAGAATAAGATGTAGAACAACTGAAAATAGAAATGAGTCTGCTACTGCTGTCCTACAAACAGCAAAACTGTAACCGAGCTGAATGTTAAGTAACCAGCAGCATGGAAGATATGAAATTTAATTTATAGTACATTTCTAGTATCTTAAAAAGGGTACACAAAAGCTTCAAGTGTTTGGAGTTGAAGATGTTGCATTTCTGTGTGCTCAGCAGGTCAACATGATACAGATTAAACAGGAGACGAAATGCGAAACAAAATGGAGGTGTTGGAATAATTAAGCAAAGTGTGTAATTGGATGCAATGGAGGCTAAGGCAGGTATTGACTAGAGTGATGGAAGAAGACTAAACAGATATTACAGCTACTGAAAACATTTAAAAAGGCAAACTACATAGGATTCATAAAACTGTAGGCAGAAACTGGGAAGAGTGCAGACTGCCTTCTCAGATACCTTAAAGCAAAACCCAGGATTATCTTGGTACATTTTGTAACTATGTACAAGACAAAATAGGCATTAAGAATGTTTTCTGCAGCAGATCAAACAGTGCTACTCATAGGTTCATAGGTAGGTACTAGGCTATTGTCCCTAGGGTCTATATAAGCCTAGCCAAACGGTACCCTGGCTTTCGCCACCCAAGAAAATTATTTTCCTGTCGAGCAGAGCCACAGAAGTGATCCCCAGGGTGAATTTCCTACCTCCCATCCAATCAAGATTTTTCTTGAAGAGTGCCAATGAGGAGCTTTGTTTAATACAGATAGGGAGTTTGTTCAAGAGTATGGGAAGTCTCTGGGACAGGAATCTATCCCTCCAGCATCTTTTGTTTATTGTGGTGACAAGATTTAGGTCCCTAGAGCGTGTAGCTCGGAGGGATTGGGATTTCTTTAAGTGGAGCATGTCCAACAGATCTGGGTTTGACATAGCTTTGTATGTTAGGCAGAGATCGCCTCTGGGTAGGCGATATGTGACAGAGTAAAGCTGGAGTTTTTTGAGACGGTCTGCATAGGGCATATGTTTAAGGCCGGTAATCTTCTTTGTGAGGCATTTCTGCGGCCTTTCCAGTTGTAGATGTCTTGTGAGGTACATACCAAAAGGTGCGTTGTACTCTGCAATGGGTCTAATGAGTGATGAGTAAAGGGGAACAATGACCTCTTTTTTCCTGGATGAGAAACCTTTTGTGATGAGGTGTGCCACATAGAAGGACTTCCTGACTACTGTGGAGATGTGATCATCAAAGGAGAAACTACGGTCCACCTGTGTCCCAAGGTCTCTTATCACACTTTCGGTGTTAAGTAGACTACCGCCTATGTGGTAGTTCATGGGTACAGAGTTTTTACCAAAAGGGATGACAATGCACTTTTTGGCATTGAGCTTGAGGCCATGGCTTTGACACCAGGCATCTGTCTCAGTGAGGCCCTTTTGTAGGATGTCCACATAGTTAGGAGTTTTGATTATGGCTCCTAGTTTGCAGTCAACTGCGAATTTTGCTAGCCAAAGACCTTCTGTGTTAGCCTGTACTTCAGAGAAGTAGATACCAAACAGGAGAGGACCCAGGACTGAACCCTGTGGTACTCCACTTGTCACTGGTCTGAAGTTGGATTTAGTCTGCTACTTTCAGTGTGGGTTCTGTCAGTGAGCCAGTTGGCAACCCATCTTGTGACATAGGGATTTATACCTAGTTTAGTGATAACACAGACAACTGTCTCAGTTTAGCTCTGAGTCTCGATCATGGATAGTTAGATGAAACATTTCAGTACAGACTGCAGGGTACGCTGCTATTGTGAAGAGCACAAAAGATGCACAATGAAGTTCAGGTTCATTTTCCATACACTATTTAAAGGCACTTTTAGGGAAGGTGTGTTTACTTCCACTAACTGATGGTTAAGGTGTTTGCCTTACAAACACAAGGTACAGGGTTTGAGTCTCACAAGGGATAATTGGCTAGGCTTAAAATGGCTCGCAAGGGCAGTTAGCCTAGTACTAATCTATGAACCTATAATGTAAAAGAAGTAGTGGCTAAACTGAGACAGTTATCTGTGTATCCATTTCACACTGCAATAGAGTCTGAATAAAAATGGGCTTACAAATCCAGGCATCCAGCGCTCAAGAGAAATGGAAGGAGTCAGATGAGGTTAAATGAAACTGTAAAGTATTTCTGCAAGACAGAAACAGTTCATGAGGTTAAGCACTGGTCTTTCACTATTAAGTATCATGGACAATTGTGCTGCATATTTAAACTAAATGCTGGACTATAGTCAAGACAATTGGTTACTATTAACAGGTGATGTTTCTATTGTAAATATGTTTGGGGATTCACCCAAGGAAGAAATTACAGTGCATGAAAAAACTTACCATAACACAAAATGTTATAAATGATCACTGTTGCAATATCATAAAGCTATATGGGGCATATCTTACAAAGGATATTGGACATCTGGCCAGTACACTAAATCCTCTGGCTACCTTCACAGTTCAATGTATGTCCACTTACGCACAAGAGCATGCTGGTATAATGAGGGAGGATGAAGCCTAGCTATCTTTTTATAGAGCTCAAGTAGCCAAAAGTCATGTCATGCCTGAAAAAAATGAACATAGGAATCCCACTCTTGCCAGAGATACACTGCAGACTAAAAAAGTAATGGAGGGAGGGTGTTTATACAGCAGCAGTGATCTTGTGCAACAGCTACATTTATGGTACATTCACTTACACAGCTGTACTGTGTTCATCACTGCATCAATGTTGCAGCAGCATAAAATTATACGAGACAATTGCCAAAGCTTAGAAACTAAGGGGGGGGGGGGACAGAATCCACAGAACTCTAGACACTAGATCAAGCAATTCTTGTTCAGGCTCTGGAAATAATTAATTTTGTAGCGCTCAGCAACAGTGTTCAAAGATGACCACGTTGCTGCCTCTGGTTCACCATTTTTCAAAAGGCTCGAGAAATGGCAGCAACTCTTGCGAAGTGAACCTCGACCATGATGAGAATAAAACTGAATAGCCTACGAGAGCTATCTGGAATTACTTTGCTAGGAAACTGGCTGTTCTTTTTACCTTCAAAGGAAGTAGAGTTGGTCTGATGTACTGAAATATGTTTTCTTGTCCAGGTAGTTCCCAAGTTGCCTATGGACACCCAACAAATGTAGACTTCACTCTCCTGTATTCTTAGGATGAGGGATGAAAACAGACTGATTCAAAGTAAACTCAGGAACATACATGGACATGAAAGGTTGGGTTCAAGAGTTACTCTACCTTTGTGAAAAAACAGAAAACAGCTAAGACACGAGGCCTTAGAAGTCAGACACACATCTAGACAAAATCAGAGCAATAACACTGTTGTTAAATTAAGAAACTTCATGGAAGTGGAAGCTGCAGGCTCAAATAAAAACAAACAAACAGTCTCAACAAAATGAAGATCCCAGGATGAACACACCAGTTTTCTAGGCAGTCTAACATGTAAAAATCCCTTTAAAGAACTACGTTTTGGAACAAGAAAAAAAAAGCTGGGATCTAATGGCAGAGAAGCAAAAATGTTTGAAAGATGCACTCTGAAGTGTAAGACAGGCCTAATTTGAGCAATTCAAAAAATATGAAATTAAGTTATAAAAATGTTTAAACACAAGCTGTTTTTGTGGGGTGGAGCAGAGCAGTTTAACGGGTTCACCACACGTTTTAAAAAAATGTATCTTCAAAGATGAAACAAAAGGTCTGGCCAACAGGTACACAGTTTTGCTGAACCAGAAAAAGTCCTTTGGCAAGGTGGTTACGTAAATAAGACTTGAGAAGTCTTTTGACGAAAGCTCTTAATCTAACAAGGTGATTTTATTTATTTCCTTTCTTGAATGCTTTTGGGAGTTTTATGTTTTTTGGCATTCTTGGGGTGTTTCGGTTCTCTAAAGTGAAAAAAATAAATAGAGAGAGAAATTAGTGGTCTTAAAACTTTGATGAGGAGCTCAGTCACAATAATTCCCCAAAATCATGAAAACCAGGTAATGTTCCAAAGCAACAAGCCTTTATTTGTCACAGACAAGCAATCTTCAGTAACAAACAAAAATCAGAAATATTTTACAATGTTAAACTTACCAGCTTTTATACACTTAGTAGGTGTGGAAAATATGTATTGCTTAATTTTAAACCAGCTTATTTGAGGGAAATAAACAGAGGGCCATCAAAAGTAGATTTTAGAAAAGCAAGTACCCACCCCCACACACTGCTACATATTACCAGCAATTAAACTAAAACTTCTCCAGTGTAGATTATAACCTCTTACAGGATGTTATAAATAGCTTCACTGCACCCCCCCCCCCCCAAAGGGACTGGCAACTATGCAGAGTTCTGCACCAATGCCTTGTACAAACGCCTACATAACTGCATTTACTCTGCCTTACCTAAGACCAAAACAAGCTCAAGGAAGAGCAAACCTGCCTGGAGGACAACTGTCAATAACAGACTTTTAGACAGCGATTTCTTCCTCCTGTTGTAGAGTAAGAGGAAGGGAGCCCTGAGCTGGAAACACTCCCTGCTCAGCTTAAACAAGCAAACAATACTTCTTGTGAAGTCCTCCAAAGCATCTATGAATCCAAATTTGCTTCCTTAACTAAGGACAACCATAAGGCGTTCTTTAGTTACATCCGTAACCTAAGAGGAAAGGCCCAGATTTGTGCCGAACTGGTAATTAATGATACCACATGTACTGAGCCTGTGGACACAGCTAACCTGTTGGCAGACAGGTTCTGTGAAAACTTTACTCACCTGTTCCCACCACAAGTACCCCATAATATCCCTACCTCCAGTTCCCTACCTTGCATCTCTAAAGAGCAGGTCATAAAGGCCCTTTAAGGCCAAAAATACAGCACCTATGGGACCCAATAACATCCCAAGCTACGACCTACATGGGCTCAAACAAAAGTTAGCAATACCACTGGGTACTTTTGCCAATCATAGTCTAAGCACCACTGCACAAAGGTGGTGCTTCCACTGACCCTGGGAACTGCAGACCTCTTAGCCTGACTAGTCTTGTCTGCACAGCCATGGAGCAAATCATCATGGACCTTATCAACACAGACATAGGTAACCTCCAAAAGCTTCACCCTAATGAGTCTAGATTTGTCAATGGGAGATCATGACTGTTAAACCTGGTGGACTTCTTTGAGACAGTCACCAAGGCCCTGGACGAGGGGAAATTTGTGCATACAGCCTACCTAGAATTATCCAAGGCATTTGACACTATTCCCCCACTCAGGCATCATTGCCAAACTCACCCAGCTAGGCATCAACATTTATATTGTTAGGTTGCTAACTGGCTCACTGATAGAATACATATAGGTCAAAACAGGGGAATCCACCTCCAACAGCAGACCTGTAACCAGTGGTGTTCCACAGAGATCAGTCCTGGGACCTCCTCTTTTTAGAATCCATTTCTCCAAAGTACAAGCAAAAACTAAAGGTCTGTGGGCTGATAAATTTGCTGATGACTGCAAACTGGAAGTGGTCATAGAATTTCCAAATGATGTCAACATCCCACAAGAGGGTCTTACACAAACAAATGATTGGTGCCAAAGTCATGACCTTAAACTCTACAAAAAAATTGTTTTATCATCCAAACTCTATACAAAAAAAGTTTTATCATCCCTTTCAGTAAGAGCGATGTTCCTGCTAACTACCACATCAACAGCAACATCTAAGTATGCACTCAGTGGTGAGAGACCTGGGCATACAGGTTGATGGCAATCTTACCTTTGATCACCATGTCTCCACAGTGGCAAGGACATTCTATATCACTCATCTCGTAAGTAAGGGCATTGCCTCCAAAAAAGAGAAGTTATAACCTCCCTGTACTCTTCCCTCATCAGGCAAATAATTGAGTACAATGCCCCTTTTGGTAAATACCTTTCCAGGCACCTGCAGCAACTGGAGAAGCCACAAAGGTTCCTCAAGGAAAATTCAAGGTCTTCAGCATCTGTCCTATGTGGATTATCTGAAATCACTAGCACTTTATTCTGTTTCATACAGACTACTCAGAGGTGATCTCTGCCTTGCATATAAGACAATCTCTAACCCTGCTTTACTGGAAATGCTGCATATACGCAAATCAAATGGTACATGGGTTACTCGCTCTAAAGACCTTAACCTGCTATGTAACATTAACAGAACCTGCCAGAGGGACAGATTTGTCTCCCACAGGTTACCACACCTTTGAAGCAGACCTTCACTTCATGACAAACAGAGCATCTCATTGGCTCTCTTCAAATGCAATCTGGATGACTGGATGGGTAACCATAAATTCACCACGGAGGGGTTCCACCTGTATCTCTCAGGCACAGTGATTAGGTGCCAATTGTGAAAACAAGGGTAGAACTTGGCTATACTTGTAAGGGCCCAAGGGCCATTAGCCTAGTAACTTCCTAGGATTACGTCAAACTAAATCCTAGTTAAGGAAAACACTATCTATCCATCTGCAATTCACAGTCCCAAATCTGGTATTAAAAAAAGCATAACATACACATAAAAAGACTAACTTTTAACTAAAATTGCTTTATCACATACATAGGTATGTAAGCAAAAAAAAGAGTCAACTAGATTGATACAAGAAAAAACACATGTAACTATCTAACCATAATCATTATTTAACTAGAACACTACAAATATAAAAATCTTTAATACTTTTTATACACACTAATATATACCAGGTTGTGTCTTTCGGCTTTTCCTGGTTAGGGGTCGCCACAGTGGAACTCCGGTCCACTAATGACTGGTAGTTGATTCCTACGTGCCGGGTTACCAGCTCTGACGCACAACCTTCAACGAAGGTACGCCCATTCACGCATGTTTCCACGCAGAAGACGCTCTAGCTGAGAATCGAACCGGACAGCGTCTTGCTGTGAGGCGACAACGCTACCGCAGCACCACCACCGCGGGTACACTAATACATACCAGATACTAAGTTATGGTGCAGAAAACATTTAAGAAAAAATTATTTACAGATCAGACAAAAATGTCAGTGCTTTACAGTTAAAGGAAAAAAAACTGTCATGAAAATGGTCATGTTTATTCAATGAAAACCAGTAGAAAAAACAGGAAGGAAAGTAAACTAGTAATGTATAAAAAGGTGTGTATGAGTGTGCACCGCCATGCCAAATGGGGGAATTATACCGAATCTTTATGGTAATAGTGGCATAAAAAACGTGTGTTTTGAATTTACTGTTTAAATCTCTGGTGTGATGAAAGAGTGTACTAAATCTAATCAAAGCAGAATTGAGGTTAAAGTAAACATATATACATGTATACACATGCTACACAGAAGATGATCTCAGGTCATCTTTCTGACATCAGACATAAATACCATAAGAATGCCTTATCCAAACACCCCAAACATTCTGTCTTTAAATTTATCATTCCGGACTGTGTGGAGATGGGTGACCTTGAAGGGGACGTCAACTGTGTTTTGGAGAAAAAAGAATTATGCTGGCAGTTAAAATTAAATGCATTCAGAAAACCAGGACTTACTCTATTAAGAGTTTACTGAATTTCCGTAACCTGCCAAACAATCTGTAAAGGTTTTTTTAGGAAATTTTTGAGGAAATATTTTTATTTACTAAAATATAAAATAAAAACAACAAATAAATTAAGTGTAGTATGTATAAAGTTGTGACGGCCATGCCCTGGCCCAGCAATCAAGGAGCCTCAATCCTCACCACTAACACCAGGGAGGGCATCTCATATAAAAGAGGAAAGGATAACACATACAGACATTAAGTACAATTTCCCTTAAGTGCACACAGAGATCACAGTCAATTTGGGGCTGGTTGCTCCCTTGCTCCCCAATAAGACTCCCCACTGGCACAGCTATAGGGTCCAGATCTCAGCCTAGCTGGCAAGCTAACCTCCAGTACCCTCTGTCCCACCAGTGCTTTGTGTCCCTGCCCAGGTAGCTGACACACTGCACACACTTTGAGATAAGTATTTATACAACTTCACAGACGCTCCTGGGAAAGGCTGACACAGATTCTCCAGCTGTGCCCCTTTGCCCAGACTATATGGTAGTAATTCCTGGCACCACCAGCTAATACTTATCAGCTACCCAAAGGCCCTTAAAAGGGTGTCCAATTATTACTGTGCAATATTATTATCCAACTGGTAATGTGACTAATCAGTCTAAGGCTTATTAGAGTGGCCATGTACAATAAACTTTAAAAATATGCAATGTACTCTAGAGCCTACTTATCTCTACACAAACCAGCCACAGGTAAAATGTTTTAAAATATTTAATAATAAATAATTAAAAACACAAGACAATACTACTACACCACAGTGATATCTAAGAGTTCAGAGATCACACAGAAACTTAAAACAATACAGTAGGAAACTTCTGATATAACAGAAAAACACAGTCTAACTTTCTTCTAAGTTTCTAGCTATTACTACAAGAAAACATACTTCTGAAATAACTTACTTAAGACAACAGGCACAGTGCTGATAAGTTGGATATCAAGATCAAAATGCCTACAGTCTCTCTCTCTCTCTCTCAACAATAGTTTTTAAAATCACTAACCCATTTCTGCTGGGCCCTCCCAGATTACATCATTTTGACACAAGTTTTCCCAGTATACACATTACATCATTTTGGCACAGTCTGGAGTTCAGGCCAAAAGGCTACATTATTTAACAATCCAACACCTGCTCAGGAAACAATAAAAAAGACATTTCACATGTACACTCTAGTAATTATTCCTTAGTTAAGACAATGGAAAGAATGTGTTCAGTTAGCCTCTTCGGCACCACTATTTAGATCAAAAGGGTATACAAGACATAATTTTAACTTCAAAAGAAAAGATGAAATGCTTGGCTTAGTTTTCCTTACAGCAGATGGCAATGTTGCTACAATCTTGAAGTTCACATTTTACAGTGTTATCTTTCATTTAATAACACAAGCCTGTATTTCACATTTATATTTACAAATGATAGAATTATGTATCAAATTCTATTTGACTAGGCTGGCAGCCTTCGACCATCTTCCCCCAGTCTTCACAACAGTTAGTTTAACCTCAATTCGGCTTAGATTACATTTAGTACACTCTTGCATCACACCAGAGATTTAAACTGTAAATTCAAAAGCTACATTTTTTCATGTCACTATTACCATGAAGTATTGGTATAATTCCCCCACATTTAGCATACCAGTGTACGCTCATGCACACTTTCATACATTACTACTAGTTTACTTCATCCACTATTTGTGTGTGTTTTTTTCCAAATGGTTTTCAATGAATAAACATTTTTTGGGGGCTGTAAATATGAAAACTGTTATGACAGTTTTGTTTTTTTTTAATGCAAGCTACTGACATTTTTTCTGAGCTATAAATAAAATAATTCTGAAATAATTTTCTAAATTCTTTTTGAGCTTTAAATAGTTTTGACACACTAATACATATTAGACATATTTATATAGTGTTCTAGTTAGATAATGTTTACAGTTAGATAACTAGATCGATACAAGAAAAAATACATGGCTATCTACCTACGTATATGGATTTTGAGTCTTGTCACAGACCTGATGAAGGCTTTACTGCATTAGTTAGCCGAAAGAGATTTTATTTAAAAGTCAGTCTTTTTATGTGTATCTTATGCTTTTCTTAATACCTGGTTTGAGAATGTGAGTTGCAAATAGATACGTAGTGCCTTCCTTAACTAGGATTTAGTTTGACCTAATCAGTAGTATTGTGTGGGGGTGGGTACTTGCTGTTCTACAATGCACTACAACGGCTCCGTTTGTTTGTCTTGAATAGGCTGGCTTAAAATTAAACAAATAGAAGTTATGTACTTACCATAACGTTCCATGTGAGTTGCTCATCTCGCCGATGGGTTGGAGCCGATCCTCGGCTCAGACACGGCCGATAGCAAGCTCAAGGATTGCCAGTAGCTCGAGACCAGCCCTTTATCCCACCATGCACTGCTAGAATTACCTCAGATCTTGTTTGCTGCAAATAATATATATATATATATATATATATATATATATATATATATATATATATATATATATATATGTATACACATATACATATATACAACTTATACATACTTATATATATATACACACACACACACACACACACACAGTCTGATTTTGGAAGGTTTTTGAGTTAAATAATGTAATTGGTTAATACGCTGTATAACGGAATGTTAATACTGTTTGTGTATCCTGACAAGTTATCTTGAGTTTTGGGATGATTATAATGGTATAGACTTGATGGATGCTTGGGCGCTAGTTCCTTTCAAAAAATTTTTCCAATGCGCTTGCATGAATAAACTGCATAATCCTAAATTAAATCTCTGGAATAAGCTGAGAATGCAGATGTTTAGCGTATATGCATTATACTTCACAGTTTTTAATGCATTTAATATAATAGTAGCGCTGAGTTCCGCTACTAATGAATTTATCACAACAATGTTTTTTGAGAAACAAACAGACTGTTTAATAGTTGTTTCACTGACACCTTCATGCTACGGAACTACTTAAATATGCAATAATCCCTTCTTTTGGGTTTGAATATATCACTGAATTTTTATTGCTTTTTAAATGGTCTTAAAACTTTTCTGCGTTGTTGTTTCGTAATGTTCACAGGTTTTATATACTTTAAGTATTATGTTAAATGTGGGTTTGGTTTAATGATGCAAAGGACTTATTTGTTTTGTACTCAACACGATTTGTCATCATGACCTTTGAATGAACAGAGCAATCAATTAGTCAATTAGTTAAACAGTTTAACTGCATTTTTCTTTGGCTTGCGCGCCAAAATGATTTATATAAAATAACTGTGTTTTCAGTTTTAAATTACATCTGAAGAAGCGTAGTTAGCTACGCGAAAGCGCTTATGTTTTGTATCGAAATAAAGAAATACTTCTTCCGAGATAACTCCTCTCCTGTGGTGATTCCATCTGGATCTGCAATTATTATACTCTCATATATATTTATGAAGAAGAGTACCAAAAGGGAAAGAGAAATATTGAATAACCAGGACGGCACTAGCCTCTAAGTCAACAGTCAGCCAGGAGGGGGAAGGAGGAAGGGACGTGAGAATAAAGGCAAGATAAACAACTCACATGGAACATTATGGTAAGTACATAACTTCTATATGTGAAGTTGTTAATCTCGCCGATTATTCTCATTGATGGGTAGCAGTCCCTAGCACCCTCAACTCTGGGTGACTCATGGGAGTATGTTCTTCAGTACTGTAGAACCAAAGGAAGACCTGTCCCTAGAAGCCTTATCTACTTTGTAATGCGAGATAAAGGTATGAGGGTTAGACCAAGTGGCTGCAGCGCAAATATAGTCAAGGGACAATTTAGCTTGAAAAGCAGAAGTGGTAGAGACAGCTTTGGTAGAATGAGCTTTTGGTTTGTGCGTTAAAGGTATGTTCACATTTTCATAAACAAAGGATATACAATTGGATAACCATTTAGATAAGGTTGTTCTAGCCACTGGATTGCCTTTTCTTGCTTCTGAGAAGGATACAAAAAGTTGATCTGATTTCCTAAAATCCTTTTGTCAAGATAAAATATGAGCTGTCTGTGAACATCAAGTTTGTGCAGCATATATTCTAAGTTGTTAAGAGTGGTTGGGGAAGAACACTGGTAGTTCAATGACCTGATTGATGTTTGACTCAAAACAGATTTTAGGTAAAAATGAGGGGTTCGTTCTGAGAGATACTCTATCAGCATGGAAGATCATGTAGGGTGGTCTGATGGATAATATGCTTGAAGTTCTGACACTCTGCGGACAGACGTAATGACCACAAGAAAAATTGTTTTCCACGACAAGAATTTTAAAGCACAAGAAAAAGCTGGTTCAAAGGGAGGAAGAATAAGTAGAGACAGCATAAGGTTTAAATTCCAGGGAGAAAAGGGAATTTTGATCGGAGGTCTCATATGAAAAACACCTTTAAGGAAGGTTTTGGATAATTTATGGCTCATAATATTTGAGCCATCAAGACCAAGGTGAAAATTTGAGATAGCCGCTAACTGAACTCGAACTGTAGCAGCTGCTGCCCCTTCCTTAAAAATTGTTGTCAAAAATTCCAAAATCGAAGATAGCAGAGCTCGAAAAGGGTCAATGTTCTGTGCGTTGGCTCAAATGGAGAACCTTTTCCATTTGCTGCCATATAATTAACTGGTAGATGGCTTGTGAGAGGACAAGAGAATCTGTCTTGTATCTTCTGAAATTGAATGAAGCCTGGCAATTAAGGGAAGTGGATTAGCCAAGCAGTCAGTTTCAGGGACTGTAGAGAAGGATGAAGGTCCCCTGATGGGTGCGTCAGAAGGTCCGGAACTGGATCATGATGGAGAAATGGAAACCAAATCTGTCGAGGCCAGTAGGGGGCTATGAGTATAGCCTTCCTTCCCAGCGATTTTGCTTTCTGTAGAAATCTGGGTATTAATGGGAAGTGTGGAAATGCATAAAGGAGACCCGGGGGCCAATCGTGTAAAAGTACATCTCTCGGGGGATGACGGGGAGGTGGTACCAAGGCAAAGTAGCTTCTGCATTTTGAACTGATGTGGCTGGCAAAAAGGTCGCAGCAAGGCTGGCCCCATTTACGGAAAATCAACTCTGCAACCTGTTGATTGAGAGACCACTCATGAGGGAGTAATATTGCCCGGCTTAGCTTGTCCGCTATGATGTTAGATTTCCCCGGGATGTGCATTGCTAACAGAAAACACTGGGATGACACAGCCCATTGCCAAACCCTGAGGGCTTCTCGACAAAGGGGGTAAGACTTGGTTCCACCCTGCTTGTTCAAGTACCAGACTACGGACATGTTGTCGGTCTGAATTGCAATAGTCCCTAGAGGGAGAGAGTCCTGAAAGTACTGCAACACCAGAAGAACTGCTCTCAGCTCTAGAACACTGATGTGCAGATGTGATTCTTGATCTGTCCATGTGCCTTGGGCAGTCTTTCTCTGAAAATGCCCCCTCCACCCTATCAGGGAAGTGTCCGTGGTCACAGTGGCTATGGGGGGGGGGACAAAGGGTCTCCCTACTGTAACATGAAGAGAAGTCAACCACCACCGAAGGTCTCTATTGCAAGAATCCGTGATAAGAATCATGTGGTGCATTGGTAGTTTCTGGTAAGACCACTGAGTGAAGAGAAGCCATTGAAGGATTCGCATATGCATCCTTGCGAGTGGTATAGCCAGGATTGCTGCCGCCATCAAACCCAGTACTTTCAATACCTCCGCTGCTGTAGCTTTGTTCTTTGACACCAGTGAGCTGACGTTTTGGCGAAGAAGAGAGACCTTTCAATAGGGAGACGTAGAGTAGTGGTTAAGGTATCTAACTCTGCTCCTATAAAAACCGTATACTGAGATGGCGATAAGGCAGACTTTTCGAAGTTGATCGTAATGCCTTATTGATGGCAGAGAGTGTCAGAGTGCATTGTGTTGCCTGAGTCAATTGATGCCTGGTGGTAGCGGTGAGGAGCCAATCGTCTAAGTATGGAAACACCTGGAATCCTAGATGTCTCAGGTGAGCCGTGACCACTGCCATGCATTTGGTTAACACTTTGGGGGCTGAAGTGAGGCCAAAGGGCAGGGCTCGAAACTGGTAATGATTGGCTCCCAGCCAGAAGTGCAGATAATCTCTGGAGCATCTGTCCATCTTTATGTGATAGTACGCGTCTTTGAGATCGATCTATGGAGCACATCCAATCGCCTTTCCCTAAAAAGGGAGGAATGGACTGAAGCATGAACATTAGGAACTTCTCTTTCTTTACGAACTTGTTGAGTCTGAGGTCCAAGATAGGTCTCCAGTCCCCCGTTTTCTTTGGTACCAAAAAGAATCGCGAGTAAGTTCCGAGTCTGGCTTGGTCTGCTGGGGCTGGTTAGATGACTCTTTTTCTAGCAATCTGTGGACCTCTACGATTGCTTGTTCCATGAGATTGGGTGGAACATCTGGGATTTTTTTTGATAGGAATGGGAGGGGTAAAGAACAGTATGAAATATCCTCTGGAAATGATGCTTTGTACCAAAGTATCCAATGTTATGTTTATCCAGGCTTCTGGGTACAAGGACAAGCGACCCCAGACTGCCTGCAGAGCCGAACAGTCGGGCCCCCTTTCAGGAGCACTGGTAGGACTGACCGGAGAACTGACCCCTGTCACCCTGTTGCTGCGGACTCCCTCTACCACGGGGGTGGCGTCTTCTGTTATAACCTCCTCCTCTGCCTCTAGAGGGGGTTTCACCATGTGTGTTGTGAAAGGCTGCTTGAGTTTTTCAGAACCACATCTTTCCCCCCCAGGGCCCTTTGGGTAGGGCCGGATACGAGTGGAAAAGCGGACCCCAATGGCAGATAAAGTCTTGCCTTCCTGTTCACACCTGGTTAAAGTTTCCTTTACTTTGGGCCCAAACAGTGATGAGCCATCAAATGGGGTATTAATAAAAGAAGACTTGAAGGGTTCCGCAAAGGAACAGAGACACATCCAGGCTTGTCTGTGAAGAGCAATGCCCAAACTAGCGGCTCTACTCGAACCATCAGCTGCATAGGATATAAGACGCATAGAGGAGTTCACTACTGAGTTAAGAGTAGCGAGCTGGGCTTTGACTTTGTCGGCCACTCCTGCCGCTACTGTACCTTGGAGAGCATCACCGAGCTGTTTCAGGAGATCTCTCTCTATAGTCTTGTAAAATGGGTCAAGTAGTTCAGTGATCGCAGAACTAAACATGCGCTTCCCATATCTATCCATAACCCTAGAATCTCTGTTAGGGGGATGGATAGAAGAGGATGTCTCAGGTACTTCTTTTTTGGTGGCTACAGCCACCACCATGGCATCCACAGGTACTCATTTTGTCAAAAAAGGTTTATCGACTGGGGCAGATATGAATTAATTGGGTCTACGAGGGACAGGTTCCATGGCCTCCGGTGACTCCCACGCCTTACGAGAGATCAGATCCATGAGCTTGTCGTAAGGCGGAGACACCCAAGAAGTGGAAGGATGAAACCCAAAAGCCTTCAAGAGCAGAGTCTCATCCTCAGTAGGGGTCTTAGGCTGCCAGTTGCCCCTCTGACTAAGGATCTCTAGTATCTCTGCAAAAGAGATATCCTCAGAAGGGGACCGAGGGGACCCTTCTGATTCATCTAAGTCCGTGTCAGATGTCAAAGACTCTTGTGGGGAGTCTAAGTGCCTCCTTTTGCACAGTCTCTTTCTGGGCACCTCCTCAGTGGGGAGGCGGTGTGGGGAGGTCTCAGAAGAGCAGGGGACACCCTCTGGGGGGTACTTGAGGCTCAGGGTCTCTACGCTTAGAGGGTTCGGTAGATGCAGAAGTAGACACAGGAGCTTGAGGGGAGAGGGAAAGCTGAAACGATGTTGATGTTGTCTTTGGAGACAAAACTCTCCTCATAGCATCGAAGGAACCATGGCTCCGACGAGGAGGAGTGGACAGACCTGAGAGTACCATCCGATCCTCCCGCACCGAAACCCTGGGCTCTGAGCCTGAAGTAGGAGCCGAGCTCATCCGAGCCGAAGCCCCAAGAGGGAGAGTCGGCACCGACAAGTCGGTGTGGCTATCCTCCCCAGACACGACTAGAGAGCGTCGGCTCCTAGAGCCCTCAGTCGGCGCCGAGGACATCCGAGTAGATGAAGCCGATAACCCTGGAGCGGATATCAGCTCCAAGGGTCCGACCACCATCTGTTCGACTTCCCTCGGCTCCGAGAGTCCAGTACGGCTTTGAGGAGAAGTAGACAAGTTCAGTTCCATGGTCTTCGGGGCCGACAACAGTCTGGCAAGTTCTGGTGCCTGTAAAAGCTTCTGCACTAGCCGATCCATGTCCAAATCCGAAAGGCTGACTGAAGACTTAGCTGAATGCACCGAAGGTGCTGACTGGAGCAGAGGTGAAGAAGGAACTTCTGAGACCGGCTCCAATACTGAAAGCTGGCTCTGAATCAAAGGTACATTCGGCTCCGATGACTGTGGAACCGATGACCCTCCCTCTGAAATTTTAGCCTTTTTGGATACCTTATCTGAAGACTTGGATTTTGAAGATTTGGAAGACGTACTAGCAACTTCATGGCTATTCAAAACCACTGAGAAAGATTGCTGTAGCAATCCTCTGTCTATAAGTTTCCTCCTTCTCTCCAAGAGGACTCTTGAAGAGAAGGAGTGACAAATGCTACAGGTGTCTTGGAGGTGCTTTGCACCCAAGCAGTAGACACACTGAATATGTCCGTTAGTGATGGACATTTTCTGCCCACAATCTGGGCATTTTTTAAAACCCGATTTGGGATGGGATTTCTCCCTAGCCTCTGACATACTGAGAGAAAAACAGTAAATAGATTCACAAACAACTAAGCCCAACCCGGGCACTATATACAACAGTAATATATATGTAAATAAAAATATAATACAAATATGGGACTAAGTCCCACAGAAAAAAGCCTAACTACTAAAGGGATTAATAGTAGGAAAAGGGGCTAAAGGCCCACACAAACTAAAAAGCCAACAAGTCCCTAATTTAAAACAATTTAAACTATCTAAACTGTCTAAACTATCTAAAATAATGGAACTAACACACACTACATAAATATATCAAAAAGGAAACTTTTTAAAAACTTGCTGTTAATTCTGTTTCTAAAATGGTCCGAGCTATCTGGATCACAGAGATCTCTCTTGCCGTGGCAAACTAGATCAGAGGTAATTCTAGCTGTGCATGGTGGGATAAGGGGCTGGTCTCGAGCTACTGGCAAACCTTGAGCCTGCTATCGGCCGTGTCGGAGCAGAGGATCGGCTCCAACCCATCAGTGAGAATAATCGGCGAGATTAACAACTTGACATTACATATTTTCCACACCTACTTCCAAGTGTATAAAAGCTGACATGTTTAACATTGTAAAATATTTCTGATTTTTGTGTTTGTTACTGGGAATCGCTTATCTGATGAATAAAGGCTTGTTGCTTTGGAACACTACCTGGGATTCATTATTTTTGGGAATTACTATGACTGAGCTCATCAATGAAGTTTTTAAGACCACCAGTTTCTCTGTTTATTTTTTCCTCAACATTCTTGGTGGTGAGGTTGCAACTAGACAGATTCATATGCTTGTTCATTTTTTATGTTCTCTAACATGACCTACTGTCTGTACTTAAACAGCTTCCACTGACAATGCACACTCTTAAAAGTCACAAATACTTTTCAGTTCAAACATCTTTAATTTAGGAGTTTCATATCCAACACTCTACATACGTGGGACCCCACGTTTTGTCAAAGACCATTTCTTTGACAAACACAAGGGGTGTGGTTTAATGTCAATGGTACAGATAGCTGAGCAGCATTAACGTCAGTGGTGTGTAATGCTGCAACAATTAAGTGGGGTTAGAGGAGTTGATGTGTATGTATGCGAGTTAGGGGTCGGGGATGAGTGAAGGATACATGCTGTATGTTTGTGTACCAGTCCCTCTGTCCCCTTTAGCAATGGGTGTCAACCCTAATCCTAACTCTGCCGCTTCCTCCAATCCGAACCCTGCACCTCACTGTCATAAAAACCTACCAGTAACAGTGCTACTATTCAGACAAATTTGAGACTTCTGTTATTGGGGGGGGGGGGGGGGGGTAGTGTTAATATTGGGAAGAAAATTGTTTTCCTTTCCCAATACTTTTTCATTCCATATTGTGTATGACCAAACATTTTTGTTGGTGTTTTCAATTCTACATTAAATTAGTTCGATCATACACAACAGAACCATACAGAAAAAAAATTATATATATATTATATATATATATATATATATATATATATATATATATATACATACACACACACACACACACACACACACACACGGATTCACTTTCGAAGTTCGAAATGCTAAAATATCGAATTTCACAATTTTAAGCCCATAAAGTGGAAACCTGAAAAGCACGAAAAGTCAGACATGCGAAATTCAAAATCTCGTATATCGGAGAGCTTGAATTACCGCTTCTGCTGTACACAAACACCTTTCTCCCCACACAAAACCACAAGCTCTGTCCTACATAAAAGCAAGGGGACCCCCCCCTACTTTAATGTTCTAACTGCAAGGTCGCACTACACACAAAACACCATCACACAAGCTGCATTCTCCTTGCACACACACATCACAGTAGCAAAACACACTAACACACACCACAGCCCCTACCCAAAACCCTTAAAACAAACACTTACCTGAATCCATAAGAATACCAAAACACTAGCAGCACTAATTCAAGATCTCAGATATGCGAGATTTTGAATTTTGCGCTTCTGAGTTTTCGTGCTTTTCAGGTTTCCTCTTTATGGGCTTGAAATTCGATATTTCAGCATGTCCAGCTTCTAAAGTGAATTATATATATATATATATATATATATATATATATATATATATATATATATACATATATACATTCATATATATACATACACATATACACACAGAGAAATAAATAACTCTCTATACATGTACTATATCTATATATATTTATATATAATCTATGTAAGAGTGTTACAGATAAATATATTTTTATGTGTATGCATGTATGTATGTATATATATGGTTTCACTTCAGAATCCTGAAATATCACAATCCTGAACTTCATAATCCGGAACCCAAAATCCTGAAAATTCAAAATCCTGAAAACTCAAATTCCTGAATCACAAAATAGTGAAAATATACAGGACAGAAAGAATGACAATATTCCCCTACAAGGACACAGAGACACATGCAAGACAAAGGATAGCAGTTTTCACCAAGTATGGGAAGGGGGACAAGCCCCCCCCCTGCGCCCCCCACACCACTGCTAATTAAATATATAAACTCCAAGATTGCAACATAACATCACGTGTTCATGCCTGCCTGTTGGATGTAACCTTAGTAACATTCCCTTTTAACTTGCTATACTACAACATAACTCATGACAGTTTAGTGAAGTCCAATCTTGGAGTTGATGTATTTAAGTAGCAGGGGGGTCTTGCCTCGCTGCTTACATTTGGTGGAATGTAATCTGGTTTGCGTTCTCTATAGTCAGAATATGTATCCTGTTTGTTTTTAGTCTTTTGGAATTCAGAATTTTGAGTTTTCAGGATTTTGGGCTTCCACATTATGAACTTTTCTGAAATTCAGGAATTGTGATATTTCTGGATTCTGAAGTGAAAATAAAATGTTTTTTTTAGAGTTTTGTTTCTTATTTTTACATTCCTTTTGAATCTTCGATGGTTTGAAACTTGATGTTCTGGTCTCGATGATTCAAAGTGGAACTATATATATATATATATATATATAGGAGGTTTACTATCATAATCTCAAAATTTAAAATAAAAAGTGTACTTATTAGCGAAGTGTTTCACCGAAAGTACACATTACCGCATGTTCCTAATGTCGTAAAATAGCTGTTAATGCAGAAAATGTCGATGACGACATTTTCAGCACTTAACAGCAATCCCACTCTTCCGTAACTCCCTAACTAACCTAACATCCCGTTTATGCAGGGGGCAAGCCCCCCTGCTCCCCCCTGTGGGGGCTGTGCCCCCCACACCCCCCTAACTTAATATTCCAACTCCAAGATCAAACTGCAGTGAGGAAAGGGATGCATTTCCCTAACTGCACTGTACCGCGATCCCTTTACATGAGTGAATGTTATATTTACGAATGTACAGTCCATTCGCAATTATACCATTCGCTCACGTAAACTGCCGAAATATGAAGTATTCGAACATCTGTTGTTCGAATACTTCATAGCCGTGCGGTTGCACGGCAACATTTCAATAGGAAACCATATCTATAATATATATATATATATATATATATATATATATATATATATATATAGAGAGAGAGAGAGACATATATATATATATATATATATATATATGTGTATATATGTATATATGTGCATATATATATATATATATATATATATATATATATATATATATATATATATATATATATGTGCGTATATATATGTATATATATATATATATATATATATATATGTATAAAGAGAGAGAAACATATATATATATATGATAAACATACACATATAACACATATAGGAGCACTTTTAACAAGTGAAATTTTCAGACAGTGGAGATCAACAATCCCCGGGGTTGGAGGAAATGTCCCTTCCTCAAGGACTGCGTGACATCTTAGTTAATACTTATAATTAGCTGGGGGACGGGTACTGGCTTGCCTCCCCGGGAAAAAAACAGATTTCTTTTGCATGTTTTTACTGTTGATCCACTGAAGTTTGTAAGTCTTTCAGCTTATCCTTGTTAGAGGTCGCCACATCGGAACTCTGGTCCTCTAATGACTGGCAGTTGATTTTTACTGTGCAGAGTTGCCAGCCCGACATCTACCTTTAATGAAGGCACACCCATTCACGCATGCACCTACCTGCATGTCTTTAGATGTCATTTGACCACGGGGAGGACATGCAGACTCCACACAGAAGGTGCTCCAGCCGAGAATCAAACGGGAGAACCTTTTGCTGTGAAGCAATAACGCTAACCACTGCACCACCGCGCTGTTTATCTATTGAAGTTTAAAACAATTTACATATACATATTTGTATTTACACACACACACACACACACACACACACACACACACACACACACACACACACACCCTTAATAACAGTGAGACCCTCAAACTTCGAGAAAGAAAATGTCAAAGTACAATCTACGCACGACTGACATCCTCAACGCAATGGGGGCTTGCCTCCCTACACCCCCATATCCCTGCTAATTATGTATGCTAACTCCAATCACAGAATCCCCAGGGAAGGAGCACATTCCCTGATTCTGGAGATTGTCAGTCTATTGAGAAGCAACCCATTCCTGAATGCCTTGTCAATCTCGTATATCTACTGAGAAGCAACACATTCCCGAATGCCTTGTCAATAGGTCATCAGCAACTGCTTCACTTTAGAATACTTATGGGCTTCTTTCTAGTACTGAAGTGATTCAATAATCCATTTCTAGATCCAGAGATCCAGCAACAAACAAACTGCAGCTGCTTTCACTTGGTGGTTGCAGCCTCCAGGCTGGCATTTCTTTCATATTCCCTCTTCCTTTTTCTTTCTCAGGACAGCTGCCTTAATTCTGGGGCAGCAGTCTTCTGCCTGGATGCAGAGGATTTTCCGGGTACATCACTGGTGGCATTTCTTTTGGCTTGTTAGATGTCAGAATCCATGAAGAAGGGCAAGGACCACAACCAAACCAAGTCAGTTTGCTGTAAAACCAAAGACGTTTCTCGAAAGATGCGGTAGAACACTAGATACTGTACCAAACCTACACTCAGTGTTAGAGAGTCATGACGGTCAAGGAAATGGAAGTGCAGCCTGACTGATCTCCCGATTCCTTGAAGGTAACGGGGTCTCAAGCTTCTGTAAATGTAGCCACACTGCAGTCAGATCAATCTTGGTTTATGTGCAAGAATGGCACATTCATTAGCATCTGAAGTCCAGGGTTAATGCTTTACTTACACTCTGCACTGATCACCGACAGCCACATCAAAACATCTGTAATTCATTTTGTATTCCACGTCAGCTCGATTGCGTACGTGATCTTTTGGTGATGATCAGAATGTGTTCTATGAACGTGTTGGACAATTTCTCTGCCACACTGTACTAAAATGCAGACTAACTTGAGATATATTCAGGTCTGCTTATTTTTCACTTTCCTGTACCAGCTTTATCTTAGTGTCATAGGAGACCTGAAGCCTACAGCTTTATCTTAGTGTCATAGGAGACCTGAAGCCTACAGTGTCTCCAAACAGGAAAAAAAAAGGAGAGAACAAATCCTGTTTAGAATTCTGGACCACAGTAGGACACGCACAAAGATGCACAGTCCTTCATGCACACTTGCAGGCAATTTAGATACTGGTCATTCACATGGTCTTTAGGATGTGGGAAGAAACCGAAGACCTGGGAAAAATTTATGAGGACACACACAGGACAAGCAGACACTGTAGAGAATGCAGCCCCCCCCCCCCCCCCCCCCCCAACCAAGAACTTAGAGAAGCAGGCACAGGCACTGTGAAGCCATAACATGAAACATTTTCATTTGCATGTTAGTGTTAATGAATTTTTATTTCCATTTTGCAAGCTGTGGGGGTAAATGGTCCATCTTGGTTGAATCACTCAACTCACAAGCTTAACAAAAGAAAAAGCTGTCACAAAACAAAAAAAAAAATAAATAATAGTAGAGTCAAGATTTACTGTGACAAAAATAACACAGGTTGGACTGAAAGACAGCTGCTATAAAGAAATAAAACATGTAATGTATAATGTGTGTAAATGGTAAAACATGTCAACATGGTTCATTTTTTCTATTAATATATGTATGCTTAACTCTTAAGTGATACTTTAATAAATGTGCTAAAAAAAAAAAAAAAACACACGGGAGAGAGAAATTGAGATAATGTCACCATGTACAAATGGACGTAAGCTAGTTTGACATCTCATGGACAAAATTCATAGTACGAGCAAATACAAGAAAAGGGAAAGTGAAGGTACTACAAAATGTGTAAAACTGCATGTTTTTTTAAACTACAGCACTGAAGCTAATGTAAACAACAATTTAAGTGGGAATTTGAAACACGAAACAAACTTAGCAGCTCTAAAGGTCATTCTCCTTTACAAGGTGCGTTACTAATACTCAGTAAGTGGATTCCACACAAAATTAGCACTCATTTCAGAGTTTCTACCTTAGCTCTAACGGAGAGCTTCGCCAAACAAATTTGGGACAAAACCAAAAACAAAGGAGGAACAAAAGTCAAAAAGTACTGGCAGCTTTTAAATATTGCTCATATAAAAGTTAGAAAGAACAGGTTTTCCATTAGCATACATTTTCTGAAAGCATCGCTCTCAAACTCTTATCTGTCACTATTTACCGATTTCAATCCTCAGTGATCTGTCAAAAAAAATTTATGAAGAAAAGACTTGTTGTTTGCCTTTCGGCTTTTCCCAGTTAGGGGTCGCCACAGTGGAACTCCAGTCCACTAATGATTGGCAGTAGATTTTCACGAACACCGAGGTGCCAGCTTGACGTCCAACCTTCAACGAAGGCATGCACATTTACGCAGGTCTTTCGAACGCCCACCCAACTGCGAGGAGGACATGCAGACTCCACAGAGAAGGCACTCCCCGCACTCCAGACAAGAATCGAATGGGAGAACCTCTTGCTTTGAGGCAATAACGCTAACGCTGCACCACCGCGGATTATGAAGAAAAGACTAAAAATATGAAACAAAAATCTTGCCATTCTATGAAATTCTGGACATTTGAGAGGTACAGTTCCTGCTTACTTCCTACCAGGTGTCAGTATCAACAGTTAATATGTGTACACGCTGTTAAAGTGTTGACTGCACAAAAGATGACCTTTCTAAAGCAAACCTTCGTCCACTCTTTTGTCTGCACATTTTTTTGAGCAAATGTTTTCTCCCGTCACTGCAGTTTATGCTCAGAATTTTTTGAGTATGAATAAATAAGATGCATGCCTGTTTTCTTTACATGTTCTAAAAATATTACACGTTATCACTTACTGTTAAGGAGGGTCTTAACTAGAAAATAAAGGCACCAACCATCAACAAACAAATAATAAACATAAATGGCCTTTATGGAGGAAACCAACACAGCAAGTAATACAGTACTATGACTGCAGGAGGGAAAAAAACAGGTGGCCCAAGGAAATGCTAGGAAGTTACAGCTCTAACAAAACAAAGCTGAAATGGAAAGCTTCATTCTGAAATGACTAAGACGTGAGTGATTATTAAATCTGGAGCATATAGGGTCTACTTCAAAAGGTCTATCTCCAATTCTTCCCAGTGGGTAATGCAAATGTGTACATCATGTGCTCTGACAGGACCCTCTGGAATTGGGCTGTGCTTCTAATAAGTTAATCAGTATCCACTTCACCTTTAATAACCTTCCTAAGGCAGCCATTTGGTCAGGCTTTCTAAACTTTGCCTTTCTGGCAATCTCTGACATAATGTAGCCATCTATTCTCCTTTGTTTACATATACAGAAAAAAACACGAAAACTGTGCAGTCTGATTCAAAGAATCCACAGACACTGCTTCCATTTCAGGCCATAAAATGAGAGTTGTTGCGAAAGCACATTATTTCCTAATGATATTGTATCCAAGTATTTTATATACTGCCTACAAACTTGGATGCCCTTTTGACTGAAGGCAATGCAACCAGAAAGTAGGCGCCTTCCAATAAAACGGCTTGAAGTGTTTTAAATCATTTGATTAGGAAGCAAGTGTTTTTTTTTTTTGTTCCTAGGTTTAGGTTGGAGTGAAAGATAACTGAAACAAAATGCATATGTGTGAAGTTAATAAGGTAAGAGTGTTGCCTGCAGAAATGTTGAGTATGATATTCAACTAGAAATGCAGAAAAATTATTTTCCTAATGAAGAGCACATCCGTTTTGTATGTGCAGTACTGTTAAACAGTAGCATCTCAGGGAAAGGTCCCAGATTTCAGATAACTAGATCTGTTCTGCACCTAAAAGAATCTCTTATTTGACCACAAGATTTACTTTTCATTGGCCTCCTGACTTCCTTTAATTATGCGGATGACAGTAATGAGATTATTAGCGAGTCTACAAAGGTAAGGACAAACAATTCTACTGTTACAGGCAGCTGCTCACACAACTGCACTGTTTCATCACTTCTGCCTTTACAAAAGCCTTTCGGTAGGTAAGCAACTATACTATTAAACAGCCGCACTGATCAAAGCCCTAGCAAAAATCTTTTGGATAAGTACTGCAGCAAGACCACCCCACAAGTATACAAACAGAAATTCAGAATGCTTGGTGTCAGCTCCTAAGCATAAATAGCTAAAGCTCTTCAGTCAACACAACATGTTGGACATGCTTCACTTAAAGAAATCCCAATCCCTCCAAGCTACATGTTCTAGGGACCTAAACCTTGTCACCACAATAAACAGAACATGCTGGAGGGATAGATTCCTGTCCCAGAGACTTCCCATACTCTGGAACAGACTACCTATCTATGTCAAACAGAGCTCCTCATTAGCACTCTTCAAGAAAAATCTTGATGATTGGATAGGTAATAGGAAATTCACTCCGGGAATCACTTCTGTGGTTCTGCTTGACAGGGGCACAGGAAAATAATTTTCTTGGGTGGCGAAAGCCAGGGTACCTTTTTGGCTAGGCTTGTATAGGCCCTAGGGCCAATAGCCTAGTACCTACCTATGAACCCAGGAGAGAGTAATAGCCTAGGCAATGGAGGAATAAATGGAGACTGATGCAAGTATACAAGTAGCAATGGTTTGCCTATCCTGAGGGGAGGAAGTGACCGGGTTTTTCCATGGCAGCGCCCTCACCTTGAGGAGTTCAAATACAACCACAAAATGCTTGCACTCTAGCTAGGTGCCATCAATCCTAGGCTCAGCAGAGCAAACACTAATAATCTGCCTGCTGACAAAGTGAAGAGCTCTAGGCCTGGGGGGGGGGGGGGGGGGGATTCACACAGTCCCAGAATATACCTCCACACAAAAACAACCACAGCTTCCCTTCCTGGTATGTGGTATGGTGTCTTGTTCCAAGGTTACTCATCACCTCCCAGTAATCATTTAATCATCATCTTGTACAGGGGAGCAAAGAGAACTCACAGATCAGACAGAGAAAGAGAAAGGCACTGTGACAAGAATGACCACCAGAGTGTCACTAACACAAACACAATTTAAAACAAACAATCTAAATATTTGGCAAATATAAGGATGGTGTAGCCCACAGACAACATGGATGCTTGGTAACCAACTGCCACATTCCTTTAAAAAGGAAGGCTGCAAAGGCATCACCGTTTCTCTACAATGGGCCTTGATGAGCCCTTACTGAAATGCCTGTGAACCAGAATCCCACCCTAAAATCATATAACAAAGATAAACCAACTTTCCAAGTTCCTTTTTCAACATCTTTACTAAATCTTCACATTTTAAGAGGCAACATGAGCTCACATATTTTAACAAAGAAGAAAACAGACCATGGTAAGTTTCAATCATCATTAAGCAGTGTACGTATATTTTCTTTTTAAAAATTTTTCATTCACTCCAACATTATACAAACTGCTCAATTCCTGCCTCCCCTTAAATCTCAATCTTCCACCCCCCCATCTTTATTCTCCATGTATGGTTCCAACTAATTCCATTTATTTCTAAGGCATGGGTTCCCTTCCCTTTTCTAAAGATCCTAACACCATTTTTTTTATCTCCTTTACAATACTTAAACTTCCATTACCGTTGGTTTAGGTTTTGACTTCCATTTTCTAGCAACTACTGGTTTGGCCGGCAAAAGCATTAAACTTAGCAAGGCCTTAATAAGTCTAGGCAATTCAAATCCTATCAGTTCAAAAGAAAAATTCCCATAGTTACTACCATGTTCCCTCAACATTTCTGTCAAAAGTCTTCTTTATCTTTCAGCTGCTCCCATTAGGGGTCACCACAGTGGATCATAGGTCCGCAGAACAATAGGCAGTGGAGTATTTACAGTGTTGAGTTGCCAGCCCCACAGCCAACCTTCTGCTCTGCAGGAAATGTTGAAAATATGCCAAATCACTACATTATCAAAATTTCCTCTCTTCACCACTGTCACATCTTCAACATTTGCTATCTATCCAAGAAAAAATTCACTGTTAGTCTCTTTGTGGCATAGGAAAATAAAACCTTGACAAAGCTGCAAGCAACCAGAGTTCAAACAGCTGCTTTGGCATTTGTAGGAGCTGACAAGACTGTATGGGAGTCCGCGGCTGCTGCCAGCTCACTTACCCTGGTGGAGGGAGTGATGTGACTCTGCCAAGCCACATAGGTGACACCAAATAGAAGCATTAGATGTCTACCCTGTGGAGCTCAAGTCTATCGAACCCACATTGACATATGCAGTCACACTATGAGCTGAGGAGATTTCAGTGTACAAAGGCATGCTTCCCTTCAGTGGGCAGCTACAACAGGGCTCATAAAAGCCACTGCTAGGGGAGGTGCTCAGCTGAAAAAGAGGGTAGGCCTCTTCAGGACCAACAAATCTGGCCTGCTCCCTACTACCTCACTCGGTGCAAGCGGATGAGTTCATTAGTGATTTCTGGACAAGAAGGGCCACATAATTTTCCCCTTCCCAGGAACCCCCAGTTCCCATGACTATGGGACTGAGTGCAAATGAAGAAGCCACTGGGCTCAGACCTGTGGAGAGACAACAAAAAAAATCTGCTACTTTCCAAGTTCTTTATATGAAAGAGCAAGATTTGTCTTCTATGTTCTATATTGCGCATTATCCATTCACCCTAAATTTGCAGATAACGGTGAGTGAAAACTGTAGTTTAGATTAAAAACAATATTTACTGGAATGTTTGGAAAAAAAAAAAAAGATATGCATTTGGTGCTACTCTAGCCTTGGCAAATAGCATGCAAGGTTTGAAAACATCACAACTCTCCTACATGAAATCGCTTTTGCGAGGAAAAAAGTTTTCCAAGGTGAGAATTTAAAAGAAACTTAAATGCAGACGCAAATATATTGTTTGTCAATCTTTCAAAGACTTAATTAGATCCTAAGATGGAAAGATGGGTTTCTTAAGGGAATTAAGATAAAATACTCCCTTACAGATATTTTCACTAAAGTAGAAAGGTTAGAACAGGACCCCAGGAAAAGAGCATTTACAAAGTAGTCTTGATGAAAGAAAAATTATTCTTAAAAATAAAAGATATATCACCACATTTAGACATTCCATTTAAACAGGGTAACAACTTATGACTTCTGTCAGAGGTAAAAGCAACCAGGGAGAAGCACTTTTCATGAAAAGAAAATACTTCAAATTCACTGTATCTGCAGGTTCAAATGGACAGAAATAAGGCTAATTTCTCCAACATAAATCTTTTTAATGGCCTTAAGCAAATAATTATTTTAGGAAGCCCTGTAAAGGTTGTGGTGCTGTTTGTGGGCAGGTGTACACATATGCAGAAACACTAAGTTCAACTTATACAGGAGCCAAACTTGAATTAAATAAATATTCAAATAACCTTGATAAGGAGCAAAGTAATTATACATATATATATATATATATATATATATATATATATATATATATATATATATATATAAATATGCAAACACAGATACACATATATGAATGCAACTCATTTTTTTTTCAACTTATGTTTGGACTCTGGCTGAGGCGTGCACACTTAACTCGACAGCCCTTTCCCCTCTGTTCCCCAATTCCTTCAAGCGCCCAGCACTGCATTTTACCACATATAGTCTCTCCCCTTCTCATGGCCCTAATCGTCTTCACAAGTACCTGCTGTCTGACCCTCAGAATACTACCTACATCTATACAAGCTACCCCATATTAAGTTGCCCTTCCTCCAACTCTCCTTCTTCTTTATTTCCCCGATTCTCACCCATTTCCCCAGTCTTCTCTCTCTTACTTTCTTCTATATCCAGTGAAAGAGTTTCGGAACTGCATACAGACAGTGCTTGCTTCACATCATTCTGCCTCAAGTGGTTCTACCCGCTTCATTCGCCCTCGCTGTGCTCAAGCTCACTCCACTCGCCTACCCCCATTACCAACCACCCCCACATATACTGTATTTATACTCTATGCATCCAAACCACCGCCTCCTGCCACCCCCTAAATTCCCTCCAAAACCCTCCAATCAGATCTCTCTCACCTAACATTGACACATCCCACTAATCAGCCTCACCACCCTTTACTTTATACTTATTCTTATCTCTACACTTGCTATTAACCCTCCCATTCTACATTCATTCTAGTGTGCAACATATCACTACCTGCCTACACCCACTTTCTACACCGCGATACATCTCCTTTTCACTTCAACTCTCCTTTTTTTTCTCTATCTGTACCTCTTACCATCATACACTAACTTACATTAACTATATCCCTACACTTACAAACCCACAAGCTCATTTCTCAGAAGCTTACTCATTCCCCAGTCCCCCTGCTCTTTTTGCCACAATGACAACTCGCCTATTTAAAATAAAACTATTCCCTCAACTCTCTATCTCCCAATATAAAGACAAAACATGTCTATTTTAAACTCTTCAGGTCAAATACAATACATTCTATACTTAACCTACTACTCTCAGGGGATATACACCCTAATCCAGGTCCAGTCTCCAAATCCTCTCTCCCAAGCCAAACCATAACCCCATCTCCTCCATACCACACTTCTCAAGACTTGCTTCCCTCTTCTACCAGAAACTTAATTATGTTATCTCTCAATATTCAAAGTATCCTTAAAGTCACAGAACTACACTCCTGGATATCTCTCCACTCCCCCGACATTCTCACCATCTCTGAAACATGGCTAAAACCCCACATATCTGACAGTGACATCACACCCCCTGGCTATAACATCGTTCGCCAGTATAGACTTGAGAAAAAAGGTGAGGTGTAGCTATACATTACTCAAACCTATTCACCCTCTATCCTCTCTACCTAATTTTCACCCAGCCAAAGTCCTCATATTAAACTGCAAATTAAACAATCATAATTAGCCATTTGCTACCATCTATATACTGCCAGGCCACAACATCTCTATCCTTGAAAACGTTCTCTCCTGGATCTCGCATACTATTTCCTATGAAGCGATTATACTGAGAGATGTTAACATTGACTGGAACCTCCATGTCCTCTGACTCTCCACATGCCAGCATTAAATTATTTTGGCGTATCCCAACTTATCATAACCCCCACTCACCTGTATATATTACTGTAATACAAGCACTACACTTGATAACTGGATCCTCACCTATCACCCCCACTTCTACCACAACCCCTCCACACTCCCTGATTCCCTATGTGATCATCTCCTTATCTCTATCCACAGACACTCCCCCTATGGTCCAAATCCCATTATTATAAAGACTGTCACAAACTATCCAATTTCAACCTTAACACATTTAATCAAATACTATCCGCCATTAACTGGTCCTTTCTGCATAATCTCTCTCCAGAGGAAGCAGTCCTAAAATTCAATTCCATCTTAGTTGACACAACTCCCTTGCTCCTATCAGGAAAATTAGAACTAAATCTAACTTTGTACCTTGGATAACTCAACACACTCACTCCCTCATGCAAAAGGGGGATAGTACCTGGAAAACTGGAATAAATACAAATTCCCTTCAAACTTTCAGTGCTACAGAGAACAATGTAACTTGGTCAACCTCGACAAAAAAAATTTTTTACATTAATATTAACCATCACTCTAACCCAAATAAATTCTGGAGTACTAACAACAGGGTACTACATCCAGGTAACCTCTCTGCACCAAATCCCTTCTCTAACAACTCTGCCTTGCAAACTGCTACACTTCTTAACACCTTCTTTATCGACTCCATTCAGAAATTAACTAAAAAAAAAAAAGACACAAATACCTACCCCTCTACTTCTCCCCCCATCCACCCATTCAACCTCCTTTACTTTTAAGCCCATCCCCACTGCTTACATTAGATCTCTACTCAGTAAACTCAAACCATGTTCCTCTTCCACCGACAACTTACCTCCTCTCTACCTTAAACTTGCATCAAAAAGTATTGCATATCCCATGCCCATTCTAATCAACAGATCAATCCAAGAAAACATAGAATTTCTTCCAAATATCAGGGACTATAGGTTAGTTATGCCTCTTCATAAAAGAAGAAACTCCACCTACCCCTATCATTTTAGGGCCTATTGCTATCCTGTCTCCCCTTTCAAAGAGTCTCGAAAAATGTATTCATAAACAGCTCAGAAAAACCATGTTCCTCTTCCACCGACAACTTACCTCCTCTCTACCTTAAACTTGCATCAAAAAGTATTGCATATCCCATGCCCATTCTAATCAACAGATCAATCCAAGAAAACATAGAATTTCTTCCAAATATCAGGGACTATAGGTTAGTTATGCCTCTTCATAAAAGAAGAAACTCCACCTACCCCTATCATTTTAGGGCCTATTGCTATCCTGTCTCCCCTTTCAAAGAGTCTCGAAAAATGTATTCATAAACAGCTCAGAAAATCTCCTCACCCCACCCAGCGTGGCTTTCGCCCTAACCACAGCACAGCCACAACACTTGTATCTGTTACCACAGTATCTCTTCATCTTGAGGCAATAAACTAGTCTCATGTCTATTCCTTGGCCCCTCTAAAGTCCGACACTGTTGCCCACAACTTACTTCTGTCCAAATTAACCTTAATCTCTCCAACTCGTCTCTGCAGGTTCGCAAGCTACCTCACTAACAGACTTCAGGCTGTGAAATGGCTCTCAGCATCCTCCACTTTCCTTCCAGTCCACAGGAGTTTCCCCAAGGGTCCATCCTCTGACCCTTTTTATTCAACATTTTTAATAACAACCTCTATCAAGCCTGTCCTCACTCCTCCCTAATACAACATGCTGATGAATCTACAATAATTTCCACCTCTGACAACCTTCCCCACCTTCTCACCCTTACACAAGAATCTCTCCACTCAGTTGAAAAATGGCTAACATCCAATCAACTCCTTAATCCAAATAAAACTAGATTTCTCCTCTTCCTCCCTAAATTCCTCCATCAACTCAAGTCTTCCTTCACTGTTACCTCACTAAATAACAGCTATAGAGGTTGAATCCCACACTAAACTATTAGGATTTATAGTCGATGATCAACTTAAATTCAATCTACATATCCAAAACTGCATTAAAAAGACAAAAACGTGGCCGACTTTATAGAAATAAAAAATTCCTGACTAATGAATCCAAACTCTCTCTGGCATAAGCCTACCCACCGTATTTTACGCTGCCCCATTCCTCACTAACCTTCAAACGAATCTTCTCACCAAGCTTGAACTTGATTGTAATAACACTGCTAGATTTCCCACCAATCTACTTTAGCGCTCTCACCACTCTCTCTCTCTAAAAAACCTTGAATTTTGCCATCAACTCATTCTGCCTCAACTTCACATTACCAATTCGATATTAAACCAGCCACACTTCTGTCCAGCTCCGTCTACCCTCATCAGTCCCTAACTGTACACTCCGCAGCTCACAACACCACCTCCTTCAGATCTACATACCCAACAAAACCCATTGGTAAACTTCTCTATAACGACTCAGTCGCTAATGCTTAGAATAAACTACCCCGTTACAAAAAATCATTTCCAACACAAACTGTTTCAAAAAAATAAATAAATAAAGCCAGCAATCTACTAAACTCATGGACTTGCTCTTGCACCAACCCATGTTGAGCAACCTCTATCCATCTTCTTTGCTATCACCTACCCCTTCTTTTTATCCCTATATTCTACTCTCTACCAACCCTCCTCCACTTTGTTCTGCAGGACAGGCTATATAACTATCTCTTCAGTGCCAAATGTATTGTATATTATTCCTGTGCTATTCACATGAAATTCAGTGATCACGTATTGAATGAAGCTTCCTAGGATTACTGTTATACTGTATCCTATTACTGTTACTATGAATTTACTTATTAGGATGTCTTACTTATGTAGAATGATGCCTTATATCACCAAGACATTATACTTTAACAATGTATTGGATACAACTACATGTCCTTACATACTATACAGTTTGTTAATATTTGGTGACTATGTACGTGATGAAATTGTATGATATTACTATTTTACTATCTATATAATGTGTATCTCTAATTTTATTTATTTGCATTAGGTAGCGTATTTATCTGCATGTAAATGAAAGTGTAACTTTTTCCTCTGTGGAGCTTTTCTCCCCGGGCCTCCGCTGAAAATGGACATGTATCCAGTCGGAACATCCCGGTCAACAAATGTAAAATAAATAATACTATATTGTGATTACCTCAATAATCAACTTTATCTACCTTTTTGGAGCTTTTCTCCTTGGGTCTGTGCTGAAAAAGGCACCTGACCAGTCAGACTAACCCGGTTAACAAATGTGAAATAAATACACAAAACACACACCACACACACACACACACACACACACACACACACACACACACATCACTGGTTACCTACACAAAATGTAACCATCAATGTAGGGCCTTTTGGTCAAACTCTCTAACTGAACTTTTAGTGTTCAGGTTGTGTTTTACACAGTGTCTGTAAGCCCTCGCTTTTTGTCTTACCGATTCTACAGTGATTAAATTTCCTGTCAGTGTACTAAATGTGCTTTCAAGATGTCTGTTACTGATGACCATCTACTTTGTGTTTACTGTTTAGGGTAAATTAATTCTTAAAGGGTTGACCCTCTTGAAAAAAAAAGCATCTTCGGCCCTACTCTCCCAAAAGAAAGAGGCGTCGGCTCGACCAGTCCCGTCGGATCCGACCGCCAAGATTAAGCCCTCCTTGAAGCCCGTCTCCTACTCTACTCAAGCCAAAGCTCCACTCGTCCAGTCGGATCCGACCACGGAAGAGACCTTAGTCCATTGGAGGAGCCGAGGGAACCCTTTCTTTCTCTTCGTCTTCGAGAATGTCGGATTTGTTCTGATATAGAGGCCAGTGCTCCAATTTTTTCCAGTCCCAGTCTTTCCAGAATTTGTTTTGGCTCCAGTTGGCCGGTGGAGCCGGCGGCCATGACCCACCCCATTGCTATTCCTCCTCCGACTGCCCCTGTCGGCTCATATCTTATCGGCCGACGGCCGCGGGTAGAGCGGCAGGCACAGGCGTGGGGAAGGATGTTTGGATGTGCTCCATAGACTGACTGCCACCACCATCTACATCTACTTATGGACAAAGCCACCAGCCACATCCCTGGGTGTTTCTGGGATTACATTCAATTGGTCAAAGTCTGTCTGTCTGCTGCCCTCTAGCCGCATAAAGTTTATAGGAGCAGAGATAGACTCAAGATTGATGCGTGTCTTTCTTCCGAGATTTTTCAGTGTGGCTCTTATCAACTCAATGGACCTTTCAGAATCTCCACTCAATCATCTCATCATGATTCATCCACACAGACAACATGTCGGTGGTTTGGTATCTGAACAAACAAGAGGGACCAGATCATGTATCCCTCTGCAGAGGCCATGATACATAACTAAAAGTTTGACTGACAGCCAAAACACTGACAGCAAAATATTAACACTGCAAAATCTCAACACAGTAAAAACATCTACAAACAAAACTGAAGTTATACTAGGGAAGGTTTACATCCTTTCCCCACTGCTGTGTGTATATAAAATTAGCAGGGGGTGTGATGGAAGCAAAGGGGCTTGCCCCCTGCAAAAACACTGACAAAATATGGTTCAACATCAGATTTTTCGATAAGCCCCCTGCACCCCCACACATCTACATCATATGCATAGTTTAATGTGTGAACCCCCTGTTTTAAACTACAGAAGCAACTATCTTCTCCAGTCTGCTAGTAACACAGCTGCTAAAAACAGACTGCAAAGTTTTCCAGAATCTATTCTAAAATGGAAATAAACTATGCCTGCTAAAGACTGCTTTACTTTAGAGCTAATGTACCACATATGTAAAGTTATATCATATTTATCAATTAAAGGAGACTCTTCATCATAGGTAAAGTTTACAAAAGAGACAGCTTTCCCACTCTGGTTAGAGAAAAAGGCAGTTTTTAGGACATGTTTTGCAAGAACTGTAGAAATGCGCTCTAACAAGAGAATTACACAGCCTGCTCGTCTCTTTATGGAATGGAGACTGAATCTGCACTGCTTTTACAACATCCTTAAAAGGTGCAGCAGTTCAACCCCAATCATCTCTCTCTCCAGCTGTTCTCAGAGACTGAGAGGAACTGCCCACAAACCAAATAAAACACATTATCCCACAAAGTTTAATATTTCCATAAAGACATTTTCTGGAAAACACTATTAAGACAAATAAGAGAATTCCAGTAAAAATCTTGAAAGGAAAGGGGGCATACCTGCATTACATCTGGAAATCCTGCACTTCCACAGATGACTTAGAAAAAATAATTTTATTTTCATAGGTAGGTACTAGGCTATCGGCCCAAGGGCCTACGTAAGCCTAGCCAGCAAGGTCCCTGGCTTACACCACCCAAGAAAGTTATTTTCCTGTGCCACTGTCGAGCAGAGAGATAGAAGTGATCCCCAGGGTGAATTTCCTATTTCTCATCCACTCATCAAGATTTTTCTTGAAGAGAGCTAATGAAGAACTTTGCTTGACATACACAGGTAGCCTGTTCCAGAGTATGGGAAGTCTCTGGGACAAGAATCTATCCCTCCAGCATGTCCTGTTTATTGTGGTGACAAGGTTTAGGTCCCTAGAGCGTGTAGCTCAGAGGGATTGGGATTTCTTTAGGTGTAGCATGTCCAACAGCTCTGGGTTTGACATAGCTTTATATGTTAGGCAGAGATCACCTCAGAGTAGGCGATATGCTACGGAGTAAAGCTGGAGTTTTTTTGAGGCAGTCAGTGCAGGGCATTTGTTTGAGGCCAGTAATCCTCTTTGTGACGTACTTCTGTGGCCTTTCCAGCTGCTGCAGATGTCTTATGAGGTACATTCCAAAAGGGGCGTTGTACTCTCCAATGGGTCTAATTAGTGTCAAGTAGAGGGGAACAATGACCTCTTTTTTCCTGGATGAGAACCCTTTTATGATGGTGTGCCACGTAGAAGGACTTCCTGACTACTGTGGCGATGTGACTATCAAAGGAGAGACTACTGTCCACCTGGGTCCCAAGGTCTCTTATCACACATTCAGTGTTCAGTAGATTGCTGCCTATGTGGTAGTTTCATGGGTACAGAGTTTTTACCAAAGGGGATGACACAGCACTTTTTGGCATCGAGTTTGAGGTCATGGCAATGACACCAAGCATCTGTCTCAGCGAGGCCCTTCTGTAGGATGTCCACATCATTTGGGGACTTGACTATGGCTCCTAGTTTGCAGTCATCAACTTCATTAGCCAGAGACCTTCTGTGTCCCAGTACGGAACCCTGTGGTACTCCACTTGTCACTGCTTTGAGGTCAGATTTGGAGTCTGCAACTTTTACATTGTGGGTTCTGTCAGTGAGCCAGTTGGCAACCCATCTTGTGATGTAGGGATTTATACCTAGTTTAGTGAGTTTAGCTATAATTCCAGAATGGGGGATGGTGTCAAAAGCCTTGGCGAGGTCAAGATAGGCTGTGTGAACCACCTTACCCTCATCTACGGCTTTGGGGACTGCCTCAAAGAAGCTGATCAGGTTCAGGAGGCATGATCTGCCTTTCACAAACCCGAACTGGGTGGGATCCAGAGTTTGGAGGTTACCAATGTATTTGTTTATGAGTTCCATGGCCTTGCAGACAAGGCTCATCAGGCTAATAGGTCGATAGTTCCCGGGATCAGTGGTGGCTCCAGCTTTGTGGAGTGGGATAACTGTTGCTGTGCGCCATTCAGTGGGCACAAAGCCTGATGCGAGGCTATTATTGAAAATGGTGCTTAAGTGGGGAGCTAGTTTGTTCTGAAGTTCGTGTAAAACACAGCCTGGGATGTTGTCCGGTCTCATGGATGCTGTGTTTTTGGCTTTAGGGAGTGCAGCTTTTACCTGCGCAGTTGTGATTACAGGGACTCTGCATTCTTCCTGTATAGATATGGGCCCTTTAGGGGTGGGGGTGGGGGGTAAAGTTAGCACTGAACCTATCTGCCAGGATGTTGGCAATATCAGTTGGTTCTGTAATTTTCGTGCCTTTGTGCTGTAACTCAGAGCAGATCTGGGTGTTGCCATTGAGATTCTTGACATAGCTATAGAATGCTTTGTGGTTGTCCTTAGAATTAGTGGAGATTTTGTTTTCGTAGCTAGCTTTGCAGGATCTTATAAGGGATCTCGGCTTCTTACTGAGGCTGACCAGGGAGCTCCTCCACTCATGGGATTTTACTCTCTTTTGCAACAGTTTCTTCCTTCTGTTGTACAGTTTGTTTATGGCAGGGGACCACCAGATTGGCTTCCTTTTTTTGGAGGATAGTGTCTTGGTTCTGTTTGGGACAGCACGATCCATGCACTCGTGTAAGTGCTTATAGGAGTGCATTTGTGTAGGATTCAACAGTTGTAACTGTATTGTCCATCTGCATGGGTGTCATGAAGTTCACCACTTCTGTCTTAAGAAGCATGAAGTTGTCTTTGGAGAAATTTTTTAATGTGGTTTTCTTAATGGGGGTGGAGGCAGGATGTGGATATCAAGGGTGATTGGCTTATGGTCGGATCGGACCAATGAGGAGTTGACTTCGGGTGTGGAACACCGGTCACTCATGACTAGGTCTAGGATACTGTTGTCCCTGGTGAGGGTGTGGATAAGTTGATCCAGGGCATTGGAATTTATGAATTCCAGAAAGCATTGAGCTAAGGAGATGGTACACGAGTAGTTTTTCCAGTTAGTTAATGGTGGGGTAGTTGAAGTCGCCCATTATTAGGGTGTTTGGTTGAACCCTAATATTTTCCAGTACATCAAGAAAAGAGGAGTGGGAATCCTGGGGCATGGTGGGGGATCTGTAGCAAGCTACAATTTGGATTTCAATTTTGCCCAGAGTTACTTGCACTTGGATAACCTCGGATGCATTATGCTGAGCAACTAACCTGGAGGTGTGGATATCCTTAATGAATATAGACAGACCTCCACCTTTGGTGTTTCGGTCCAGGTTACATGGCCGAAAAGTGTGGCATGAGTTATAGCCTGGTAGTGCAGGGTTGCTCTCTGGAGCCTTGAGCCAGGTCTCAGTCACTGCATAGATATCGATGTTCTCCATTTTAAGGAGTGCCTCGAGTGAGTGCATTTTGAGATTTAGACTTCTAGCATTGAGTAGCACTACCCTCAGTTTTTGCTTGCCTGTTCCTGTTACAGTGGTGAATTTGTTACTTGAACCTCACCTAAAAAAGGCACTATAGGGGCAGCAAGAGCCTTAGCCAGTATCCGGAATCCCAGGGGCGATGGGTGCAAGCCATCTGTGGCAAAGCATCGTGGTCTGTCGACCATGTCATCCCAAGCAGACAGATACTGGATCCCCTTAGAATTACACCAGAAGCTTAGCCAATTGTTGAAGTCAATCATTTTGTCCTTGTACTGCGGTATCATTCGGGGTGATGGCAGAATACTACTCAGTGCTAGGGTCATACCTGCCTGGGCTACAAGATCAGAGAGCTCTTCCAGGTCTCTTTTCATGTAGTCCAGGAAGGTACATCTCAGGTCATTCACACCAACATGGACAATGACAGGGTCATATTTGTACTTGTTGTGGAGTGACCTGAGTGCGTGGGTTATGTGGTGGATCCTGGCACCAGACAGGCAGCTGACAGTAACCCCTTGTTTAGCCTGATGAGTGGGACATCAGTGTGCCTGACTATAGAGTCATCTATGACTAGTGTGTTGGGTACGTTGTTTTGCCTTATTGGCTGTGGTTGAGTGGTACACAGAGTCTGTGGGCTGTGTGTCATTTGGGTTGTGTTGGGGGATGGAGGTTGCTTGCATTTCTGCTTTGGAGGTCTCTGTTGCTTAGACAGATTATTACGGAGAGCCTCCGCGAATGTTTTTGTGTTACTATGTGTGGATTTTGGTGGTGTAGATTTAGTGACTATGTGACTTTGCCTTGCTGTGGGAGCGTTACTGATGTCACTACGTTATTTGACACCTCAATCACTGCACTCTCCTCTTTCTAAGTCACGCTGCCTTCTAGGGCCAAACCTACTAAAACTGGGTAGAAAGGAGTAAGGCCTCTCATCTCCAAACTCTAGCTGCATTGCTGAAATTAGCACAGTGAGCAAAAGTGATTGCAGTTTTCAAAAGGGTGGCCCACATTAAACAAGAAAATGAAAAAAAAAAAAAAGTATTGCAGACCAGTAGATGAAAATCCTTTGAAGACATCTAATACAATACACATGTTCACAGACTTCTACCAAGAAGTAATATTACACACACTAAGAAATAAATGCAGGTTCATAGGTTGGTACTAGGCTATCAGCCCTACAGCCTATACAAGCCTAGCCATAACAATTCCCTAACAGTGCGATTGATGTGATCCCTAGGGTGAATTTCCTCTCTCCCAACCAATCGTCAAGGTTCTTTTTGAAGAGGGCCAAAGAGGCGCTCAGCTTGACATGTATGGGCAGTCTATTCCAGAGTATGGGGAGTCTCTGGGTCAAGAACCTATCCCTCCAGCATGTTTTGTTCATTGTGATGACTAGGTTTAGATCCCTGGAGTGTGTGGCTCTGAGGGATTGGGATTTCTTTAAGTGTAGCATGTCCAACAGCTCTGGGTTTGACATGGGCTTGTATGTTAAGCAGTGATCGCCTCTGAATAGGCGATATGTGACAGAGTATAGCTGGAGTTTTTTTTTTAGACGGTCAGCATAGGGCATCTGCTTTAGACTTGTGATTCTTTTATTGAGGTATTTCTGTGGCCTTTCCAGTTGTTGCAAATGTCTTGTGAGGTACATACCAAACGGGGTGTTGTACTCTATAATGGATCTAATGAAGGATGAGTACAGTGGGACAATGACCTCCTTTATTCTGGTTGAAAAGCCCTTAATGATGAGGTGTGCCACATGGAAGGATTTCCTGACTGCTGTGTCCACTTGTGTCCCCAAGTCCCTTATCACACTTTCGGTGTTTAGTGTACTGCCACTTATATGGTAATTCATGGGTACATTGTTTTTCCCAAAGGGGATAACTATACATTTCTTGGCATTGAGCTTGAGCCCATGGCTCTGACACCAAGCATCTGTTTCTGTAAGGCCCTTTTGTAGAATATCCACATCATTTGGAGATTCAATAATGACTCCCAGTTTGCAGTCATCTGCGAACTTTGTTAGCCAGAGTCCCTTAGTGCTGGCCTGTACTTCAGAGAAGTAGATGCCAAACAAGAGCGGCCCCAGGACTGAACCCTGAGGTACTCCACTTGTCACTTGTCTGGAGCTGGATTTTGAGTCGGCTACTTTTACAGTGTGGGTTCTGTCAGTAAGCCAGTTGGCAACCCGAGTGACGTAGGGATTAATGCCCAGCTTAGCAAGTTTATCTATGATTCCAGAGTGGGGGATGGTGTCGAAGGCCTTGGTGAGGTCCAGACAGGCTGTGTGGACCGCCTTGCCCTCATCTATGGCTCTGGATACCGATTCAAAGTCAATCAGGTTGTGGAGACAAGATCGGCTCTTTACAAAACAAATTGGGTGGGGTCCAGTGTTTGACGGTTGCCAATGTCTTTGTTTACAAGTTCCATGATAATGCGTTCCATGGCTTTGCAGATCAGGCTTGTCAAACTGATGGGACGATAGTTCCCGGGATCCAAGGTGGATCCTCCCTTGTGGAGTGGGATAACTGCAGCTGTGCGCCACTCATTGGGCACAAAGCCTGAGGTGAGGCTATGATTAAACATGACACTTAGGTGAGGAGCCAGTTCATTTTGTAGTTCATGTAGTACACAGTCCAGGATGTCATCTGGTCCCATGGATGCTGTATTCTTAGTTTTGGAGAGTGCGTTTTTTTACCTGTGTGGCCATGATTACCGGAATATGGCAATCTTTTGGTATTGAGCTGGGCCCTTTAGGGGGTGAAGTTGGCACTGAATCGATCTGCCAGGATATTGGCAATATCCTTGGGATCAGTATATTTAATGCCATTCTGTTGTAGCTCAGAACAGATCTGAGCATTGCCATTTAGATTCTTGATATAACTATAGAATGTCTTGGGATTGTCCTTGGAATCTTTGGCAATTTTATTTTCGTAACTAGCTTTGGAGGATTTTATGAGGGATCTCAGCTTCTTACTGAGGCTGGTAAGGGAGTATTTTGCATCCTGGGATTTTCCTCTTTTCTGCAACAGTTTCTTCCTTCTGTTGTATAGTTTTTTTTATGGCAGGAGACCATCAGATTGGCTTCTTTTTTTTTTGGAGGAGAGCATCTTGGTTCTATTTGGAATGGCACGATTCATGCATGAGTGGATGTGCTTGTACAGTGCCTTAGTGTAGGATTCAGCAATCGAACTTTCAGTTCCCGTCTGCAAGGGTGTCATGAAGCTTTCCACTTTTGACTTGAGTAGCATGACGTTAGCTTTGGAGACGTTTTTATGGAGGTTTCCCTACTGGGGGGTGGGGGTGGGATGTGGATGTCAAGGGTGATTAGCTTATGGTCAGATCTGACCAACAAGGGGGTGACCACTGGCATGGGGCATCGATCTCCCATGTTGGTTATGACCAGGTCTAAGATATTTGAGCCCCTGGTGGGACTATGGATTAGATGATCCAGGGCATTGGAATTTATGAATTCCAAGAACCGTTGGGCTAAAGTGTTGGTGCCCGAATAGTTTTCCCAATTAATGGCAGGGTAGTTGAAATCACCCAGTATTAGGGTGTTTGGTTGTATCTTAATATTTTCTAGTATATTCAGAAAGGTGTAGTAAGAATCCTGGGGCACAGTGGGGGATTTGTAGCAAGTTACAATTTGTATTGCATTCTTACCTAGTATTAGTTGTACCTGTAGAATTTCAGATGCATTGTGTTGGGCAACTAGCCTGGAGGTGTGAATATCCTTGGTGAATATGGACACTCCTCCACCTTTAGTGTTTCGGTCCTGGTTTGGTGGCCAAAAAGTGTGGTAAGAGTTGCAGCCTGGTACTGCAGGGGTGCTCTCTGGAGCCTTGAACCAGATCTCAGTTACTGCACAGATACTTGATGTTCTCCATTTTTAGAAGTGCCTCGAGAGAGTGCATTTTGAGGTTTAAACTTCTAGCATCGAGTAGCATTACCTTCAGATTTTGCATGCTTATATCTGTTACAGTGGTGGTCTTGTCCTTTGAGCCTTGCCTAAAAAGGCATAACAGGGGTGGCAAGAGCCTTAGGCAGGAACCTGAATCCCAGGGGCGACAGGTGCAGACCATCTCTGGCAAAGCATTGCGGTCTGTAGATTATGTCATCCCAGGCAGAGAGATACTGGATTCCCTTTGAATGACACCAGAAACTTAGCCAATTGTTAAAGTCAATCATTTTGTCCTTATACTGTGGCATCATTCTGGGCGAAGGCAGGATGCTACTCAGTGCTAGGGTCATACCTGCCTGGGCCACAAGATACGAGAGCTCTTCCATGTCTCTTTTCATGTAGTCCAGGGAGGTACATCTCAAGTCATTCACTCCAACATGGACAATGACAGAGTCATATTTGCACTTGTTGTGGAGGGACTTGGGTGCCAGGATCCGCCACATCACGCATGCACTCAACAGGAAGCTGACTGTAATTTTCTCCTTGTTCAGCCTGGTGAGTGGGACATCAGTGTGCCTGACTATAGAGTCACCTATGACTAAAGTGTTGGGCACATTGTCTTGCCTTAGGGGCTGTTGTTGGGTGGCACACTGATGTTGTGAGCTATGTGACACTTTGAAGCTGAAACGCAAACACCAAACACAACCAGAGGTCCTTGTTGCTTGGGCAGGTCAATGTTAAGGGTCTCTGCATAAGTGGGTTTAGTGTTACTATGTGTGGATGTTGGCGGCGTGAGTTTTGAAGGACTATGTGTTGCTTGAGGTATAGTGCAGGTGTTAACCTTCTCCTCTTGACTGTCTAGCGCAATCAGTTTGGCTATGTAAGTGCATCTCTCGCAGGTTGTAGTGTTGGGTGGTAGGAGGAGAGGGTTGTCTGTGTACATGAAGCAATTGCTGCATTGCCCCAGTATGCCCAGATTCACCAGGTGGACTGGAGAAATCACCGGAAGCTGACCATTGGACATGCCTGGTTCAGTGTTTCTTTTGTAAAGTACAAGAGTTGCTTTCCCTTACCTTGGCAAATTACTTTGCAGTTATAGGTTGTTTAGTGCCTACGATTAATTTCTCATTATTAACAAGGAGAGTTGAGTGCTTGTATCAGTTTAAGGCTTCCTAGTGCTTTCCAGCAGGTTTTATAGCAAGTGCTAGTCACAGGGATTCAGATATTAGTGCTACTACTGACAAACCAGCTAGTTCTAAGGGGAAAGTTTGAAGAGCAGACTCTGGCACCAGGAGTAGTTTAAAGTGCTAGACTAATAGGCTAATAAAAGTGCAGGAGAGCAGAGAACTAGCAGTTCTGACAGAAAAAATTTAAGAGCACCGCTAGCATACAAAAAAGGTGTGTAAAGAAAGTTGCATAAAAAAATATAGTTTTGAGCAGTAAGAATAGAAGTCAATGTAAATTCTTATATACAGATGTCAGGACAAATGAGGGAGAGACGTGCTAGCTTCATCACAAAAATAGACTGCATTAAACAAAAGTGCTGCGCTAACATTTTGCAGGTTAAGTTTTTTTTTTCTATACCTTTTATTCTGGACTACCATTGTACCATTGTCCATTTCGTCCCTAGCCACTGGGGTGACAGCAATCATAAAAGCAACCAAGAGAGGTCTTTCCTACTTGGGCATACACACATGCCCAAAGAAAACTACCAGCACTGACCTGAAATTGCCAAGTCCCCACCCCCCAATTTTATGGTGACTAGTTGCATTCAAGTCTCCACTTGCATGGGTGCAGGGTTGGACAACTGGGTCCAGCAATACCCACCCAGATAAACCAGATGCCATAAGCTGCTTAATCCCTCCCCTATTGAGGTCTTCCTGCCCCTGAGCTGCTATTTGAATTAGGGATAGCTGAGTTATAATCAAGGCTTTATCTCACAGCATTACACAGCCAAGTACTTTGCAGGTTGAGTAAACCCATATGTTATGGCTTACTGCATAAAATAAGTCCCAAATATCCAGTTCACAACTGCCACTATATTTTACTAGTTCAACTAATCAATTTCGCAAGTTATTCACTCTCTCCATGGAAAACAACTTCCTCAGAAATTAAAATAAGACATAAAAATATAGCGCATACCATCACAATGCACCACATAACATTGTTATAGATACTCTAAAATGCATTGACAGACCACCCTTCAATAAACTGTGTCTGCTTCTAATGTGCAAGCTTGCATGAGCATACTATAAAGTTTGTTGGACTCAACAAATCAGTTTTATTTGTGAAGCCTAGCATCAGTGACATACTATTCCTTTATCCACAAAGCATTATTAATAATCCTTAGATCTAGCAAAAACAAGACCAACTACTTCATCAGCTTTGCTTAAATGACCAGCCAACAATTTATCACTTTAGCAATTAGCTTCAGTGATGCCAGTATATAACACAGCCGCTTGGCATACCATGACTCATTAATTTAAACAGTTAAATTACCTGGCAAGTGCAAACTATCTTAATTTGATACACAGAAGAATTGTGTTGCAAAGGTGCAAGCATCACTTATTTACCTTTAATGTGATATAACTAATGACTAATGCCACAAAGGAAAATCTGTCAGACTTCAAAGAAAGAAATTGTTAAAATTACTTCTGGGGTATCCACCATTAACTTTAATGAAGAAATAAAAACCTTAGATGAAAAGTTACAAGTTGATCCAATTTATGTTTAGACAACACTTTTTATTCTGTTCCTCACAACTCTATTTTGAGAGCTCTGTCACACTGGAAATTCAACAAGTATTTGGTTAGATGGCTTGCTAACTGGTTGGATAACAGGAAGCCCTGGATTTGTATTCGTGGACCAAGACTTAAGGAAACAAAAATCAATAACAGTGTCCCTCAGGGATCCCTAGTGGGATCCTTTTTACTTCATGTATCTATGTCAAGTTTTCCCCTACAGTCCAAATGCTGGGTAGAAAAATTTGCAGATGATGCCAAATTACAGGTATAGTTGCACTGATGGTAGGACATCAGCAACTGCAAAGTTATTTAGACAGATTATACTAGCTCAGAGTAATGGAGTTTCAATTTAAGTTTGCTAAAACTAAGTTTATGCATTATGGAAGAACAAATATTAGATATCCAAATGAAATGTATGGGGAGATTTGGGAGAGTGTTTGAATATTATCAGACCCTGGCATTTAAGCTGGCAACAACTTGTAGTTTTCTGACCATATAAACTGATGTCTTGAAATCATGTTACATTAACAAAGCAATAATAAAACTTTCAATGGATTATGGGAGAGTGTTCTGTAAACATTCTAGATTACAAATACATTAGAAAATGTGTTTTTAACAATGTGCAGAGGTAATCTGATAGGGGTATATAAAGGTTTTAAAAAAAAAAAAAAATCAGAAGATGTGTGGCATGTTGGGACTGAATTTTGTTATTCCCAGTAACTGTCCACAAATAGCACTAATTTGGTTAAGCTAGGGAGAGTAAATTCAAAACCTGGAGTCATGTTTTTCACTTCAGACTGGGTAGGTAAGAAGGACAAACTATGTTTAAACAAAATCAAACAAGAACAAAATCTTCTAAGTTTTAAAAAAGAATGTGGATTTATGGTTTGGTGATATGGTCATGACATAAGAGAACTGATTGGAACAAGGCCTACAGTGATGTCATCTGAGGTCCTTGTCCTTACAAATGCACTGGAATCATTATGTGCTGCCCAACACTGCAGAAGTGCATAATTTCTTAAACTTGTAATACAGTTCTAGCTAAAAAAAAAATTAAACTATTTCTCAGATAGGATGCTCACTGCCACAGGACTGCAGCAGAACTGGTCACCACACAGCAGCCAACATCCTTTTCATACTTTAGCAGCACAGAGCAGCTGGATACAAAAAAAACATTTTATTTCCAGTAATCACTAATTTATTTATTTATTTTACATTTATTAACCTGGCTAGTCTAACTGGATACATGTCTATTTTCAGTAGAGGCCCAGGGAGTTTGTTGTTTGTCTTTCGGCTTTTCCCGGTTAGGGGTCGCCACAGTGGAACTCAGGTCCGCTAATGATTGCCAGTTTTTTTTATGGTGTCGAGTTGCCAGCCCAATGCCCAACCTGCAACGAAGGCACGCCCATTCAACATGTCTTTCGTACGCCCACTCAACCGCAGGGAGGACATGCAGACTCCACACAGAAGGCACTCCCAACCCAAGCCGAGAATCGAACGGGAGAGCCTCTTGCTGTGAGGCAACAACGCTACTGCTGCACCACCGTGGAATGCACTATTAGTAAGAAAGTTAAACTGATGAAACCACAGAGGGCTGCAGCAATAAACTCCCAAGAAGCTTCATCCTGTTGTCTTGCATTTGATTCCTTCAGTTTCCACTTGTGTAATCTGTGACTGAACAAGTTACTTACATAATTAGTCCAATGTTCCATGTCAAGAGAAACACATATAATGTTTAATGGGATTCACTTCATAATCTCAAGACTGAAATCTCGAATTTCAGTTTTTCGAGACCATGAAATCGAACCAAAAGCCCAAAACCGTGAAATTTAAAACACTGAAAACACAGCAAACACCAGACCACACATATGCCACAACATACACACCACAAAATAAACAAACAAAACAACACATATCCACAAACCTACATCACAAATAAGTAGGGAGGCAAGCCCTCCTGCAACCCCCATGTGGGGGGCTGTGCCCCTCCCACTTATATATACTAACTCCGAGATCACACAAACAGAAAACAAAAGCAAACTCACACACACACATTCTGCAGTCCCTCACACACACATCACACAATCAGCAGACTCGCATACACTCAGACTCCCACCCAAAACCCTTACAAAACACTCACTTACCTGTCATTACACCTAAATCCACACATGGCACCGCACACCATCCACATACAATCCCAGCCATTATGTAGCATAAAGCCATAACTGCGAATTCGAAATATTCAAATTCGCGATTATGTACCTTCGCTATTTCAAAACTTCGACTTTACAGTCTTGAGAAACTGAAATTTGACATTTCTGTATTTCGAGATTATGAAGTGTTTCCGTTTAATGGGCTATCCCCACTGACAAATTAGTACAAACAAAAACTAAATTAATTTTAGCAACTGAGTAGGGTTTAATCCTTTCCAGCCAACCATATGCTGGGAGAAAAGCTCCAAAATTAAACAAATGTAGCAGAAATAAAAAGCAGTAAAGCAACAAAAACTAAAAATGTTAAATACAATATCGCTGTAGGCTAACATAGTAGTGACTAGCATCAAAAGAAAAATGTGTGCAGGTTTTAGCAGTACAGTAGTTCTAGAAGCACATATCTGAGGTTTAGAGGTTGACATTTGATTTGTAGAACAGTAGGGAAGAAATGAAAGATTCTAGCTAATTATTACGTCTGCTCAGAATTTTACACTTGTATAACATAGTTGGCATACATACAGAACTGATTATAACACACCAAAAAGTTTATTATAAAGCTTTCGGGTCTCGGTACCGGTACTGATGAAGGGTGTGAGACCCGAAAGCTTTATAATAAACTTTTTGGTGTGTTATAACCAGTTTTGAATATTTTGACAGTGGCACCATTATTGTCTACTATACATACAGAACTGACGATGCACATGCCTGGAGCAGGAGTAGGGTTCCAAAATATGTACCATACGGAGTTTCACAGAAAAAGAGAAGACTGGAATATTAAAGTAGAAGAGGCTTTATTAATCCCACTAAAGGGGGGAAAAAAACAGTAATATTATACAGTTAGTGTTAATCTGGGTTAATACATGGGCATAGCCATTGTGTTTTAAGGAGTAATTTTAGTTGGCACTTGAAGAGTGGTAATGATGAAAGTAATTCTAGGTTGCTGGGGAACCCATTCCAAATCTTCCCCACAGAATTAGAGAAGAGAGAGTCTCCTGCCTTATTACGGGATTTCTGGATGGTTACAAGTAATTTATTTGCTGAGGGAAGGATAAAAAGATTTCTATAGGGAGAGATTAGACTATTGAGAATAGGAGTATTGTTGGTATGAAAGATTATCTTATGGGTGATAGTAAATTGTTGAAATAGTAGCTGGTTTTGGAGTTCTAGCAGTCTTAGCTGTTTTAAGATTTATACAGTGATGGGTTCTAAATGGTGAGCCAGTGGCAAATCTGGCAATGTTGTTATAAGAAGTTGCCAGTTTGTTAAGGTTAGATTTGGAAAGATTAGTATAAATAGGCGAGGCATAGAGGAGGGTAGAGATTAGGTGGGTATGGGCGATGGTGGTTCTGGCTTCAAGGATAAGGAAAGATTTAATCCTATAGAGAGTGAGCCACGTTTTCTGTTAACAGTTTTAATAGTAGTGTTAATGTGTGCGTCAAAGTTAGGATTTTGATCAATTGTTACACCTGTTTGGTGGTCAGGTCAGGTGCAATTACAATACCATTGCTGGATTTAACAGTGAGATTAATAGGGGAGAACTTCAGTGTTGGGAGTAAATATCAGTAATTTAGTTTTTTTTTGGGGTTTAGTAGGAGGCAACGTTGCAGGAACCATTTTTCAACTGAGTTAAATACTGTTTGAGCAATGGTTTGGAGTTCAGCAGATGAGGTGGCAGAACACACTAGAGTGGAATCATCTGCATATTGTATGCAGGTGGCTTGAGGAATATTTATCTTTAGATTGTTGATGAAAATAGAGGAAAGGAGAGGTCCCAGGATAGAGCCTTGTGGGACCCCAAGGGTAATAGGAAGAAGAGTGGAAAGGTTATTGTCCCAGAGGACAGCTTGCTTTCTGTTTTCTAAATAGGACTTGAACCATTGTAATGTCTGAGAGTTGTTTTAGTATGTCTAGAAGTAATTAATGGTTCATCATATCAAAGGCTTTTGATAAGTGTATGAAGAGTGCAGTGGAGAGCTTGTTGTTGTTACGAAGCTTGTTGATGCAGTCAGAGTAGGATAACAGAGCAGTAGTAGTACTATGGAAAGGCCTAAAACCATGCTGACAGTAGGTTATTTTGGAGAAGGTGATCAAGTAGTTGGTGGTGGATGCATTATTCCATTATTTTGGCTAGAGCAGAGAGTAGGGCTGTGGGGTGAAAGTTAGACATTTTGATTGAGTTACCACCCTTGTGAAGTGGGATTATGTGAGACATTTCCCAGAGAGATGGGATGGAACCTTCGGTAATGGTTCTGTTGATTAGTATGGAAATAGGATAGGAAAGTACTTTTGCTGCGATTTGCAGGTATTCAGCTGGTAGGAGATTGGTTTAGTTGAAAGGTAGGGGGTGTGCTAGTCATGGGGAATTTGAGGGTTGAGCTAACAGGAGGTAAGGAATTAGCAAGGCATTGTACAGTTTCTGTAAAGAAGGTACTGAAAGTGTCAGCAATCTCCTTAGGAGTGTTTAAGGAGAGACTTGAAGGGGTTTGAGTCTTAGAGTGGCCTGGGTGTAAGTCTACTTATAGCTGACCAGAAAGTTTGTGATCTTTGTTGATGCTTGTCTTGGAGTTTAAAGTAGTAGTTTTTGTTTATCAAGGAGTATTGATTTTTTTTTGTGGCATTTCTCAAGTGTTTATAGTTCTGGTGATCGGTTGGGTTTTTAGTACATATCTATTTAGACGAGATCTTGTTTCTTAACAGGATTTGTGTCTTGTCTCTTTAGAGCGCCATGGTGCTGCTTTGCTTCTGGTTCTAATCGATCGACTAGGGACATGGTATTCCAGTATTTGTAAGAATTTGAAGTTAAAATAGGATACTGCTTCCTCAAGGGAGAGTTGTTTTAAGGGAGACCAGTCACAGGCTTGTAGCTCAGCTTGGAAGCTTACAGCATTAAAATGTTTTTTTTTTGTGTAGTTTTAAGGACGGTTTGGTTAGGAATGAAGGTTTTTTGCCTAATTATATAAGTAAGGAAGTGGTCGCTAATATCATCAGGAAGGGTATCTGCTATATAAGAGAGGGGATTTTTTTTTTACTAGGATCCAGTCTAAGGTACTCCCTTTGCTACTGGTTTTATAGATTCTGGTTAGGGTGGTGATAATTTGAGAGAAGTCATATAGGTTTATATGGACTGAAGGTTTGTTTGAGGTACACCAATTCCAGTATATATTAAAGTTACAAAGTACTATGGTTTCTTGTGGGAGGGAGGAAGAAAGCCATCGGAGGATATTTTTAAGGGTATTGATGTTATTGCCTGTAGGTAGGTAGGAGCAGATTATGTAAATAGATTTGCTAGCATTGACCTGAAGTTTAGAGATAAGGATTTCTACATTATTATCTAAAGGTATTTGTAAGTCTACTGCAGAAGCATGGAGCTCAGATTTATACAGAATTGCTTCCCACAACCCTTTCTGGTTGTATGGTCTAATCTTATTATATTATAACCTGGTGGGATTACTTCATTGTCATTTGTTCCTGGTTTGAGCCAGGTTTCTGTTAGAGATAGGACATCAAAGGAATGTGTGTCAAGTACAGCATGACGTTGGCTAACTTTACTGTTTAAGCTCTGTATGTTAAGATGAGCTATGAGTAAGGAGTTTGCAGTTTTAGTGGGGTGAATGGGGTGGTAGGCTGGGGATGGTGGGGATTTAGTAGGGTGTATTTGTTAGGTCCTGGGTTGGGATGAATATCACCGTGAAGTAGAGAGTGTTGTTGAAAAGTAAATGAGAACTTAAGGAGTTTGCAGAAAATATACTGTGATTTTCTGGCCTGTTGGAAAGTAATATGGGCTAGCCTATGATGCTTTGGGGAGAAGTAGGTTGAGGTAGAGGTGATGTTAGCATGGCTGCGGGCAGTTGGTTGACTGAAAGGTGATGTTTGTTTTAGTGGATGGAGGGATCCAGTAAAATGTATGTTGTCATACAAGGTAAGGATAAATAGTATAAGTAGTATGGGTGTTACAGCAAGAAAGAGAAACAGATTTGTAAGTTTTGGCTGGTGTGATGAGGGCATGGTAAGAGAGGATAGTGTGAGGTCAGAAAAAGGGTTGTTAATGAGCTAGATTGGAGAGAGATAGTACAGTAGCACAATTAGTATGAAGAGTAGTGAAAGTATGGGTGTATGTATCTACTGTTTAGGTGAAAGTAATTTGGTAACTGGATAATTAGGGGAAGGGGTGTGGCCTCTGATTTATAACTGTAGAAGCAGTGGGGGTAGGGTAGGGGAATGGAGCGGGTAGAGACAAGTAGTGGAAGAAATGTCGAGGAAAACAATCAGTAAGAGTGAGAATTCAGAAGGTAAGTTTGTAGAGTTGTGGAGTAAAGTATAAAGGTTTTCAGGGATGGAATTGGGATGTCAGAGGAGTGCTGAGTGGAATAATATCTAGAGGGACACTAATTAAACAGAGAAATTAGTAAGCAGAAAAAGGCTGGGAACTCAAATAGGGAGAAGCAGGTAATGAAAGGAAAAAATAAATAGGGCTGAAAGCTAATAGTATAGCATCACCTGGTGGCTGGACACTTAATGGCAGCAGGAGAGATACAAAAATGATCCCCGAAGGGGGATATCAGGCTAGGGTAATGGAGGGAGAAATCCTGGTTAGGAATTTGGGGGGGGGGGGGACAAGGAGCTAAGGGTTAAGTTAAAGCTAGAGGAGCTACAGGTTAAGTTAATGCTAGAAAGGAGGAGATGTGGCTGCTGGCTAACCTGGCAGGGAAGGTTGCTTATCCTAACAGTAGTATTCTAATATATATAGTAATAATAAGCAAAAGCACCATTACAGGACATACATTCACTGTTTTTCTTTCAGGGAAAATGACTCTCAGAGAGCAGAAAGGCTATGGCAGTATTCAGGACTATGATTCTTTGGCATCTAGCAGGGCACTTCTGGTTCCAAGAGGCATACAGTTTATCATATGTACTATATCAATGCAGCATAACGTTCTTAGTATGTCTAGTTCATTGTGTGCTCTAAATTCTGGAGCTACTATTACTAAATAAATCTATGTACTCCCATGTATCACTACTGGTGAGGAGTACCAAAGTCGTACCTTATGGATTTCTCTCCAGGATGCCCCAGTAAAACTACTTCAAGCTTAAAAGAATATTCAGTAAACAAAGACACAAATAAACAGAACCGTTAAAAAACAAAATATACCCTTTCTCTGCACAGACATTTGTAGATGCCAGACTTGAGTACCAAATGTCACTATGGAAATGCAGCTACAGCAACAAAGTTACACTGTAAAGTGTTGCACTTACACACGGTCTGGGCAGTCAGCTTAAGAAGCCAAACTACAAAAACTTAAGTACCACACAGGAAGAAATATGGGAGAGGGGAAGCATTATGGAAACACTTAAGGCAACTCCAAGGAATTAAAATCCTGGAGGCAAGTATACTTTTCAGTGAAGCTACCCCACATACAGTCAGAAAAAAGAAAAAAAACAGATGTCCATGCAACAACTACAGAAAGGGATGCCAAAGAGGCTGTAAAATCAAAAAGAAGGGGCAAACTGAAAATTCTTCAGAAAGATGCAGTTCTAGCATGATGTACAAATAATTATCAGTTAACAAGAAACTGCAACTTATCTAAAAGATAAGAAAACAGGCACACTGTGTGGGTTAAACAGTTACTAATGATTAAAAAATAGGTTTCAAAGTATGCAATGCTACAAGAGTCAACTTACAGGTTAAGGTAAAGTTTTGACACTGAAGGTGCCAATGCTGAAGCATTTTATGACAAAGACTGCATGCAGTATCCTGCAACTTTGATCTTAGCCTACAGACAAGAAAAATCTAGTAAGGGCATCTAAGGCTGGATTTAAACAAAATCTTGCAAATGCACAGCATACCAAGAGTTTTACAGCTAATATTAAACACAGACATCCTGCAACTCAGGTTTTAGCACCTGAAATGTGCAACTAAAATGCTACAATACTGCAGGAAGGCTCACAGTAAATATTTCCTGACAATTGTAACATAACACAGACAGTCAAGGAAGAAAACCCGCTCTATTCATAAATTTGTTCGGCAAACTACCAAAAAAAACAAACCGGGATACTTGGGATTAACATGGCTAGGCTTGTAAAGGGTCTACGGCTGATAGCCTAGTAGCCTACTATAAACCTGCATCAATAATTGGTAGACTTTCAATAAAAGACAAAGGGTGCACTGGGGGGACAACAACTACAACCTGAAGCTTGCTGTGACTATAGGACACTAGTAAACAAAACAGGCCTTGGAGGTAGAATGGAAGTTTCCTGAGCTACAACAAACAACTTAACACTAAAACTAAAATGCAGCAGGAACAGGAGAAACAAGCTACACATTAACCTCATGAGTCATACTAAAAGAAAAAAAAAAAAAAAAAAGAATTACAGTAGCTATGCTCTGACTTTTCCAAATACTAAATAGGAGGTTAATGCTTTCATTTCTGTTAAAATTCTGGATGAATCAACCACCAAAACCAGCAGTGTGCAGTTAAATATTACGGTAGGACAGTAATGGCGAACCTATGACACGCGTGTCAAAAGTGACACACCACAACATTCATCAGCACCAGAGTTACCAAAGAAACTGCTTTTGCATTTGTTGCTTGTGTGAAGTGCATTGAATTATTTTGTGCCAGGAGCCAGTTCAACAACACTGCTACAAAGGTAAGGAAGTTATTAGTCTCAAAGATTATTTTGGTATACTGTCTCAATAGAGTCTACAAAGGGCAATACTGACATTGTTTTCTCTTCGTGGTTACACTTCTGCAAAGGGCAAGTGCTCTGCATTTCTAGGAGTTTGCTGTTTTACATTCCTCTCAACTGTCCCGCTTAACCCCTTCTAAATCTGGCAATTTTTTAAACTTAATAATTACAATAATTAGGTTTATAGGCAAATTTTACTTCAGAAAAGCAAGCTAAAGAGGAAGGTGGGATAAAACTTGCCACACAAAGTATGTGTGGGGCAGGGGACAAAACCTTGAGCAGTACTTAAGAGTAATCTGTCAGAGAATTAAGAACCCAAATAGAGTGAATGTTTTCGCAGGCTCTTCTGCTAGTGGACAGAAAATTCTATAGTAAACAGATGGTGAACTGAACTAATATGGCATGAAGAAACAAAGAGCTACATCCAAAGACACAGAAAAAGGAGTTTTACCCACCAGAAAATGTTAAGGGCTTCACAGAGGCCTTCCTATGGAAATCACATGGTCTGAAGTGTCTAACAGTGAACAAAGATTTTGCTTTCAGTTGTGAACTTTATTTCACCATTTACATACATTTTTTTCTTTTTCTCACACGAAAGCATCCCCACCGATTGTTCATACCACTTCAGCAATGCTTACAAATGTATACGCAGGTCTGGTTTTAACGGCTTGCTTACTTTGGCATAAGCTTGCTTTCAAATACTGCTCACACTGGAGTAAGTCACTTACACTGAGAGCAAATCTTTGGAATTGGGCCCAATGACTTGTTCTACAACAAAAACTAACCAGCAAGCACATACTAAAGCACCATCCTGTTAAGAGAAAAGTCATGTTGGGTTTCTCTCGGTTCAAAAAATTATGCTGAATGCTACAGGTCTGAGATGCTCATTTTCACACAGTGTCCATCAAATAAGTATTCTAGCATTCACACTTCCCAATAACATTCATATCAAAAGATGAACAGTTTATAATTTTTGCAGGTAATAACTCTATTATAAGTGGTACAACAAAGGACTGAAGAAAAGGTTTTCTTTTCTTACTCCAAGTAATCAAGCTTCTCATCCTGGTCTTGTACTTGTGAGCGAAGAGAGAATGACCAAGAAATAAAAATCTGATTTTTCAAAAACATATTATATAGCTAGACTACAGGCCTTACTTCAGTACCCATTACCCAAACAAATGTGTCTTTCGGCTTTTCCCGGTTAGGGGTCGCCACAGCGGAACTCCGGTCCGCTAATGATTGGCAGTAGATTTTTAAGTGCCGAGTTGCCAGCCCTGATGCACAACCTTCAACAAAGGTACACCCATTCACGCATGTCTCCACACAGAAGACGCTTTCACTGAGAATCAAACAGGACAACATCTTACTGTGAGGCGACAATGCTACCGCAGCACCACCACCACCGCAGTATCGCAAATAAACTAAAAATTTCAGCACAGGCAAAAAAACTTAGAAGATAAAATATAAAGTAAAAGTATAAAACAAGCAATTTATTGATAACCCAAAAATGTTTTATAGAGAATTGGGAAACAAGGTAAAAGGAATTGAAAGACTGCCAAAAAAAGAAGAAATAGTTGCATTTTGGAGAAGTATCTATGAATATCTTATGGAACAAAGATGTGAATGGATAGAAGTAAAAGAATAAGAAGCTTAAAGGTTCAGTATATGAAATGTGATGAAGTAACAGCCAAAGAGATCGAAACAAAGTTAAGAAAAACCTCTAAATGGAAAACCTCAGGCCCAGATGCAGTACCTATCTTTTGGTTAAAAGTATTAAAATTTTTGCATGAAGATTTAACCATGAATAAGAACTATTTATATGCACACCCCAAACAAGACACCAACTTGACTAACAGCAGTCAAAACAATGCTCCTACTTAAGAGTGAATTTGCAAGCAACCCCAAAAATTATAGACCAATAACTTGCCTTCCGATGACATGTAAACTACACATAGGAAGTGATGCTGGCAGAGTTTACAGTCATTTAGAAGAAAATTCAATTATGGCAGTAGAACAAAAGGGCAATAAAAGAAAGTCATACGGAGCAAAGGATCGTTTTGTTAAATAAAGTCATAATGGAGAACTGTAAAAAGGGGAAGAATGTAAGTATGGCATGGATTGACTACAAAAAAGCATTTGATAGTATCCCACATTCATGGATAAAAGAGTGTTTAAAAATGTATAAGATACACCCTACACTGATCGACTACATTACAGTGACCATGAAAGCATGGCAGACCACTTTGCCATTAAGCCATGATAAAGGACAGATTATTATCCCAGGGATAAAAATTCAAAGGGGGGATATTCCAGGGCGACTCTCTGTCACCATTGCTATTCTGCTTTTCCCTTAACCCATTAAGCTGTTTACCTAACAGCTTAGGCCTTGGCTATAATTTGCCTGCTAGAAAACAGCAAAGTGTAAAGACTTCTCACCTCCTCTTTGTCAATGATTTAAAACTGTATAGCTTATCAGATGAGAAACTAAAAGCACTACTACATGTTGGTTTACAAAGTCCATTGAAAATGAGGAAGAAACAGACAAACGTAGGTTTTGTAAAACTGAATTGGAAACAGCCGCACACCTTGCTGCTGGTTGTGATATACTAATGGCAGAAGGACCGTATTCTGAAAGGCATAATAATGTGGCAAGACAATTGGGATTGTGCAAACATTATGGTACTGAAGTGGCTGAAAAACACTGGAAACATGAGACACAAAGCATCATAGAAAATGATAAAGTCTACATCACATAGGATCACCTATTACCAACAGTTCAAAAGATAGATGCTAGAAAACCGTATATAGTGGTCCATGAAAAGAAGACAAAAGTAGCACTGATCATTGATATCACTACACCCAGTGACTACAGTGTGTTGCATACAATGAGACACAAAGTCATAAAATATCAGGATCTGATAATACTAACAAAAATCAAACCTAGGTGAATCAGATGTACTATTGCAGTACCAAAGGCAACCATTCATTTTGTTTTTTGTCCCCCTTCTGCCTCATTCTCTCTCGCTTTTCCAAGTGCCTTTATCCATCACAGTGTCTACCAGACTTTCTTAGAGCCCAAGACGGTCTGTTTTAAGGCTGGTGCCAGAGTGGAACCTAAGGGCATGTGGGGGGGGGGGGGGTCGTGCCACTGACTGTTTCCACTGCAGGATTTATTCACTTATGACGTACCCCTTGATTCTCCCCCTTTCCCTGTCATCTTTTATACTTGAGGGTTACTCTTCTCTGTATGCACACTTTCCCAGAAAGAACACCTAGATGAATGCCCACCACCCTTAAGCTGGGCACACCCATCCTTCCATGACATCACCTCAGATGCCTGTGCCACTAATCAAACCCAGGTCGCCCATGACATAATTAGGATGTTATCCCTTTATGCCACAGTTGACCATTCATATTTTACCCTTAGAGCACATTTTGCTGTTTTTATCCAACTATCAAGCTCTAAAACTTGACGCAGCAAAGGAGCGGTGTGGTAAGACTCGTTTACTCTGTAGTGTGAATAACAACCAGCAAGTAATTGAGTCTGTCACCAGTCAAAAAACATTTACGGGAAATACAAGAAAAATAAAAACTGTGATTCTAAGTGAAATGGAAAGCAAGCTTCCCCAACCTTCCCTACATTCCATATGCACTCAATTAATGAAACAACATTCAAGATTATACAACCTCAAGACTAGCTCTGTGTTTTCAATTAAGTCGTAAGACTTGCTTAATCACAGTTTCCATAAAAATAAATAATGGCATGCAGAATCCTCAAGATTTTTATTTTATTTACTAATTTTTTTTGGAACAAACATCCCAGTCTAGAAAATCACACCTACCTTCTCTGCTGCCACATCTATTGCAGACTGGTTATAAAATGAAGTGACAGTCCTGGATCTTTCTCTTGCCATTTCATGGTAGTCAGTAGCTGAGGTAGACCGCCAGCGCAGTTCAGACTGAAGAGGTAGATTCTTAGGAATTCCCCCTACTCTTCCTGCCCTCAGTATATTGAACATCATCACCATCATCCTGAAAATATTAATATGCTTCAATTCCAAAATAAGCAAAAAATACTACAGCATAGCATTTTTCATAAAGGATTTCCAGCTCCCTCAGCTGTCTAATGCCCAGGTATGGCTAACCAGTACAATAATAATAGATCTGTCCTAGTTGAGATAATGCCACATTTTTTCCTTTGATTTCCAAAATTGCAATTTAATATCATAAATGATAAAAATGCTGTCAAAGAATACATTACTGCCAGCTTCTAAAACTGGAACCATCTTCTTTTAAATATGGAAAAGGTACTCTTTCATTAAATTATGTTTAGAGTCTAATACAAGGATGCCCTTACTATTGTAATGTCTGCGAATTTAGTGATCTTGTAAACTTTCAGACTCCACTGATAAAGATAAAATACAGTTCAAAAAGTGTATACATCAATGGTGGAAGTTTTTGATTGTGGTGTAGTATCCTTAAGTCCTACCCTTGTCACAGCATAAGCCACTCCAAACTGAGGTTGCCAATGGTTACTCCTTAACTGACACACTTAATTCAGGGATCATGCTGAATAGTGACAAGCATGCAGCCCCTTACCAGTTATAATACCCTAATATAATTTCCCTTGCACTACATGGGCACTACACAACAATCAATTATAGTTCGTTGGCACATACATCCTTCCTGCATAAAGTATCCTACAGTCATTTACAGAAATACCCATTTCATTAGCTTGCAATGTTACTATTAATACACTTATATTCCAACCCACATTAACTGCAGTGCGGAAAAAAATAAGCAACAAGAAGCAATACGTACTTCAGCTAAAAGGCAGGGTCCACGGAACAATTTTATCCAACACAAAGATATTAACCCCGTTTCAAGGCAACTGCTCCAGGTAAATGTATAGCTCACCTGTTTACCCCCACCCAAGTCACCCCTCACCCTAGTTACACACCCAACAGTATGTGAAACAGCAGTTGTTTGCCATGCTCTGCCGTTCTGAGACAGAGCTTTCCACACCCCTTTTCGCCCTCTCAGAGGGTACTAACCAACGCGGGACTCCACGACTCCTGAGCAACCATTACAACCTACCCAACGAACCACCACTGCCCGGAAAAACAAGTGACGTCAACACAGCAAGCGCACGCCCGCGCAGTGAACGAGTCTAAGTATTGAGGACACGTTTTTGTATGGCGCAGCCGTAGTGGGAATGAACTCACGCGCTGTCACTTTGTGTGTACTTCACGTGGTTGTTCTTCTTTCGGCTTTTCCCGGTTAGGGGTCGCCACAGCGGAACTCCGGTCCGCTAATGATTGGCAGTAGATTTTTATGTGGTGTAATACTTTATTTGCTTTGCTTTTAAAGTATGTTGTGATGTACTTTTGCAACTTTTTGTTTATGATTTCTTTCTACTATAAAATGTGTTTTCATTTCCATAATCACTGTATTTTGTGCGTTCTCCAAAACCCATGAAAGTAATTAAATAAAGCAAAATAAAAATTACCTTTAAAGATGCTTCCAGTTTACCTTTGTGTATGTATGTATACAGATAGGTTCATAGGTGGTTACTAGGCTAGCGGCCTTAGAGTCCTTACAAGACTAGCCATATTATCTCCCACTTGTTCTTGGTTAGATGGGCATAATTTGCAGAGGGGGTCTATGATAACGCCGACTACCCCTGTCCATAAGGGACATGGGTGCCACCCCGGGTTGCATTTGCAGTCTCCCATTCATTTGTCCAGGTTGCGCTTGAATAGGGTCAGTTAGGAGCTCACCTGAACTGGAAGTTTATTCCAGAGTAGCGGCAATCTCTGTGAGATATATCTGTCTCTCCAGCATGTTCTGCTAATGTAACATGTTAGGTTAAGATCCTTAGAGCGAGTGACTGTTGTGCCGTTTGACTTGCAGATGTGCAGCATTTCCAGCAGGGCAGGGTCAGAGAGTGCCCGGTAGGCGAGGCAAAAGTCACCTCTCAGCAGCCTATACAATACAGAGTATAGTGACAGGGCTTTCAGTCTATCCATGTAAGTCATGGTTTAGAGGCCTTGTATTTCCTTGGTAAGAAACCTCTGTGGTCCCTACAGCTGCTGTAGGTGTCTGGTGAGGTACATGCCGAAGGGAGCATTGTACTCTGTTAATGGACAGATGAGGGTCAAGTAAAGTAGAGTTATAACATCCTTACACCTGGATTCAATGCCCTTAATTATGAGATGTGTAATTAGAAGTTATGTACCTACCATAACGTTCCATGTTAGTTGTCTTCTCTCGCCTTCTTTCTTGCTGGATGGGTTCGGAGCCGATCCTCGGCTCCGACTCGGCACTTGCTTTAGCTCGAGAACTCCTTTTACCAGCTCGAGGCAACCCTATATCCCATGATGCAAGGCGGAACTACCTCAGATCTCGTTTGGTAGCTAACTTACCCTGCTAAAGACTATCCTAAAAGAATTAGGAACAATGGTTCCTAAAAGAGATCCTCCTAACAACGTACCGGAGGAAACAATCTAATAGGAACTCTCCAAGATCTGTCCAGGCCAGGGGGAAGGAGGGAGGGACGCAAGAAAGAAGGTGAGAGAAGACAACTAACATGGAACGTTATGGTAGGTACATAACTTCTAAATGTTAAGTTGTCAATCTCGCCTTCATTCTTGCTGGATGGGACCGCGTCCCTAGCACCTGTATCCCGGGTGGCTCAATGGAACAGACTCTTGAGAACTGTGGAACCAAAACTGGCCCTATCTCTAGAGTCCAAGTCCAACTTGTAATGAGAAACAAAGGTATGAGGCGTGGCCCAAGTAGCTGCTGCACAAATGGTATCAATGGGTAGTCTATCCTGAAAAGCTGCAGAAGTGGATAGACTCCTGGTTGAGTGTGCTTTAGGCTTAGAAGATAGCTGTTTGCCCCTGAGAGAGTATACATAGGAAATACTGGAAGTCAACCATCTGGATAAGGTCACTTTAGATACTGGAAGACCTATCCTGTTTTCTGCATAGGAGACAAATAATTGGTCCGATTTTCTGAATTGTTTAGTTCTATGCAAATAGTACCTGAGCTGACGATGGACATCCAAAAAATGCAGTTTCTGTTCAGCTCTGTCAGAATAGTTTGGGAAAAAGACTGGTAGGTCTATAGATTGGTTAATGTTGGTTTGAGATACGACTTTGGGAAGAAAGGAAGGGTTAGTTCTTAATGATACCCTGTCCTTATGAAAAACCAAATAAGGGGAACGAATGCAGAGAGCTTGAATCTCGGAAACCCTTCTTGCAGAAGTGACAGCCAGTAAAAATATAGTTTTCCAGGTCAATAACTTCAAAGAACATGAAGCAGACGGTTCAAGTGAGGTAGTATCAAGGATGCCAACATTAAGTTCAGATCCCATTGCGGAGGAGGATGCTTTATAGGTGGTTTTAGGAGGAAAACTCCTCTGAGAAAGGCCTTGCATAACCTATGAGACATAATGTTATTGTCATGCAGGCCAACATGATACTTAGAAATAGCAGCCAGTTGTACTTTGACTGTAGATGACGAGGATCCTGAATGAAAAACCTCCGCCAGGAAATCTAAAACCGAATGTACAGGAGCAGTAAAGGGGTCAATATTTCTGGAATTCTCCCAAATAGAAAAACGTCGCCACTTGCTAGCATATACAGTCCTAGTGGACGACTTCAAGGAAGAGACTAAAATGTCTCTGACTGAGTCCGAAATCATCGGTAGCCTGGCTAGGGTAGGAAGTGGAGCAACCAAGCAGTGAGGTTGAGAGAATGAATGGCCCGGTGCTGCTGACCCGATTGGTGGATCAAGAGATCCGGAACTGGGTCCAGATGCCAGGGCTGCACCAGAAGATGACGATGCAGAGACGGAAACCAAATTTGTCGAGGCCAATATGGGGCAATGAGGATCAACTTGGCTCTCAAAGCGGTGGCTTTCTGAATGACTTGTGGAATCAAGGGAAAAGGAGGAAAAGCGTACAGAAGTCCCCGGGGCCAATCCTGGGTTAGAGAGTCTCTCAGAGGTTGGCCTGGAAGGGGAAAGAGAGTGAAGAAATCGGGGCACTTGTTGTTTTGAGGAGTAGCAAAAAGATCGCAACAAGGAGTGCCCCACTTCAGAAAAATCTGATCCACTACAGATTGATTGAGAGACCACTCGTGAGGCATCAGAATGGATCTGCTCAGCCTGTCCGCTAATAGGTTGGACCTGCCGGGGATGTGCGTTGCTATCAGAAACCGCTGAGAAGAGATCGCCCACTGCCAAAGTCTGAGAGCTTCTCGACATAACGGATAGGACCTGGTCCCGCCCTGCTTGTTGATGTACCAGACTACGGACATGTTGTCCGTCTGTACTGCAATAGTCCCGTGGGAAGAAAGTCGTTGAGGGCTTGCAACGTTAAAAGCACTGCTCTCATCTCCAGGACATTTATGTGCAGATGGTATTCTATGGGTTGCCACGTCCCGTGGACCATCCTGCCCTGATAATGCCCCCCCACTCGATCAGAGAGGCATCCGTAGTGACTGTGGCAACTGGAGGAGGGGAATAAAGGGTCGGCCCTGATGAAGAAGAGGGAAGATATCCACCAGTTCAGATGAGCTCGGCACGACTGTGTTACCAAGATTTCGTGCCTCATCGGGAGACTGTGGTACGACCACTGCGTGAATAGCATCCACTGCAGAAGACGCATGTGGAAGCGAGCCAGAGGTAGAAGAACAATGGCCGCAGCCATAAGACCTAGAACCTTCAGTATAAATCTGGCTTTGATCTTGTTGCTTTGCAAAAGAAGCCGAACAAATTTTTGGATGTCCAGAATTCTTTGATCTGTTAGTCTGGCTAACATTTTGATGGTGTTTAATTCTGCGCCTATAAAGGTGATAGATTGGCAAGGCAGCAGAGAAGATTTTTCGAAGTTTACTGAGATTCCCAAACTCCTGCAAAGCTGTAGAGTGTAGTCTCTGGACTGAAGGAGCTGACACTTGGTGGTGGCGGAGAGGAGCCAGTCGTCCAAATAGGGAAACACCTGGAATCCTCGACGTCTCAGATGAGCTGTGACCACTGCCATGCATTTGGTAAACACTCTGGGGGCTGAAGTGAGGCCAAAGGGCAGGGCTCTGAATTGGTAATGACTGGTCCCTAGCCGAAAGCGGAGAAACCTTCTGGAGCTTCTGTGAATCTTTATGTGATAGTACGCATCCTGAAGGTCTATAGAGCACATCCAGTTGTCTTTGCCCAGAAAGGGCAGAATGGACTGAAGCGTGACCATCCGGAATCTTGCCTTCTTGACAAATCTGTTCAGATTGCTCAAGTCTAATATTGGTCTCCAATCTCCCGTCCTTTTGGAGACCAAAAAGAATCTGGAGTAGATGCCGGATCCTACCTGGTCTGCTGGCACAGTCTGGACGGCTCTTTTTTCTAGGAGCTTTGAAACCTCCTGTTCTGCCAAATCCCTTTGACCGAGTGAGATGTCTGGAAGGGATTGTAGAGGTACAGGAAACCTTTCGAAGGGGATTTTGTAACCCTCGGATATAATCGACTGTACCCACATCTCTTGAGATAGGGATTGCCAGGCTACTGGGTACAGCGAAATCCTTCCCCCGACTGCCTCCAAGGGTGGACAGTCGGGCAACACCTCAGGGATGCTGAAAGGGCTTCTCAGGAAGAGACTCCCTGTTGCCCTGGTTCTGAGGACCCCCTGCCTCTAGGGCGTCTATTATTGTTACCCCTCTGCCTCTGGGGTAAACTGACCACGTGTGTCCGGTGTAGCTCCTTGGGCTTTACGGAACCACATCTTCGGGGCCTTCTGACCCTTGGGGTATGGTCTAGAAGGAGTGGAAAACTGGACTCCAACGGCAGAAAGAGTTTTACCGTCCTGCTCACACCTGGTCAAGGTATCCTTCACCTGAGGTCCGAACAAAGCCGAACCATCAAAGGGGGTATTAGTGAAGGACGCCTTAAAGGGGTCCGCAGAATTACAAAGCCGCATCCAGGCTTGGCGTCTAAGAGCAACTCCTGTGCCTGCGGCCCTGCTCGCTCCATCGGCCGCATAGGATATGAGCCGCATGGAGGAGTTAGATATGGAATTCAGGATAGCAAGCTGCGAGGCAATCTTTTCCTGAGCCCCAGCAGCAGAAGGATCCTGGACTACTTCTCCCAGTTCCTTGAGAACATCTCGTTGAAGCCTGGTGAAGTGACAAAGATAATTCAGCGAACGCATAGCAAAGGTCGCTGAAGAAAACATCCGCTTTCCATACCTGTCCATGGTCCTAGAGTCCTTATTAGGAGGATGGACAGGTACTGAAGGATCCGCCAGTTCCTTCTTAGTGGCAGCCGCCACCACCATAGCATCCACCGGAACACCCTTGGAAAGGAACTGTTTGTCCGAAGGAGCCGTAATGAATTTGGATGGTCTTCTGGGGACAGGTTCCACAGAATCTGGAGCCGCCCACGCCTTACGAGCCACTACCTGCATAAGTGGGTCGAAAGGCGGAGACACCCAGGAGGTGGAGGGTCGGGATCCAAAAGCCTCCAGGTATACCGACTCATCCTCGGAGGGGTCAATGGAGGGCCAATTCCCCCTCTGTTTGAGGAGCTCAAGGATGTCTGAAAAAGAGACATCCTCAGAGGGGACCGTGGGAACCCTCCGACTCATCTAAGTCGGTATCAGATGTAGTAGACTCAGGGGAGTCTGTGTGTTTCCTCTTACACGTCCTCTTCCGAGGGGGTTCCGCTGCAGGATCAGGAGAAACCTTGGAAGAGGAGGAAATTCCCAGTGGGGAAACCTGGGGCGATGGATCCCTGGGCCTGTGAGCAAGAGGCTGGCAAGAGGCATCTGCAGGCACTGAAGAGGGAGGAGCTAGAGGGATGGACCGTTGACCAGGCTCAGAGGCCAGGACACTCCTCATCACCTCAAAGGTTCCTCTCCCCGGGAGGCCGGAACACACCCGCTCCGAAGAAACAGGAATGGCCTGCTCCAAAGAGAGAGAAGGCTCCGAGGCCGATGTCGGCGCCGAGCTTACCAAAGCCGAAGCCCCGAGAGGGAGAGCGGGGTCGGACAAGGGTCCGATGCCACTAGCCCCCTCGGAGCCGACAGTGGAAACCCGATGACCGGATCCCTCCAAGGAAGGTCTCAAGGAGGAGATCGGAGCCGAGGACGACGGAGCAGAAGGATGTATCGGCTCCGGCATCGAAACAGTCGCTGTCCCGAGAAGCTCCGGCTCCGAACTGCGGTGTGGAGTCGGAGGAGGAAGTTCAAGGATTGGGGCTATAGCCGAAGTCTGTTGAGACGGGCTATGGAGCATTTGGGCCAGTGCCTGAGACTTCAACAGCCTGCTTACCACCCTCTCTAAATCGTGGTCAGACAGCCTGGAAGATCTCGAAGATCGGCTCCGATGGCTCCGCTCCGACAAAAGAGGAGACCCCGGAGCCGAGTGGATACTCAGTATAGAAGGGGACCGGGATCTCTTACGGGTCGAAGCCATCGGAGCCGAAGTCCCTTGAACCCCAGATGGAGCCGAGGATATCTTGGCTCCGATGCTGGATAAAGTGTCGGCTCCAGCCGGAGCCGACAAGGCCACAGTAGTCAGGGTGTCGGAGCCGGTCGGCGCCGAACCCACTACTTGCAAAGAAGATGTATCGGCTCCAGCCGGAGCCGATATCGGCTCCGACGGAGCCGGAGCCACCGAAGGAGGCTTGGACACTGTAGCCTGAGCCTTCGGTGGTTTAGGAGGTTTTCCTGACCCTAATTTAGGAGGAGAACCT